>NC_092874.1:446361097-446961097 GCF_028372415.1 Notamacropus eugenii
TATTTTAATTGAGGATCCCATTGGATCATTAGAGCATTTTTCTGAAATAACTCCATAAATATATAATGTAAGAATGACAATAATTAATTTCAATTCAAGGGAAACAAAATACAAATATTTTGCATATATGTTTTCACAACTGATAAAATAAATTTATATTTTTCTGTATGTCATGATCCAGTGTTCAATCATAATCTCCACGAAGGCAGACATCAAGCATTTTTTTAAATCTTTGTAACACCCACAGCAACTGAGTGCTTTTCACAAAGTAAATACAGTGAAATCATGATGAACATAAAATTGAAGGAGGTCTCATTTGGATACTGCTTCTGACACATCTGTGTGCATATATAAAAGACACTTAAATTTTGTGAACCTCAGGTTTCTTATCAGGATGTAACAGGCTGTTGGTGTAGACTCAGATTACTCAAGGTGGAGGAAACTATGAGGGAGATTTTGGGGACCGATCTGCTACTGAATTTTTTTTTAAAGGTATTCTGTATTTTCCTACAGGTTGGATGAGAGCAGCCTCATTCCATTGACCACATAGCTGGAACTCCTAGCATCCATTTTTAAATCTTCCTGACAATAGTGTCTCTGTCATTCGGTCTGTAATTCACTCTCTCTCTCTCTCTTTCTCCTCCCTCCCTCTCTCTTTCTCTCTCCACATGCAGAAGAGGAGCAACATTCCATAGTCCAGATGAAGCAAAAGTCTGAAGATCACCTCTTTTCCTTAGTCCATGTCCTCAGAAATGTGGGCTTGAGAAATTGGCTTTTGGTCTTGTTTTTTGGGTCTTTGCGTTTCTCAGTTCAAGAAGTAGTTTCTTCAAACTGGGATCCTGTACTATAGAATCCTTAGAGTCTGAGACTCCAATCTGGGCAACTAGACCAGCCTGGAAGACTTAAGAAGTCAGGCTTGGGGAAGGTGTCCTTAAAATTTCATGGGGCAAATTTGTTGTCTCTCAGAAACTGGGCTAAGCTGTGAGATTCATTAATTGGCTCTTCAGAGCCAAAGTTGTAGTAGTACTAGTGTATGCTTTGTGTTTCTGTGTGGGAAGACGCTCTGATATTCAGGTGGCAAGAAAATATATCTCTATGTTTGTCCTGTGTCTACCTTTGAAGTAAATTTTTTTTGTCAAAGTTAATTTGAATCTTAAGTGCTTAAATGGAACAGGTGGGCTTGCATGGCTATAATTAAGAGAACAAAATTCAGAGAGTTTGAAAAAATGATAGAAACACAATTACCCCCCAATAATTTGGGTACTAGAATGAAAAATAAAATATCTGTTAGTCAGTCAATGGGAGACTGTATAGTCACTGTTATATGTAAAAGGAAAATAAGGGCACCTAACTTACTAAGTTGTGATGCAAAAAAAAAAAATGCAATAAGCTTTGTGAAATATTTTGTTAACATTAAAATACTATGAATATATGGCTTGTTTAGCATTAAGACAATTAATTATACTCTCATTCTCATATTTTTTGGTGGAATTCAGACAGAAATGATCCTGGGACAATGTGACATACTATTATTCATTTATATTTAATCTTCTTTGTATCCTTTCACAGGATGGTAAAATAATTGCTTTTTATAATCATATGAAGTACTAGTATAAAAGATCTTCTGTAGATTATTATTATCTTATTATTAAAATGTTTGTTCATGGAATTAATATATTGAAGAACTAGCTTCCAAAAGTGTAGCAGACAACAAGAAGCAAAAACAGAAATGGTAAATTTCCAATATCTTGCATCAGATGATGTTTTTCAGTTTTCCTTCAGCACTTCCCTTCCTCTCCTAACAAAATAAACACAATACTGCAATAGATTTGACCCTGCTTTATCTTAAAGCTAGACAGAAGGTTTGGATTTCATGGACCCACCAGTTTTGTGAAGTCATCCAAACTGAAATGTTTACTAGTCAGCAGGTCCAGTTTTAAAATGTCATTTTTAATTGAAGTAGGGTTGATACATGACAACAAAAAGAGTAGAAGAGGAAGATTAAGGCAGGAATTGAAACACTGGTGTGAGAGAATGGTGTGGTGAACCAGGCTTTTAACTCAGTTTTATTCCTCCTGAGATATTTGGCAATTTCAATCATTTTTCCCTTGAATTGCATATTCTCTTTCTTTATGACATTTTGCTCGTAGATTTCCCCGAGCTGGACCACAAAGTTTTCACAGCCTCCTCACACAGTGAGGAATTCAGTTTCCATTGGCTTCAGTCATTGATCTAAGGGACTTCTGGTGGGACAGAACTGGTCTCAGTCACCTTTTCTTCAGGCCTGTGCAGTCAGGTGCCCTGACTCATATATTCTGGTGTCCTGACTCATTTTCCTCTTTTCTTTAGTTCTCTGAGTGAGTCCTGGGAAGCAGAATGCATTGTCCTCAGGTAATGAAATCTTGTCCTTTGCCATACTTTCATTTTCTCTGAGAAAGGTTGCACACGACAGTGGGAAGAATTGAGTTCTACAGCCTGTTGGTAAAGAATGGTGCAATAAAAGCAGAGAAAGTGTGTTCTGACAGAAACAAAAGAAGCAATGAGAAAGTCACTGTACCTGTCTCAAGGCTCAAACCTCTGCATACATATGTGTCACACTTCCAGTGTGGCAGAATTATCGTAAAAAGATTGCTGAGTAATCATGTTATGGATTAGGGATCAACCTCATTTACTGTTAGTTCATCAGCTTATCTTGTTAAACTTCATAATGTCAAACTAAAGGGACCACTGCAGCTGATTTATCTCTTTTGAACGAATCTTCTTTCATGGAGTTTTGAGAGTTGATGTGGCTCATATGTTGCTTCCATAACTCAAAAGGTGAATAAGGTGATGGTAAATGTGACAGAGAAGGTTGATTTATTCACATTTATTTTGTTTTTCTTCTGTTTCTCAACAGCATATACTATCAACAAAAACATGAATAAGATCTTAGCATATTTTATATAGTTTTAAGGTGTTTTTCTTGCTGTTCTCTGTCCTAGATAGCTCATATAGTGATCATTATATAAAGTTCTTAACACCACAGAGTAGCTATGATTTTGGTGAACTCAAGATTGTCTATAGGAAAGATAACTCTGAACACAGTGCACAGTAGGTAATAGGGAATTAAATATCTATTGACTTTATTTAAATTGAAAACAATCAGAAGGATAAAGAAACTCATGATCATGTCACTTAGGAATCTATTCAGTGGATTGTACGTGTTTAAGCTAAAGATGAGACAAAAGAGAGAAGAAAGTCATCTTTCAATATTTGAAGAATTAGCATGTAGAAAAGGGAACAAACATATTCTGCTTGACCTGAGTGTGAAACTAGGAGTAAAGTGTTCAGGTTGTAAAGAGATATGATTTTTCCTAATTATCAATAATGTTCAAGGCCAGCATAAATTGCTTCAGAAGGAATTGAGGAACTCATAACTGAAAATCTTCAAACTGAGATTACATGATCAATTATTAGGTATGTTGTATTGGGATATTTTAATGTCTCTGAGCTAAACTCAATGGATACTGATATACTTATGGTAGTCTACAGAGGAGATAAAAATATAGATCAAAAAGTAAAAAACAGATGTTCATTTCTTGGGAATTAAAATTAATGATAATAAGCTTGTAACTGATTCACCGTATCCAACATAAGGCTACAAAAAGTTCATAGCATTATAGATATAATCTAGAAGAGAAGTTAAAAGCCATCTTCTTCAACTGTCTTCTACTATATTTGACAATCTTGATATTCAGAAAGGATGAATTTCTTTCTAAAGGATAGACAAGTAGTCAGAGATCTGTGCCATTCCTCAGTGAAAAATTCTGGAATAATCCTAATGCCCACTACTGAATCTGTAGCCCAAAGAGATTGCCAAAAGGTGAAAGACTTATTTGTACGTAATTATTTATAGCAGCTCTCTCTGTGGTGGCAAAGAATTGAAAATAGAGAGGTTAACTATCAAGAGAGGAATGACTGGACATTCTGTGGCATATGATTGTGGAGGATTACAATCGTGTTATAAGAAATGATGGGGCATGTTTTCAGAAAGCCAGGAAAGATGTGAAAAGTGAAATGCAAAGCGAAATGAAAAGAACCAGAACCACTGCATACTGTAACAGCAATATTGTAAAGATGATCAATTGTAAATGACTCCTAATCTTATCAATCAGTGATCCAAGTCAACTCCAAAAGACCTATGATGAAAAAAGCTATCCACCTCCAGAGAGAAAGCTGATGAACTCTGAAGGAAGATTGCAGCATACTGTTTGTCTGTTTTTTTAATTTTCTTTATTTTTCTTGAGATTTTTTTCTGTGGTTTCTTTTGCAACATGGCTAGCATGGATTTTTTTTAGTACTTTCATATGTATAATCTATACCAAATAGGTTGCTTTTCAAGGTTCTGAAGAGAGGGAAACAAGGAAGAGAAAAAATTTAGAACTCAATTTAAAATATATATATATACATATATTTAATTATTTACATGTAATGGAGAAATACTTAATAAAATACATAAAAATATTAAAATATATTGAGCTATCAAAAAGTGAAATGGCCTGTCATAGAAAGTGAGTTCCTCATAGCAGAAGGCAATGATTATTCTGTCACTAAAGGTCTTCAGGCAGAAGCTTTTTAATGGGATGTTTTACAAGGGGGTTCTATAAACTCCATATTGTATTAAATGATTCCTGAGATTCCTTCTCATGCTGAGATTACCTAGTCCTATGCTAATTAAGATCCTTTGAAATCCAATTTGTGTTTGATAATCATATTCAAGGTTGCAAATACTGGAACTATTTCAAAAGAGGGGTAAAAAGTCAATGCTGCTCTTTCTACATATAGAGTTCCTTTTTTAATAAGAATTAATGACATAAAACTGACTTGCCTTCACTGAGAATTCTTTCAATTATATCTCTTCTCTCTTCTATTGAGGAAGAAATCTACCATGTCTAATTTGGCATTGAGCTAGTATAAACAATAGGTTTTGGTTCAGGTCCTTGCTGAAGAACCTTAGTAATGGAATTTTTATTTTGATGTATACTCAACTTTGTCCATGTGAGGTGTTCAACTTTGACAAAAGAAATGAAGGACCTAACTTTATTTTTCACCTGCATTCCCTAACATAAGGTTGGGTTTGGAAGTATTCGTTTAGAATCATTTAGAAGTAGTCTTCAGCATTCTTCAAAATGAGTTTTTTGTTTGCTCAGCTTTCCTTTCCATCCCTTTTTTGGGGTCTGTTTGTAAGAATATATGAATAGATTACTTGATTGAATTTAAGTTTTCTACATTTTTTATATAAATTTATTTATAGAGAACTTTTTCATGTCATATGCAGAGAGACAGTATAGTTTTAGAAAGAAAACCAGTCTTGAAGTTAAGAATACAGATTCAATTTCTTTCACTAATAAATATTATGTTATTATGAGCAGGTCACTTTAACTCCTGGTACCTCATGCAGTTCCTTAAGACTTTCAGTCATAAACTAATTGATAATGTGCATTATTGAGGGGATTTACACACCTGGAGTACCCTAAACAGGAAAAATAATTAGTTACTTCTTCCCTTCACCCTCCAAAAAAAGTGACAACGATTTACTAAGTTTAATAAATGTTTAGCAGGACATGACTGAGATCACAAAGCCTTTAGAGAAGTTTGCAGAAAGACAGATACATTAGAAGATTTTACCAGGAGATCTGAGATTTATTCATCACATCATTTAATATATACCCACTCCCTCTATCTATGTATATCCCTTTTATATATCATAGTAAATACACAATTCTCAATAATAACAAATATCATCTTCACTTATAGGGATGAAAACAGGTTGCCCATATTGAATAACAAGTTTTTTCCCCCTGTTTACCTTTTTATGCTTTTCCTGAGACTTGTGTTTGAAGATCAAATTTTCTATTGACCTTTTGCCTTTTCATCAGGAAGGTCTGGAAATCCCTTATTCCATTGAATATTCATCTCTTGCCTGAAATATTATGCTCAATTTTGCTGAGTAATTGATCCTTGGTTGTAGCCCCAGCTCCTTTGCCTTAAGGAATATCACATTCCAATCCCTTCAATCTTTTAACAAAGAAGTTGCAAGATCCTGTGTGTTCTTGATTGTAGCTCCTTGATATTTAAATTGTTTCTTTCCAGCTGTTTGCAGTATTTTCTCCTTCACTTGATAGTTCTGGAATTTGGCAGTGATGTTCCTTGGTATTTTTCCTTTCCCTTTCAAGAAGTTAACAGTGGATTCTTTCAATGACTATTTTGCCATCTGGATCTAGGACATCTGGGCAGTTTTCCTTGATGATTTCTTGAAAAATATTGTCCAGGTTATTTTTTTCATCATGGCTTTCTGGTAGACCAATAATTCTTAGATTTTTCTCTCCTGGATCTATTTTCCAGGTCACTTGTTTTTTCATTGAGATATTTTACATTTTCTTCTCTCTTTTCATCCTTTAGAGTCTGTTTGATTGATTCTTGATGCCTCATAGAGTCATTACCTTCTACTTGCCCATTTCCAATTTTCACCAAATTGTTTTCTTCAGTTAACTTTTGCATCTCCTTTTCCATATGTTCAATTGTTCCTTTCAAGGAGTTATTTTCTCTAGTTTCTGTACTTCCTTTTCCATTTGTCCAATTTTCTCAGTTAGGTTTTGTGTTTCCTTTTCCGTTACTCCAATTTTCCTTTTAAATTTTTCTGTGATTTCTTTTTTTTTTTTGTATTTTTAAATTATTGGCCAGTTTTTCTTCTACTTCCCTAATTTGGCTTTTAAAATCCTTCCTGAGCTCTTCCAAAAATGCTCTTTGGGCTTGAGACCAGTTCATATTCCCTTCTGAAGTTTCAGATGGGAGTACATTCATGTTTTGGTCCTTGTCCCCTTAGAAAGATTCTATAGTCTTATTTTTTATGGTTTGCTTCTTGTTTATGATGATCACCCCTTTCCTAGCTTTTAAAGTGAATCTCTGCTTCGGAGGCACATGGGGGTGGTTCATGTGCTTAGAATCTGAGGTTTTGTGTATTGTGGCCTCTGGTTCTTTCAGCTAGAAGCTAGAACACTGTAGCTTACCTGGTGCTGAGCTGGTTGGTGTGCCAAAGAAGAGACCAGCTGAAGTCTTTCTGAGTTTCATCAGAGTTACCCTGGAGCTAGCTGAGTTAAGAGGGGGCAGGAGGGGTGGTCTGGCCACAGGAGGTCTTCTCTCCTGAGCACAGGGAGGCTCAGTGGTTGCTGAACCCCATTTACCCTAGTGACTTCCTGATTCTGCGTTCAGGCATGCCTGGGATCCTGGTGTTAGTGATTACAGGCTCCAACCCCTGGGGCTTAGGATCTCCTCCAGCCTGAGGTAGAGCTGTCTGGGACATCTGTGGTCCTGCACTGGTTTCCTTCAGCCATAGCAAGAGGGACCCCACCTTTGCAATTTTTGTAGCCTCACAGGTTAAGAGATTGTTTGACCCTTCAGCTGATTCCACTGTTCCAGGATTTTTCCTGGGGAAATATTCTCTGAGTTTTTAAGGTCAGCAAGAGGAGGGGTAGAGCATTTACTGATTACTCCATCATCTTGGCTACTGAAAGTTCAAGTTGGTGATTTGCAGACATTTAATCTGTGGGCTGATAATCTCAGGAGCTAATGCTGCAGTTACCTGGGGTTCTACAGTTCTCTCTCACTCCGTTCCACTGAACTCCCATCCTGAACTGATATGTTTGAGATTCTGCAGTGTTGCTACTGCTTCAGACTGCTCAGGGTTTCCTACCCAGCTTTGTTCTGGTAGGGTCCGTGCTGGTATAGTTTGTATACTCTGTGGTCACTGTTCCTCCAGCCCCAAGCAACAGATCCTTACCATCAATCTTCCAATCTGTCCTGCGTTAGAAATCTGCCATACTCTGTCTCCTATTGGATTCTGCTACTCTAAAATTTGTTCAGATTCTCTTTATAGAGGTATTTGAAGGAGTGTGACTTAGAGCTTAGGTAAGTAGTTGCTCTCATTCCCACATCTTGGCTCCACCCCTCCCCAAACCAGAGAGTTCTTTTTTTATAAAAGACTGGTCAAAGGTATTCCAAAGAGCTCCTCCTTCCTTCCTTGATTCCCTTCGTGCCCCAGTCCAGTTCCTTTTTCTTTCATCCCTCTTTTTCTTTCCTTCCTTCCTACCTACCTTTATTTCTTCCTCTCTTCATTCAGTTTTGTTTTCCCTCCCTCCCTTCCTCCTTCTTCTCATTTTTTCCTTCCTTTTTTCCTCCCTCCCTCTCTTTCTTTATGTTTGCTTGTTTTTTCTGTTGAGTTTTTAATTTGTTGGTTTATTTTTTTTTTATTATTGTTGCTATAGTGGCTACTACTTTTGTTGAGTTAGTACTTCAGTGTCTTGAGGTAGAATCATCATTCTAAGTTTTCAAAACCATAGACAGAGAGCTGGAGCAAGATTTGAGCAGATGCATGCATGGACCCAAAGTGTGAGAGGAGAGAAGACAGGTTCATGGCAAAAGGGAGCAGGAGGTGAGACCAGGCCAGAACTGCATCTGTGCCAGTTGATGAGATTGGACTTTGTTCAACAGTATTTCTTTTCTGTTTTCTCCAAACACAAAAGTAATCCTGGATTTTTACCCCTTCACAGTCTTTTGCAAGATATTTAAAGTTTTAACTGTATTTTTATGTTACTTCATATTATTAATATATTTGATGCCAAGAGCAGTGATTTAAAAAAAGAAAAACTAAGCTCATACTTTTTTTAAAATGATAGAGGGAAAGCTAGCTTATAGGGAAAAAGAGATTTCCTCCGTCATTTTATGAATTTGAGACTTTTTGAATTTTGCTAATTTCTAAGATTATTTGCATGTGTGCACACTTGTTTGCATATGTAATATACACATATATATTTCAGATATGGATATATGAATACCCATATATGTATATATCCATTTCATACACATGTATTCACTTGGTATAAATTATACCATCATTCACATAATATATGTGTGTATGCATATACATATATATATGTGTGTGTGTGTGTGTGTGTATGTGTATATATATATATAGGTATATATGAGTATGTGTATGTATATATGTGAATATATATATATATATATATATATAATGTGTTTATATATATTTATATACATAGCTCTTGTATAGGTAAATAGAAAGATCACTATTAGATTGCAGCATTACATACATATTCTGCTAGAGCATTTTACAGTTTGCTTGGCTGACAACATATGGTCCTCCTGAAAGGAAAGTAAAAAGAATCTAGATGGGATTCCAAACCTTGGAAAAAAGTGCATACATTATGTTCAGGATCTGTATCACTCCTCTACGAGTCACAATATTTTTTGTTCTAGTGATTCAGTCTCTGGCACAGGTATATCCATCAAGAGGAAAGAGAAGGTACTCAGAAGGTATTCTCATGGACAACAGCTGCTCCTGACTTTGTACTGCAATGTCATTATTGTCTAATCCTTTGTGATTTTTATCCTGACAAACCTCAGTCATCAGTGACACACAAGACTTCCCCAGAGATAAATGCAAATGCATCCACACAGGAAAATCCATCCAGGAAACTAACCCATAGGGAGCCTCATTATTCCACTAAAAAGTCTCACCTGGTTTTCTTCCCCAGTTGTCCTTCCAGCGCATTCCACCCTGACTCTGCAGTATCCTGGTCTAACTTAGACACAAGCTCAGCAATTCAGGTTCCCCCTTCCCTATCTATATAACTGCTGACAGTTATATAATCTGACAGGCAGCTGCAGAATGAGAGGGGAGTTGATGCCCTCACAAAGGCTATTAGTGGCAGCTGCTGCCCAGACAATCACTGCTTAGTGTCTCTGGTTACAAGAACTCTGATAGTGGTATCCAAATGCTACAGGGAATAAGATGAAAAAAGTTAAACAAACAAACAAAAATCAGCAAAAAGACTGAAAGAAAGTAATCCAAACTGAAGCTTACCAGTTAGAAACTGGTTGAATGAAACATCAGGACATAGCTTAAAGGCATAGTTTTCTTGATATGCTGAGTGACTATTTCCCAGAACAGCTTGCTGTAGAGCACACAAAGCTATTTGGGAGAGATGGGGAGAGGGGATGGGAAATGTCTCAGTAAATTATACCAAATTACACTCAGAGTTAGATAGGAGGGCTTTGGAAATATGCAAGTCTCCAATCTCACTTAGATTTTTTTTTAATTTTGTTCAGTATTGGATCAAAGCTGTAATTCATTCACTACATTCCTATGGAACAGAATATAAAAATAATCACTATTTTGGAGGATTTTATTTTTTTAATGCACAGATTACAAAGAACATAAAATGGTGATAAAATCTAACTTCAGTATGTTAGTAATAAAACAAATACTGTTTTTGGTAGAAAACAAAACATACCATTTGGTTACCTATATTTACCCAACTGATCAGTAGAAGTAATTCCAGCAGATGGTTTCTTTTTAATCTGTATTTAATTAGGCAGAAATGAACAAATAACACACTGCAGAGCTACATAAAATAATAGTTTTAAATTAAGATATCTTTCCTCAGTTAATATTCCTCCCTTCTCTGAAACAAGGTTGAAATTGAGAATCTTTTGTACCTAAAGCAAATACTGTACATCTTACCATGGAAAAACAGTATTTCCACATGCCCTTAGTTCAGTGGTGGACAGGAGATAGATGCCAAGGAATAATGGCATGAGTTCCTGCTGGGGATTCTTATGCCTGTGGGAATAGGAAGAAGGTATCAGTACAGGGTTAGGGAGGAGCTCACCCAAACAAGCCTGGAAGGCTCCTGCTTTGTTTTGTTTTTTTTTAATCTACTCATGCTTGCTGCCTAGGGGTTAAGCTTCAGTGTTTTGTTGCTGCTGAAATGTTTCCCGGAATGAAAGCAACCTCAGTGTCGTAGTTATGTCTCTGTTCTGCCATATTTCACAGTCTGCTGCTTTGACCCATGCTCTACTGGGAATAAATATTTTTCCCATTTATGGAGCAGAGGGGGAATGAGTTTATGAAATACACCTTGGAAATCCAAAAAATTACACATTGATTAATAGAAATTATTATGCAGGAAGTTCATTTCCATAAATAAAAGTGTTATAAGATATGAGGGAGCAAGTCTATGCTATCAAATCATCTGTATAATGTGTCAACCCTCATCTCAATCCTGCCTGTATTTTAAGAAAAAGGATGCAGCCTTGAAAAATGATGATATTGACACCTGCCATCTGATATTTTTAGTCAGAATTATCTGGATAATGTTTCCATATTGTAGTTTATAAAAGGATGTGATTCATAGAAACAATTATATACATGAGTCTATTACAAGAAAAAAATGTTTTCTTGTTCAGGAGTTCATTTGTGATGTAGGATACATTGCTTTTTGGACTGGATTTGTAATTCCAATGCTATGGGACCTTCTAAAGGGGAAATCTATCTACCAATGCCAATCTACCACATGCTCTGTAAAGTTTAGTCATAAAACTTTGTGTGGAACATTGAGAAGTTAAATGATTTGCCCAGGGATACTCTCTGTGTCAGAAGTGATACTTGAATTTGGGTCTTCTTGACTCCTAAGTCCTGTCACTATCCAATAGGTCGTAATGCCTCTTGGGATAGTTATGAAAATAAAGATCACCTCAACACCATGAGACTAATGGGGACTGGCCCCACTGGGTATCATAAAGTAAAAACAAAAAAGCATCTTAAAAAGCATCAGGTGGACAATAATGCCAAGATGGAAGCAATTAGCCTATATGTCATTAGCTTAAAACTGCATAGTCCTTTTGTCATACTTAGGTTCACTCTCAGTTAGGCATGATATCTTTGATCATACAGTTAACAAAAATGTCTCAGCATCCCACTCTCTCAGGTGAGATGTTATGGATCTGGTAGCCTAATAATAATAACGCAATGCCCAAATTTCATTTTCATTTTATAGGTTAAAATGATAGGTTACTGAGGGAATATAAATACTATCATCCACCATCACGGATTTACTGAGTGCCTTCTATGTGCTAGGTACTAAGATACTTGAAGATAAACACACACAAACATATTCACACACACATTCCTGTTCTCATAAAGCTCATTTTTCCAGGAATCTATATTTACAGAGCTAAGTTAATATAATGTATTGATAATGCCTTTTTGCTTATTGTTAATATAGTTTTGCTTCTTAATGGAAAGATCTTCCCCACCCATCAATGGGCCTGCCCTTTAAAGGGGAGTTTGATTAGGGGAGATTTGCTGGAAGGCCCATACTTTTTGTTAATTTTCTAATGAGGCTTTAGTTCTCAAGGGTTGTGATGCCCTGTGGCTCTGATAAATTGCATAAGTACTCTGAGGTAATGTTTTACTTTAAGGTTTAGTTTTTGAAGAGGTTTTGTGTTGTACATGAGACTCTGGGAAGCTACTAAACAGTCCCCCAGCTTTGAAAACCCAGGTGTTGGTGCCTCTCTCTCTGGTGATTATGGCCAGAGTGTAATAATTGATAGGTCAAATAAAACTAATGAGGTTATGGAGGAAGTATAGCATAGTGGATAGACCTATATTCCGCTCTTGCATTTGGAACAGCAAAGACCTTAACCTCTTAGCACCCCAGGAAATTCCCTCCAATTAGTGGCTGCAGAGCAGATTCTCACCTGCACTTGTAGACGATGTCCTTTACCAGAAGTCAGATGAATTCAATACAATCCCAGGTCCAGTCAAACCAATAACCATCATGAAAGTGTATAAGAATAGGCTTAGTCACTGTTTCACATCTGCTGTCAGCAGGCCAATATAGGCCATGGTAGAAAGCCTATTGCCAAATGTGTGTGTACCTGATCATCAGGTGTTATCATTTAGCAAAGCTTGTTCTATTCATCAAGGGAGGCAGTTGCCCTCAGAGTGAAATATGAGATTCTAGATGCATTGGAGTCACTATGGAAGAATTTCCAACTGAGGTTATAATAACTGAAAACGCAAGATCTCTATAGTGACTCAGAATTACAGAATTACGGAGAATCAATCAAGCATCAGGAAGTAGCAGTTTTAAGTACCAGGCATCATGCTATACATTGAGAATACAAAGGGAAATTAAAATAAACAAACAAACAAAACACCAAACAAACAAGTGCACTAGCAGCAACAGCCACAAAAATGTGCTTGCCCTCATGGAGCTTATATTCAAAGATGCCTCTTTTGCTGTCTAGTCCAACTATGCCTCAGTGAGAATGCATGCAGCATCACTCAATGCATCACACATAATTTACTGAAAGCCTACTGTGTGTCAGGCACTAGCTTAAAAAAAGAAAAAGTATTTTCCCTCTCCTCAGAGAGCATACCTTATATTAGGACTAAGGGAGAAGTGAGGAAATTACCTGATAGTAATCTTAAAGTCTTTGCTAGAGGGACAATGTATAAGTGGAAGCAATTCATTAGTCTTGTGGACAGCTCTGATGGTTAAGAATGTTTTCCTGGGAGCAAGGTTAATTCACCTGGGTGTAGCCTCCACCCAGTTTTCCTAGTTCTGTTCTTTGTGAGTAAAGAGAAGAAAGCCAATCTCTCTTTCAAATGACAAGATTTCATATATTTGAACAAAAGCTACCACGACATCTAAGTCTCATCTCCTCCAAGCTACATATTAACATTTTCTTTCACTGAGGCTCATATGGTATGACTGGAATTCTTTCATTTAAGTGTTTAAGCGTTCAGTCAATGGTAGTATCATCAAATTATATTGGGAGAACTTGACCCCAGGTCATTCTGACTCTAAAATTGGATCTTTAGCTTCTATATACTGCATCTGCCTCTCTTTTGTATTACATCAGCTCTTCCCTTGCAGCGGATTACTCTTGGCAAAATCAAACCAAACTAACTGACTAACAGCCACAAAGACCTTGCCACAAAATGGCTCAAGTAGCTGCCTGCAGTTTGCAACCAGCCAGAAGCTCTATATTTAGTAGGAAAGCAGGCTGGTACAGAAAACCCATTGCAAGCCTTCTCTTTCCTAGCTCTGCCAATCCTCCCACTCCAAGCTGGCAATGAAACATTAAAAAGAAGACTTAAAAGCAGCATCCTTTGGCATATACTTTGGAAATATACAGCTGAGCTGCCCCACGCTGAGCACTTTTAATTTAATTTTATTTTTTGGAGGAAAAAAAGTCCCAGCTGCAGCAGCTGGAATGTACTGGTGAAAATGAGCCTCTTCCTCCCAATAGAGGAGAGCAGAGATCTGTAATCGCAAAAAATGCAGATGATGAGGCTCTTATCTCTGCTGTGTGAGACTACAACATAATCACAGGCCAGGAAAACATTTCCTCCTGTATCTCTCTCCGTTCTGACAAAAGCTGAGCCTTTGTAAAGAGAACCAGGTAGGATTACTTGGGGAGTGGGTTCCAGGATATTTTAGCTGTGTCTTCTAAAAAGAGCTACAATTCCCTCTAACATTCAGAGCTCTCAACTGCAATCCATTAAGTCCTTCCTAATGAACTAGTCAGAGTTCAGTCATGAAAGAAGGCATATGACTGAAGCAGTGTTTAGGAATGGGGGTGATGTAGGCAGTGTAAGCAGGTACCTGATATTAGGGGAATGCATTCAGACCAGGTCAGTAACATATTCCTAAAAATTTAATTTATACAAAAGAACATTTAGCTCTCTGCAAGAGCCTCATACACCATTATTATAATCAATACCAAATAATAATAAATCCAACTTATTATGTTCTTCAGTGCAGATACCTGTCATTGCATCATTATGGCCAGTGGATCCAAAAAAGTTATTTTTGCAAGATCCACAGTTCTTGTTTATGTGTGTGTGTGTGTGTGTGTGTGTACATATAATGCAGATACATATGGTACAGTCTTTGACATTCTGATGTACACAGGATTCTTATTCTTCCATGTAAGATAGTTTCTCTACAAAGCATATCATAATCTGCCCATGACACAAAAGTTCACAAGACCATAGACTTATAGCTGCAATGAGTCTGGAATTTTATCTAGTTTGACTCCTTCCTGTTAAGGAGAAGGAATCTGAGATCTAAAAGATAAAGTGTTTACTTTAAAGTGACTTATAGAGAATAGCCTGAGATATATGTATCAAAGTTAAATGATTTCTCTAGTTAAACTGCTAATAAGAGACAGAGGTAGGGTTTGAATCCAGGTCTTACTGGATCCCAGATCTCTCTACACTATGCCAAGATGCTCTCATAGCTGCTTTAACCATATTTTTAATGCTCATCAAATATATATGAAAGTGTTCTCAAATATATAAAATCTGATCATACCATACTTGGAAAAAAATTTTTGAAGTAGTTCATACAGTTTGTATGAATGCCTGGTATACATATAACCCTTCCAGAAGTTTGTATTTCTCAAAAATAAATGATCTTAATAACTCTAATGATAATATAATAAAATTAAATATTTTTTCAGGAAATTTGTGCAGGGTTGTTATGAGATTTTTATGAGAAGATATATGCAAAGCAATTTATAAACTCTAAAGGGTTATATAATTCCACTCGTTGTTGTTGTTGTTGTTTAGCTTAAAGACACCAGGGCTCCATTCTGATGATGACTTAAACACCAGTCTTCTACTACAGTGGGACAGAAGCAATGCTTGTAAAGCAATACAGGAATGAGATATTAATTATTTAATAAAGGAGTTATAAACACACTTTTAAGATAAATCAACATTATTGAGACATCTTTAAGCCTAGACCTTCAATGGAACAATAAATCAAGCCCTGATTTGTGGCAGTTGCTGATTTCTGAGATAAATGATCACAATGGAAAGAGATTGTTCTTTTTCATTGGTTAGAGTTGGGTGCAGCATACTCTTAAAAAGAATAGTATTTATCGGTATGAGATCCACCTTATAATTGAAATTCACATATGGAAATCACTTGGAGGCTTGCAAAGTAATTTTGCTACTTCAGTACCATGAGGTTCATAGTACAAATATTCTGATTCTCATTTTTCAAACAGAAACTCTAATCTGGGAAGTTAAGTGACTTACCCATGGTTATACAGGTAGTGTCTGAGGAAGGAGTCAAATCTAAGCTGGTAGCTGTAGGTCCAAAAATATCTACACTAGGAGTGGGGAACCTGTGGCCTCAAGGCCACTCTAGATCCTGTAGGTCCTCAAGTGTGGCCCTTTTACTAATTTTTTCTGTGAAGTTTGGATTTAGTCAAAGGGCCTCATGTGGCATCAAGGCTGCAGATCTCCACCCCTGAATTGCACCATTAGGCATGGAAGGCAGCACAGCCCTATTAAAATACTTTCTTTTGAGGAAGCATTCATAAGATACTTCTGTTTTCATGGCTTCTTCCATCTTCCAATTCTCTATAACCATCAAGTGTAATGGAAGGTTGTTCAGTTTGGAGTAAAGTATGGTTTTGAATTTTGCCTCTCATGAATATTATGAGGATGAGTCATAAGTAGTAAATCAATGATGCGAAACCTTTCTTTTAGACCAGATCAACCTTGATCCAATTCATTCACTAAGCTTTTATTGAATATCTATCATGCTCCAGCCACCAAACTGTGCTAGAACTGGGAAAACCAACATAAAAACTGGAGGAGCCCTGTTCATTAAGGACCTTGCATACCAAGACTGCATGGGAAGTAAGAGGTGTAATGAAGTTATACAAAATATATGCAGGGAATTTTATAGCCTGATTTTGGTGAGAGAGGCACTAATATTTGGGGCAATCAGGAAAAATTTTGTGTAGAAGACATCATCTGAGTTATACTTTGAAGGAAGATGGCAGACCTATGAAATAGAGCCAAGGAGGAGGAGAAGAGAGCATTAAAGTAATAGAAGCTAGCCTATGCGAAGGTACTGAGGTAAGAGATGGAATGCCATGTGCAGGAATAAAAAAAAAAAAAAATGAATGATTTGGCTGGCCCAAAGAATAAGTGAAGAACAATGATGAGATTAGGCTAGACAGGTTAAAGTCACATTGTTAATGATTTAAATGTCAAGCAAGGGAGCCAGTATTTTATCCTGAAGGCAATAAGATGATCAACATACTCCTTGATCAGGGCAGTGACATTTCATTATGATTTGCTGGGCTATTTTGGGGGGAGGGTTGTTTTGTTTTAAGAACTAATGGTTTTTTAGTATATTAGGGAGAGCAGATCATGGAAAGGAGTAGAGGGCTGGCATTTGAGTGCTAGACCCTGGAGTCAAGAAGACCTGGATTCAAATTCAGTCCCATAATCTTACTAGTTGTTTCACCTTAATGGACATCATTTAAACTCATTTTCCACATTGGTAAAATGGGGATAATAATAACATTTACCTCTCAAAGTTGCTGTGAGGATCAATTGAGATAATTATTTTAAAATGCTTACTTAACATAGTACCTGGCATATAGTATAAATGTTAACTATTATTATTACTACTAAGGTAATACTTTATCAACCTTAAAGCAGCAAATAAACATATTACTTATCATGATATGTAGTATTAGTAGCATTGTTATTGTTTTGTTGTTGCTATCACTAAGGGGCAGTGAAGCCAACTAAGTTGTACAACCATGCAATAAATTAGTGACTACACTGGATCAGAAACCTAGTAATGGCAGCCAAGATGGCAGAGTAAGTAGTAAATCAATGTAATTTTCCCATCTTTACCACCAACCAACAACAAAATAGTGCCCTGAAATAAATCCTGGAACAGCAGAACCAGTCAAAAAACAGGGTAAAATCATCTTTTACCCAGGAAACTTGGAAGGTCACAAAGAACTGTCTATCTCAGGCAAAAGGGGAATGCAGTACAGGACAGGAAGGATCACAGTAAGCAAGCAGCAATTCCCACCTCAGCAAGAGAGTGGGAGATCCTGAACTCCAATATGGTGGAGCAGGCAAATATCAACACCAGAACCCCTCATGTGCCTCAGAATAGCCAAGAGAACCAGCAGACTCCAACTCCAAGAACAACCATGTGCTTCAATATAGCCCTGGGCAGCCAAGCTCCAGTTCTAAGAAGTGTCACAAGCTTCAAAGTAGCTCCAGGAAATGAAGAAACACCCCACCAGCCTCAACACACTGCAGACACCATGATTAGGACCCCAGCTTAGCACCTGGTAAGCTGCCAGATCCCTGGTAAGCTTCCATCAGTGCCAACTACCTCCCACCGTACCCGCTCAGAGCAGCATAAGACATGAGGTACTCCTGTGAGTTTCAGGGCAACTTCAATGCAGCCCCAGGTAAACAGCATGAAGCTCCTGGTACAAGAAAACTGAAACTGTGCCCTTTCCACCCCAGTAACAGAGATCACATTTCAAAGAGAGAAAAAAAAGACCAAAAAAAGATGAGCAAAAATAACAACAAACAACAACAAAAATCTGGCCATAGAAACTTATATTGACAGACAGGAGCAATACACAAGCTTGCAATGTCAAAGCACCTATGGGCAAAACCCCAAAGAAAAATGGGAAATTGAAACTCAAGCCCAAAATGAACTCATGGAAGAGTACAAAAAGAAGCTTAAAAGTTGTCTTAGAGAGGTAGAAGAAAAAATGGGGAAAGAAATGAGAGTAATGCAAGAAAATTATTTTAAAAAAGCATCAATAACTTAGAAAAAAAACAACTGCTTAAAATGTAGAATTAGCCAAATGGAAAAGGAGATACCAAAATATACTGACGAAAACAACTCCTTAAAAAGTACAATTGATCAAATGGAAAAGGAAGTACAAAAGCTAACTCTGGGAAACAACCCCTTAAAAGTTAGAATTGGACAGGTGCAAGCTTATGACTCTTATGAGACATCAATAATTAATCAAACAAATTCAAAAGAATGAAAAAAAATAGAACATGTAAAATGTCTCATTGGAAAAAAGTAACTGACCCAGAAAACAGAACCAGGTGAGACAATGTCAGAATCACTGGACTACCTGAAAGTCATAATCAAAAAGGAAGACCTGGACAGTATCTTTCAAGAAATTATCAAGGAAAACTGCCTTGATATCATAGAACTAGAGGACAAAATTGGCATTGAAAGAATGCACCAATCACCTCAGGAAAGAGATCACAAAATAAAAAGTCCAAGGAATGTCATTGATAAATTAAAGAACTGTCAGGTCAAGGGAAAAAACTTCAAGTTGTCAGAAAGAAACAATTAAAATATTAGGGAGCCACAGCCAGGATTACATAGGATTTAGCAGCTGCAACATTAAAGGATCGAAGATCATGGAACATGCTATTCCGGAAGGCAACGGAGCTCGGATTACGTCCAACAATTACCTACTCTGAAATTAAACATACTGCTTTGAGGGATGGTGGGGGGGTAGTCATTTAATGAAATAGAAGAACTTCAAGTTTTCATAAGACCAGAAGTAAACAAAAAAATTTGATCTCCAATATCAAAACCAAAGAGAAGCCTACAAAGATAATAAGAGAAAAGAAAACATAAAGGATTCAATGGAGCTGAACTGTTCACATCTTTAAATTGAGAGATGACTTTTGTAATTCTTAAAAATTGTACCACTAACATCAGAGCTAGAAGGAATATATGTACACGGAGGGTACTGGTATATGGTGAATTTGAGGGAATAACATAAAAAAAAAAAAAAAAAAGCCCTCCAAGGATTTTTCCAGTCCCTCCAAGCAAACTTACCTCAGATTTCAGTGCCATCATGATATCACAAATCACTGTTTCCAATATCCATATATTGTCACAACCCAATATATATCAGCTTCAAACACATTCCTTATAGTTCTCCAGCTGTTGCAATTTCATTGTACCTTTAAAACCTAACATGACTTTTGCCTCTTCAATAAAATCTTCCCCATTCCCCCTAGTCAGAAGGAATTTTTCCTTCCTTGAATCACATATTTCCATATTTGACTTCTTGCATGCATTTCTGACATACGACTTGTTTTCTAGCTTGCAGCATGTGCCTTAACCCTCTACTTCAATCGTAAGCAACCAGACTTCTCATTTATTATTATGTGACTATGGGCAAGTTAATTACATTCTCCACACCTCAGTTGTCTCATTGTGAAGTGATATTTATGATAACTATCTCACAGTTTGTTCTGAGGTAAAAGATAGGGGCTACAACTTTGATTTTGTTGCATAGATGAGGAACCTTGCTTAACCACTCATGTAGACTTATAGTTCTAGAGATTTAAAAGATCTTAGTTACTTTACCAGGATTATATAGTCACTATGTGTCATTGGTGAAACTTGAATCCAAGACTTCCTGGCTCTTCGGCCAATTCTTTATCCACCAGGCTAGGCTATCTCCTCTTTGAGGAATTTTTTTTTTCTCCACCAAACAAGCTATAATTGTGAGCTCCTACATAAAATATTAAAATTTAAGGCTATGGTTTTCATCTCTATATCTTGTTGCATCCGGTATCATGTCATTTGTATAGTACATTTTTAATTAATGGGTTGTCTGAAGGTAGGGGAGGCAAATATGAATGAATACCCTTCCTTCAACTAATATATGTAAACCTTAGCAGTGGATTTCTGGAGACACTGGATTAACCAATGGAGTGACTAACAATGAATTCTTAGGGGAACTATGACTGACTCTTGGAAGAAATTTCAATAAGGAGGAACAGACTGGTCTCCAAATGACCTCATAAGAGAAACCTAACTTGTCTGATATATAGGGTGAACCTTCTTATACCTCCAAAATGAGTCCAAAGGACACAATTTCTTCTGACACTCCAGGATCTAGAGAAGTAAAATCAATCACCTCTTCACCGTGGGAGAAACTGTAACAGAAGCTAAGTAACATTCTTTCTTTGTAAATGTTGGAGAAATGAACTTCCCATTCCAAAAGGGGAGAACAGAATACAATGGACTGTGTTGCAGTCTGTAAAAGCTAATATATTATTGGCAGTTTGAAACATTTCATATAGATTGAAGGGACTGGTTATTTACTCATTGATAGCTGATAGGTATATACAACTTTAAAACCTGTTAAGCAACTTCTATTATATTGACAGAATATAAACTCTTGGAAGACAAAGACTATTTCTTTTAGTCCTTTGTATCCCCCGTTCTTAGTCTGGTGATTAGCACATAAAAGGTCACTATTAGATGCTTATTGATAGCTAATGAAGTCTCAGAACAAAGCTATAAGATAGCAAAAATCATAATCATTATCATTCTTATTTTATGGATGAGGAAAATAAGTCAGAATACTGATTTTGGTCCTATATGACTAATCAACATCAGAGTGCCAATTTGAAACTGACTCCAAGTCCAAAACTATGAAACTATGTCCATTACAACACTGCATCTCACGTGATTCATTCAACACACATAAGTTGTTTACTTACTATGGGCAAGTATTGGTGCTAGGTGCTCATGTGCTGTCATTTAGCAGTTTGTTCTGTAGAACAACTCTATAGTACATTTCCCCCCTTTACTTTAGGGAATACTTGTAAAGCATTTTGGAAACAATAATGGTGACGACTTCCACTGTGTACTCTTTGGATATGGCCCTCTTGTGGATTCCTAAAATAAGATCAGGGCTCCTGAGATATTTTTTTAATGATGTCAATTCTTCATTAGGAGACCTCACAACTAAGGACCAACTATGGAGCAGAGAGACCAAGGCATCAAGAAAATCAGCAGTTACTCACTACTGAAAATCCCTCAGGGGTTTTCATTCATGTCAGGATGAAGAATAGTCTTAGTGGGATTTTAGATGCCATTCCTCCAAAGGGAAAATAATACATGGTCTGGATGAACCAGATGTATGTGTGAGGGATTAATTTGGGGATTTCAATTTATGAAAGTCTTTTTTTTTTTTTTTTTTTTTTTTACAGTATGGTGGATACAGTAACCAAGTCTTCAGAGGTATTTCTTATATTGTCTTGCAGTGAGGTGCCAGTATTTGGAGCTTATAAATTCTTGTATAATGTTGCATTTGAATGATCAATATGGCATCTCTCAAAAGTCACTTAAGAGCCCATTAGGTTGAAAACCTTCAGCCTAAAAAGCAGTCACATTTAAGGATTAGTAACAGGTAAAAATGCCCCTAGCCACAAAGAATAGCTGCTTCCTGCTTCATTTTCTCTTTTGTCTTAATCTTTTTCTGTTGCATTATTAACAAGCCTCTTGGCTTCCACTTTGAATTTGAGTCACCACCATTCTCATCATACGCTTCATAAATGCTTGTCTGAACCACTCCAAATATGTCACCTTCTTAGAACCTACTAATGGGATAAAAGCTCAGGAGGATCCTTAGGATGATGCCAGATTTACGTGCAACCTCTCCCCATTCATTTCTAAACAAAACAGAAAACACTGGATAAGTCTTCCACATTTGAGAAATGTTTCAGCAAGGAACCACAGTTTTAGACTAAGTTGGCTTTTGTAAGGTTAAATGAAAAAAAATTCCCAGAATCCTTTCTGTTTTCCACATTTCACATGCATTAAGTAAGGAGCTCTTAATAAAATTACTCAAATATGCTTGATTCAACTTAATATGCCCTTGTTGTTATTAGTTGTAGTAAACATAATAGTAGCTAGCATTCAAATAGCACTTTATGTTTTACAAAGGTCTATGCAAATCTTTTTCTCATTTTATCCTCACAACACTCCCAGAAAGTAGTTATTTTATTGTACTCTTTCCTCCTTTTCTTCCTCCTTCCTTCCTTCCTTGCTTTCTACCTGTCAGCCAGGGCCAGCTAGTACAGTAGAAAGAGCACCAGTGCAGAAGTCAGGAGGACCTGAGTTCAGATCTCACTTCAGACACTTGACACTCAGTATGACCTTGGGCAAGTCACTTAACCCCAATTGCCTCATCCTGGGTCATGTCCAGTCATCTTGATGAATATCAGGTCACTGGATTCAGATGGCTCTGGAGGAGAAGTGAGGCTGGTGACCTGCACAGCCCTCCCTCACTCAAAACAAAGTCAAGTGCAAGTCATGTCATTATTTCTCTGATGGCATGGTCTTCATGGGCAATGAAGGATGAACACACCTGCCAGCTTGTCTTTTCTTCCTGCCTGCTTGCTTGCCTTCCTGCTTATCCTTCTTTCCTTTCTCCTTCCCTCTCTCCCTTCCTTCAATTCTTCCTTCCTTGTCTCCCTTTCTTCTTTCCTTCTTTTCTCCCTTTCTTCCACTCTTTCATTTATTTACTGTCAATGGACAGAACAGTTTACAGAGGAGCTGTCCATCTTAGCTTCTCTTTATTATTCTTTCAAATATAATTTAACAAGTAGTTTTTTGTTCCCAGAAGAATATTACATTCTAGAAAAATCAACTTTATCAAAATTCTGTCTAAAATACAAATTAGTAGACTCCAAGTGAAAACCTTAAGCTCTTTCCCATGACTGGATTTTACCAGCTCTTGTGAATAGTTACTTTAGCATTTTCTTCTTTATTTTTCTTGTCATGGCTATACCAACGGTCAAAGTTGCCAGATTATTGGTACACTTCACTTAAAGTAGATGTAAAATATCTTTCTAAATTTCATAAACTACTTTTATCCTCTCAATTTAGCTCAGTAAAAGTATTTTCCTTAGTCTCTTCACTACTGACAAAAATAACCAACACATTAATATATCCTTTAGGGATTGCAAAGTGCTTTGTAATATTACCATATATTAACCCAATTCTAACCTTGGAAGGCATGTGCTAAGGTATATCCCATTTACAGATGACAAAACTGAATCTAAGAGAGATTAGGAAACTTGTCCAGTGTCACACAGCCAGTAAGTTTCTGAAGCAGAAATGGAACTCAGATCTTTCTGACTCCCAGTTCAACACAGGGTTTACTTGGATGCCCATTACATTCCAATGATAAAAGTTCAATTTCAAAACTCATTTACCTCTGTTGTTATTCAAATAGCTCCTTAAATGTTTTCTCTCCTAAAAAGCATTCCCTTGCCCAATTAGAAGAGTTGCACACTTTTCCTCTAACCTAGAACTTCCAGGAATATACCTGCTTACTATATTTTATCTTTTGCTTGTATCTGATCAAAATATTTAATTATAATACGCATAAAAACTCTTGTCTGTTTCCTGAAAATCTATATTAAATCATAGACACCTAGAAGGTCAAAGTGACACCTACTTCATTGATATAGCCATAGCACTCTTTGAAAGCATATAGGTAATAATTATTTCTGATAATAATATAGTTATGATAATTGACATTTATATAACACTTTTAAGAACTGTAAAACATTTTCCCCACAGAAACTTTTTAGGTATGTGGTACACATATTATTATGTCTACTTTACAAATAAGGAAACAGAGGCTCATAGACATTAAGCCACTTCTCTAAAATCATAAAAACTAGCAAGTCAGTAAAATAAGCTAATAAGATAACCAAGAAGCCAATCAATTAAAAGCTATTTATTAAGTTCTTAAGGTATATCTACAAGTGCTCTGCTGATAAAGACAAAATAAAATAAATGAAATGTCCCTATAAGGGGACATTTCAAGGAACACCTTTTTTTTTTTTTTTAAATGGAGAGACAAAAGTTGAAGAGAGGATTAACATGTATTCACAATCTAACTTTGAATAAGGAGGAAAAACAACTAGGAGCTAGGGAAAGAGAAAATATGTCCAGAAAAAAGAAGTGGAAACTGATTTCATTTTTTACTAGGAATTCTAAGAGACAGAAATGGGGATACAGAATATGCCAGTAATGGGAGAAAGTCAAGGCAACAGCAGATCTAGGACTACAGCTGATGTTTTCTACCTGTACTCAGTATTATTTTTGTTATACGACAGTAGGACAAGTTTTTCCTCTCTCTGGTCCATTATGATAATGATGATGGAGTGGAGGGGGAAACTGTCATTTTTGAAGTCTATGTGTAGTTTCCATTGGCAAAAGTTGTATCCTTTGTAGCCTTTCCCTTAAACTGTGGCAAAAACTAATTTACTGTATCGACTCACCAATTCAGTGGGAGAAAAGAATCCAAATTTTTTTTTTTTAATTTAACTGTTAGTGGAAAAAAAGGAAGGAAAATGGGAGGGAGGGCAAGAGAGATGGAAGAAGAAAGGCAGGCAGGAAAGAAAGAAAGAAAGAAGCAAGGAAGGAAGTAAAAGATAAAAGAGTCAAACTCAAGTCTAATGAAAAAAAAAATAGGCAAAGTCAATGCCATTTTCTACATCTTTGCCCAGAAAGCAAATCAAACCTATGAGGGCTATAGCTCATCATTTTTCATGAAAATCTTCCTACTTACTTAGAGCTAATTCATGTCTATATTCAGTCAAAAGACCTTTCTGGGAAAATACATCCCAATTAGGATGTTTTCAAAATGCAGGAACAAACCCCACTCCTAACACCTCCGGAACATTTTACGATTTACATTAATTAGACAAATTGGGTGGTTTTCTAAAGGGAACATTAATCTGGCTCATCCTTGAAGTGAATGAAGTAATTAAGATTAAGGGTATTGTCAGAATGGAAAAGGAACTCTCCCAGCACTGAATTACATCTCTGTTTTTGATTAACCTTCCTCCCAACAGGTTTTACAAACAAAGAAAAGAGATGTGTGTTTTCCATCCTTGGCTAATTTTGGCCCTCTGTAGGGATTTCCATTGTATGGTTTGATCAGTGGGTCAGAGTTGCTACAATGGGGAAGTTCTTTCATTATTATTTGAAATTTGATCATTGTAAATTAATTCAGTGCATCATTTTTTATATTTGTCATTACATTTACATTACATATAACAAAGTACACTTACTTGCCTTCCCCAGGGTTCCAAAACTTTTTGCCCCTTAAGGTGGGAGGATTTTAATATAATAAGAAATATAATCCCACCAAAGAGCTGCGAGGAAGTGGGGTATAATGAAATACTTTCATTCAGGACATGGAGTAGAGTGGATGGTGCAAAGGATAAAGAGATTAAAAGAATGTAAGGCAGAATTAAGTTAAAATCCCACCACAGGCACTTAATAATTGTGTGACCCTGGGCAATTCACTCAATTTTTCTGTGCCTCAGTTTCTTCATCTATAAAATGAGTGTGTTGGACTTTTTTGGACACCAAGGTCTCTTGCCATTCTCAGCCTATGCTTTCAGGATCTGGGTTGAAATTCTCACTGTGCCATTCCATCACTGTACAGTATTTGCCAAATCAAACTCTAGGGATATTTCCTCAAAAATAAAATAAGTGGCACAGAAGACCTCTAAAGTCCCTCTTGTCTCCAGATCTTTGATTCCATAATCTTTTTAAGGTCATTTGGTCAAAATGAAGCTATTTCCTAAGCATTCATAGTTATCAAAACCGTACCTATGATAATCATTCATAGATATCAAAACCTTACCCTTGATAACCATGCCTTCCTTATTTATATCACATTCTTGTTGACGAATGAGAACAAATTGAATTACTAAGGGCACCTTTTCATTGCTTCCAAATTCCATGAATGTTTAATTTCATCTTTCAAGAATTCCAAGTACGTGGCTGTGCTCTCTGCATGGACTCAATAATATTTGTTGACTGAATAGTACATAGGTAAGTAAAGAAGTATTTAGCTGCCACCTGGTGGACATTTCTTGAATATTTGTCACACTCATTATAAAGGCCTGATAATTTCTCAAGTCCCATCTGGATCACTCAAAATTAAGTCTTGGCCCATTAACTTAATTAAGAACTGTTAGGCACCACGATGCGAGTGGTCCAACCTAAGCATTTTTTTCTCTACAAAGTGGAGCTTTTCCTTAAGTATAAACTGACTTCCTTTCCAAATAAACATCAAATAACTAGAGATAATGAATGGATTTTGAAGCTCATAGGAGCTTCAAAATCTAAAATTAACTTCTAAATTGAATCCACACAAATACTAAAATACTCATCACCATTTGTTAAAAATTTAAATGAAATTTTGGCCTAAAATTTAAGTGTCCCTCATGCAGACTATGTATTTGGCACTCTCTCCAACATTTGTCCTGAACCCAAGTCTCACCAGGATATCAGTAAGTTATTATGATTAATATGTTTTGCACATTTTATTTGTCCTTTCACTTTCTGACTTTTAAATCATAAAACTCTACCTTTTCATAGCACTGGGAGTCAACTGGAATATAGTGATATCTGAATATAGATTCAGAAATATGGAATAATGATGATGATGATATGACCAATAGGCTAATATTATTAATTTAATTGTTTTCAATGAACCATTTGTGCATCAAATGCACTGTGATATCCTAGGGTTTATACCAACAGGGAAATATGGAATCCTATAGCCTGATGAAGATAATTTTTACAATTATTAAAACAGTATAAACTTGTTCCAAAGACCTTATTGACTACTGCCACAATTGTGTTACTTTAATTATTACTGGGTCAGTCCATATTATAATGACTTTGTTATTGCTCATGTGCTCAGTCATGTCTGACTTTTCATTACCCAATGGACCAGATGACATCAGGGCCTTCTATCCTGTATTATTCCCTAAAGCAATATCCATTGCTTCCATGACATTGTCTATCCATTTCCAAAGTAACTAGTTGTCCCTGAACACCTCCATATACCCTTGATTCACATACACATTGCTAGTGTGAGGGCTTGTCAAGCCCTTTGCAGGACTGCTATTCCACCTTTGGAGTTCATCTGTACCCTAAACATGGACATCCATAAACATCTTCACCTGTCCCATAAATATGGACCATCTCAGCAGAAAGCTAAACCAGGTTGCAGGTAAGTGATTAGCCTCAAACTTGTCAGGAAATTAGGGGGATGTTTACCCAAAAGATGTGAAGATTCCCAAAGTAGAATGGCAGGACAGGAACCATTTTTTTCTAAAGGCCACAGTGGCAGCTGAAGCAAGTGCTATGGCCCTTAGAGTATGGTCAGACATCACAAACACTAAGGTCATCCACTGTATCCTGGGCTACTGCCAGTTGCCTTGACTTGTCCTGCCACTGAATTTTGATGACTCAGACTGAGTAAGGTTGAGTGTTCAACTCTGCCTTATTCAAATCCAATTCATATGCAAGTCAAGGTATCATCCATCATCCACTCTTTCACCCCAAAATTGTGATGCCATCAATTGGATGAACAAAATCTATTCATCTCAACCTCTACTATCCCCTTTTTCCTTTTGTCTTCAATCTTTCCTAAAATCAGGGTCTTCTAAGGAGCCCTGTATTCTTATTATGTGGCCAAAGTATTTAAACTTCAGTTTCAGTATTTAACCATCCAGTGAACAGTTTAAACTAATTTCTTTAAGTATTAAGTGCAGTGATACTTCTGCTATTCAAGGGATTCTCAAATGTTTTCTCTAGCACCAAAATTCAAAAGTATTAATTCTGTGGCATTTCTTATAGTTCAACTTTCACAGCCATATAGTGTTGCTATAAAAACTATAGTTTTTATAGTTTGCCAGCAAGATGATGTCTCTGCTTTTTAGTATGCTATCCAGATTTGCCATAGCTTTCCCTCCAAGGAGCAAGCATCTTTTAATTTCATGGCTGCAGCCACCATCTGCCATGATCTTTGAGTCTAAGAATACAAAATCTCATACTGCTTCCATTTCTTCTCCCTATATTTACCAGAAAGTGATGGGACTAGTTGCCAAGACCTTAGTTTTTTTTGTTTGTTTTGTTTTAATGTTAGGCCCAAAAACAACTTTTATGCTCTCCTCTTTCAGCCTCATCAGAGGCTTCTTAATTTTTCTTCACTTTCTGCTATCAGAGTGGGATCATCTACATACCTGGGACTACTTCTCAACAACTTTAATTCTAGCTTTCAATTTGTCCAGCCTGACATTTTACAAGATGTCCTCTACATGTAAATTTAATAAAGAAAGAGACAACATATACTCTTGTCAAATTCCTCTTCCATTCTTAAGACAATCAGGGTTTCCATGTTCCATTCTGACTATTGCTTCTTGGCCAGCATACAGGTTTCTCAGGAGATAAGTAAAGTGAACAATAACTTCCATTTCTTTGAGGACTTGCCACATTTTTTTGTGATCCACAAAGTCAAAACTTATGTGTAGTCAATGAAGCAGAACTAGATTTTTTTTTGTTTTCTGCCTTTTTCTTGCTTTCTTCATAATCCAGTGAATGTTGGCATTCTGGTTTCTAGTTCTTCTGCCTCTTTGAAAACCATCCTGCTTCTCTGGTAATTCTTAGTTCACACACTGCTGAAAGTTTACTTGTAGAATCTTAAACCTAACCTTCATGGATATATGAAATGAGTACAATTGTTCAGTAATTCTAACATTCTTTTGCATTGCCCTGCTTTAGGATTTGCATGTAAACTGATCTTTTCTCCTCCAATGGCCACCATTGAGTTTTCCAAATTTATTGGCATATTAAGTACAGCACTTTAACAGCATTATATTATAGAACTTTAGAAAGTCATCTGGAATTAGTCTCCTTGTTAGAAATGCTTTGTAAGACTCACTTGAATTCATTCTCCAGGATGTCTGTCTCTAGATCAGTAACCACACTATTATGGTTATCAGTGACATTAAGATCTTTCTTGCGTAGATCTTCTATGTATTCTTACCACATCTTCTTAATCTTTTCTATTAATGTTAGGTACTTGCCATCTTTGTCTTTTATCATGACCAGCATTCCTTTGATATCTCTAATTCTCTTGAAGAGAACTATTGTCTTTCTCATTCAATTTTCTTCTCCTATTTCTTTCCATTGTTCATTTAAGAAAATCTTCATATTCTCTTTGCTCTTCTTTGGAAGCAGGAAGCTAGATGGCTCCATGGATAGAGTTTTAGGCCGAAGTCAGGAAGACCTTCAAATTCAGCCTCAGACACTTGATAGCTGTGTGTCCCTGGGCAACCTCTGTTTGCCTTAATTTGCTGGGGAAGAAAATGGCAAACCACTCCAGTACCTTTGCCAAGAAAACCTCATCAACTCTATAGTTCATGATGTCATGAAGAGTTGGACATCACTGAACAACAATAAAATTCTCTGGCATTATGAATTAACCAGAGTATCTCTTTCCCTTTTTCCTTTCCCTTTCACTTTCCTTAACTATTTCTATGACTTCTTCAAACGGCCATTTTGCTTTCTTGTGCTTCTTTCACTTTGAAGTGTTTTCTTGCTGCTTCTTGTACAATATAGCTAACCTTTGTCCATACTTTTCAGTCTCTTATCTATTTCCTCGAATCTATTCATCACTTCCATTTCATATTCATAAGGAATGTTGTTTAGGTCATTCTTATATGGTCCAATTTAAGTCTGAATTTTGCAATAAGAAGCTAATGATACGTCACAGTCAGTGCCAGATCTTGTTTTAACTGACTGTATAGAGGCCTCTCCAAAGTGGAGAACTGTAATCAATGCCACATGTGTATGTGACAATCTCATGTCACACACACACACACACACACACACACACACACACACACAGAATAGACTTTCTGTGATCCACTAGAGAAACATCTTCCAAAGAGTTTTATCTGAAAGCACTTAGAGCCATTCAGTTATATTATCTCTGAAATAAATACAATTGAAAATAAATTATTAATTCCTTACTATATGGTAGAAACAACTGACACTTTTCGAGTGTTATTATTTAGGAATGCCAACTGCGAGATATCAAATCTATCTTTACAAATGATAAATCTGAGACTCAGAGAGATAAGTGAATTTGCCAATTTTCTAGAAGAACCCAGAATGAAAATTTAGGGATTTCTTGAGTTCAAGTACAACATTCATCCCCCTATACTATAATATACTCATAATCCTCCTCTTTTCTCAACATTTTCTTGTGATCAACTAGAAAGAAATCATAGGCCCCCAAATTATGATATACAATAGTGTTACAATCAGGTTAAATTTCAGTATGTCCCATTTTCCATGTACATCATTTAATGCTATTTGTTCTGTGAAAGGAATGCCTTGTAATAGAAAGTCTTATAATATTAGGTAGCAATGGTCTTATGCAGCAACAAAGGATGAACACAACATCTGTGAGCAGACACAGCTGCCTGAATGGGGACCCAGCTAGCTGGATAACTCAGCTCCTCCTCTCCTGTCTGTCTCCCATTCCCCTTCCTTCTTCTCTCCAAAGGAAGGTAAATTTGGATGGTCAGAAGAGGACCAGTTAACTTGGGTTTTACTGGCTCAATTCCTTTCCTTCCCTTCCCTTCCCTTCTTCCTTTCCCTTCCCTTCCCTTCCTTTCCCTTCACTTCCTTTCTCAAAACCTTAAACCTACTGCACTCCGAAGCTTATATACTGGAGGAAACTAGGCCCCTGCCTAAGGTCTGGTTTCTGGACCCTCCTAGCTTAAGAGTGATTATCAGTAGTAACTGTTGCTGTTTCCCCCCCAGCTTGATGTCATTTTTTTTTCTAAGACTCACTAAAGGCTACTTCTTAAAGAGGCCTATTCACTGAGTGGGTGTTACCTTACCCTAAGTGAGTTCTTGTATAGACCTCAGCCTAAAGGGACCGAGGACTCCTATTGCATCCTGGGTCATCTCCACTCATCTTGATGAATATCTGGTCACTGAATTCAGATGACTGCAAGAAAAATGAGACTGGGGACCTTGCACAGACCTCCTTCACTCAAAACAAAGTCAAGTGCAAGCCATGCCATCGTTTCTCTAATGGCATGATCTTCCCTCGGCAACAAAGGATGAACACAACAGGAATAAGTAGAAAATTGCTTGCCTGTATTAAGAAGCAAGGTTGTACATTGAGAAAATATCATGGATCTCAGGACAGATTAGATTTTCAAGAGGAGACAGGGCCTGCATTATATCCTATATTCCACATTGTAATTGTTCCTGGACAAAGTAGAACATGGAGAAGGTGGATATAGCCCCCAAAAAACTTAACAGGTTTGTAAGCAGGCCTGGGATTCCATTTTGGCAACACATCCTAGATTTTATTTTCATTATGCCACATGTGACTTTTATGTTACCCACATGCATTTTGGTACAGATGGTGGTCAATCACCAAAAGAGTCTTCTCTGTTCCCCTACAAAGAAATTAATGATTCCAGAATTCCTGTAACCCTACCAAAAACCCATTTGGAGACAATGGCAGCAGCAGCCAACTTCTTTAATCCTAGAATGTGCAGAGCATTGGTAAAATGGGTGTCATAAATATCATGGCTATGAAGAGGCAGTCATGCAGTGGATTTGGTGCTAGAGCCAATATACACTGTTGATGAAAATCTAACTCCAAGATAGAGGGGAATTACCCAGAAGAAGAAGCTCCTCTCCACAGGTGTTGTGTACACCATTTCACAGTCTCAGTCACTGTGCCCTAGGTAAAGCTTTGCAATGACATTGCAACATCTAATCTATTGTGGGCCTTAAGGATATTTTCAGTCTGAAGGTTCAGTGATAAATGTTCAGAGTATGATGCAAAGATCATATAATAAAGCTCAGGATGGGATTGGACAAGAGGAGGCATCAATCAGACTTTGCCCTGAATGAGACCACTTTGGGAGCAATGAATTCTTGGATGTCTCCAGCCAAGAGCTGTCCCTGAGATCCTGAAATAACACGACACTCCACATTCCCAAGAAAGAGGCAACATGATCAGCCCTGACCGTCACTCCAGAAGTGTAGAGTCCTACCTAACATCAAATCGGAAGTCAGGTAGTAGCCTGAAAGAATAAGCAACAAAGAATATTATTATAAAATGTTATTATGGTGACTGGAATTTTCAAACTTAGAAGAAGGTGACTCTAAAAGAAGAACACACTGGGGTGAGGGCAAAGGGGAAGGTAAATATATCTCCCACAAAATCAGAGTGTGCAAGAAGATATCTATACAAATCAGAAGGGGTAGAAATGCTTGACACAATTCTTATTCTCATGGAAATTGGTCAAGGTGAAAAAATACACATAGTCTGGTAGGTAAGAAATTAAATAAAATGAATAAAGGAAAGAATGAATAGGTAGTTGTATGTATTTATGCATATATACATGTGTACTTGTATGTATACATGTGAGTATACATGCGTGTACCTGCATGTGTATGCATACATGTGTATATTGTATACATTGATATGTATGCACGTGTATGCCTGTATACATGCTACATATATAGTATGCATACATAAATACATACATATATTTCATTTTAAAGAGAAATAAGAGGGGAAGGGGAGAAAGGGAAAGAAGTAATTAGATGGAGGTTGCATTAGCCAGCTGGTCAATAAACGTTTAATAAATACCTGTGTCAGATGCTATGCTAAGCACTGAGAATATATACATACACACATATATATATGTATGTCTGTATGTGTGTGCATATATATGTATATATATGCATGTATGTATATTTTTATATGTATGTATATAAATATACATATACACGTGTATGTGTGTGTGTGTTTATGTGTGTGTGTGTACTACCTGTCCTCAAAGAGCTTTCAGTCTACTGAAGAAAATTACACAAAAAAGAAGGTTGAAAAGAGGGACAGAGGGGAAATGTACCCTGCCATAACATGGTGGAAAAATCAAAGAAGTCCAAAACAAGTATAGCTGAGAGGTAAATATAGAAATGACTGTCCTGGATCACTTCTTTAACTGAAAGTTTTGAAGTGCTTAATTCTACTCTCAAAACAGAGGGGCAGAGGATAATGATGAGGTATGAATACCAAAAATTTCCTAATGATCAGGTTCCTGCAGGCATGGTGGAGAAATAAAAGACATCAAAAAGGAGTACAGATGGAAGGGATATGAGCAAATGAGGGATTAGTTCTAAGCAAAACAAGCTCTAACTAAGAACTTATAAAAATATTTAAAACTATTTTTGAGATGGTAAAGAATGAGAAACTGAGCGGAGGGGGCATCAATTGATGATAGGTCTACGTTGTATCCCCCTAAAGTCATGTGGAGACTTACTCCAGAAGAATGGGGAGATGAGAACATTTTGGTCCAGTGGCCATGAAAGTGGTTGAAGCAAGTACTGCAGAGCCCTTGGAGCTTGGTTAGACATCAAAGATACTAAGGTCATCCACCGCATCCTGGGCTGTCACCAGTCATCATGACTTTTACCCCGCCATTGGACTTCAAATGACTCAGAACTAAAGACTGAGACTGATGACTTTGCAAGACTCTAATTCTCTTAAATCCAATTCATATTGAAGTCAAGACAATATCATTAGTCCTCTTCAAAAATGAACGACAAGCAACATCCCCCCAAAAGAATATATAATCCTCAAATCAAGGATTGTTTTGATTTTATCTGTTTCTTTTACTAAATCTAATGCTTGAACTTATTTAGTATATAATAGTCACTGAGCATATTACTGAAAATACCTCTTATATTTCCCCTCTTGACCTGAAATGGGCCTGAAGGTTTCCACAGTTTCCTTGTTTCTCTTCCCTTATTGTTTTCTTTCTCTTCTCTTCCCTCTTCTCTATATCATCTCTCTGAATTGCTGCTTTAATTTTATTTTTATGTAGCTGCTATCTATGTGTCTTACAGCTCTGCTTCTAATGTTCTCTCTTTGCATCACACTGTAGCAGTCTTTTCATCTTTCCTTCTGTTATTCAAATAATCCATTTTCTAGAATCATACAATTCCATAGAATTAATGTACCACAACTTATTCAGCCAGTCCTCAATTGTTGAATATAAATATTATTTCTAAGTTTATATTTTACAGAGAGAGCAACTATGAATATGTTTATATAACTAGATCATTTTATTCTTCTTTTCTATGATTGTAAGGCTTACATTCCTACTGATAAGTTGAAAAGAATTTGCTGTCTGCTTCATTGCATATTGACATTATAATTTCTAAAATATTTGACTCAGTTTTTTGATAGCTTCTCTCCACTCCAAGGTCCAAGTGTACTCATGCTATCCCATGGTCACATAAGGCACTCTACCCATCAAGACCACCCCACAGCTAAATATTCCAGTGTGGAACCTAAAGCAATCTCTTCTATCCTGGATATTTACAAAACATTTGTCCTACAGTTCTCTCTCTGTCCCTCCTCCAAAAAATATTAAAGTACAAAATGTGTCTCCCAGATCCATCCTCTATTGACTTCATAAGTTTATTGATCAATCCTCATCTACAATTGATTGTTATTGTGCCTCCATGCCAAGTGATATTTAATTTGAACCAAATACAATAGTGAGATTTGTTTGTGCATGAACAGTGAGTTCTTCCCAAAGTTCAAGTATGACTAAATCATTCCCTTATTCAAAACTATTCTGTGGCTTCCTATTGCCAGTAGAACAAAATGCAGACTTTTTCATGTCATTTAAAGATTTCCATAATGTTATGCACTTTGATCTTTCTTATTTTATTTCATCTGATCAGTCTGATCAGTCACAGTCAGACACACTGAAACTTGACTCTAGCATAGTGATGTCATTTTGGTCCTCTTAAAGAATGAAGAACAACAACCATACCATTATTATTGACTAATTCAATATTCTAGCCATACTGTTCTATTCACTGTTCCTCAAAGTCTGCACTCTATCACTGAGTTCCTGTTACCCAAAAAAAGATCTTCCATGAATGAAATTCAATCTTTTCTCTTCCCTACTTCTTAAAATACTTGCCTTCTTTCAAGACTTCACTTAGATACCACCTTTTCAGTGAGATTCCTTCCCTGATCTCTCAGCATTAAAATATTTTGTTCCTCTCATTCTTTGAAGTTAGAGGGGTTTTTTTTGTCTTTATCCCCTTAGATATACAGTCAACAATTTATACTGTTTGTCAAATCATCAGGAATTAGATTGAATACCTCTCCATCACATAATCAAAATATTAGACTTGTAGGGGATGTATAATAGCATGTCTTCATGCTATATAAAAATGAGCCAGGAAAATAATAATGGGATAGTATGTGATTGCATCTCTTATTGCATCTCTTATAGAAAAGCAAGAGGATAAAGGACAAAGAGAAAGAAACCTGTACATGTTGGAGAAGGCAGAAAAGATCTTTCAAAGAAATAAGGCCTTGAAATGGACCTTAATATTGTGTTGCATTTCAATAAGCCTTGGAGAAAGAGGAGAACATTCTTCTCCTGGTGTGAACATATTGTGGAGAGACTTGAAAATGAGATGATATTTTCAAAAAAATATTTAGTACAGTATCTGGCACATAATAGGTGCTATACTAATGCTATTCTTTCCCTTCCTCTCCCCGGTAAGAAATTTGGTCTTTCCATTACTAAAAATGGGGAACTAATAAAGATGATTAAACAGTGTTCAATATAATTTCATCACTGAAATTGCACTTTTGGAATGATTAATAGTATTTAGGATGGATTAGAGCAGGGAAATTAGGAGGTTATCACAGGCATTATGCGATGATGTGAAACAAACAGAAATAAAGTGGAAAGGACAAAAATTCTTTAGAAAGTATGGATAGAAATTGGCAAAAAGGGGGAAGGAAGTGGGACTTGTAAAGTAAGATCAAATATAATTCTGAAATTTAAAAGATAGTAATGAGAAGAGCTACACCCAGAGAAAATGGTGGGAGAGGTGGTGCAGGAAACATATATCCTACTTCATAATTTCCCCTAGGTCTGGACTTTCATTTCATCTACAATCTCCTGCTAACCATTTTAAAGATGACTAGAGATAGAGAGCTTGCAGGAATTTTAAAAATCGCCCCCTCATTGAACAGATGAAAAACTGAGACCCAGAGAGACTTAGTGACTTACAAAAATCCACACATCATAAGCAGTAGAATCAAGTTTAGAAATCACATCTTCTAGTTCTGCATCCAATGTTTTTTCCTTTGTTTCATGTAGCCATCTTATCTCCCCCTCCCCATTGTTTCACTAGCCTAGAAAATGCAAACATGTACCTGTACAAACTGAGTAGACTTCTACACAGATGCTGATCTGATATAGAGTAGAAATAAATGAAGCCAAATTAAAAGCAGAAAATTCTACTTTTCTTTTAGCTGTATGGTATTTGATTTTATCAGTCCTTTTATTTTATCTCTCTTGGAGGATGCTTAAATTCAAGTATGAAAAATAAGGCATGTTAGAGAATTTTCGTTTGTAAGGATTGGCCTGCTCTTAATGAATACCTAGTAGATAGCCTACACTTTTAATGAATGCAAAAGCAAATCAAACTTTGGAAACTCTTCTTCCAGCTGCTATGAGAGGGTATCTTGAAATAGAAGTGCTGGGTATGTATGAAGATTCTGATGTTTCCTTGAAATGACAGCATGACAGACATCCTGATTTGCAGGGCTTCATTTTTGAAAGCATGAGATACAAAGCATTTAGAAAATGAAGAGCATTTAAAAAGTTAAGGTCAAAAGAAAATACCACATCCACAAAAGGACAGGATAGAATAGCTGCCAAGGGGAAGTATAAATGGCTAAGGAATGGAGCCAGCTGATGCTAACCTGGAACCCCTGTCTACTTAAATTAGTGTGCCAGGTACTGTCCTCTCTATAGGTATAATAAGGAAGGTAGTTTTTGCAGTCTTCACATAGTTGTCACCTAATGTCTTCACACGTACAACTGGGAAAACATATCAAGATCTCTTGAAAAGACACATATGGCAGCTTGCTGATCATTGACCAGGCTATTTAATTTTAGATATCTTTTCCCTTGCCAGTGATAGGTTATATAACATTATTATATCTTTAAATATACTTTGGAAGTAAAATTCATCTTTTTTCCCACTCTGGGTGGAAAAAAAGGGAAAAAATAAGCTATAAAGTGGATGCTTTTAATGCTCACAGAGCTTGCTCTGTCCCACATATATAGATTAACAAACTAGTCTGAGTATCAAGAAAGCTGGCTTAGAATCTAAGCTCTGTGACTAGAATAGACGTTTGACCTTGGGCAAATAAGTTTACTTTTATCAACTAAGTTTTCCTCCTGTGAAAAAATGAGGTTGTCAGAGTAGATGCCCTTTGAGATCCTTTCTAGTTCCAGAACTATGTCTCTATATGGGCAAACAAATGGTTAATGCACATTTATTAATTGCCTCTTATGTGCCAGGTACTATGCTAAGCATTCTGGATGCAAAGAAAAATAAATGAAATAGCTCCGACCTTAGTGAGTTTGTATTATACTGAAATTCACAACCTGCATATATATACAATAAGTACACACACGTATAATATGTATATATTGGACAAAATATATAAATAAAATGCAATAACATACAGAAAATAAATGAAATTTGCAGGGATTTTGCACTAACTACTCTAGGAAAGTAGAAGAACAGCCCCATTAGGCCTTAAACATCTTGAAAGTCTCTACTACATGATAGATATTTTATGCCAGATTTTACATAAGAAACATAAAAGACATTGCTCCTCTCAAGTATCTTACACGGCAATGAAAGATTTATAGCCTATTGGTGTCTCTGGAGCTGGGATTTTAAGGAAATTAGGAATCTTCTAAATTAGGAGATCAGGATTACATGCCCCTTTCTTCTCCTTACTAGCTCTCTGACCATGGGGAGATAATTTAAGCTTCCTGAGTCTAAGTCATCTAAATTATGAAATCAAAATGATGTAATACAGGCACTGAAAACAGAGGAAGGGCTATTTGAAACCCTAAAACTTAAGGAACCCAGCTGGAACATAGTTAGTCCCAGCTATGGGGATGTCTTCATAGTTTTTGTCGATCTTCATCCAAGAATTCACCAACAACTGGGGTTGCTTCTAAATAAAGGGAGTATGTATTATGCCTATATGACGTTGGCAAGAGATAAGACCTAGAGGTGGTATGCAGTGTGGAGAATAAGGAGATAGGCAGAAAAGAAAGAGAAGACACTAGATAAGGAGAAGGTGCATTCCCTGTTGGTAGATCATGTCCTAGTGGCTCCCGAAGAGCCATTGTGGTCTTTTTTTAACCAATTTGTTATGCAGACAGGCACTGAATGCATCTTAACTCAGTCCTCCATCAGTTAAGATAGATGACTCTTCCCCCAGGAAGCTATTGCATTAGTTCATAGAAGTTAACAGAAAGAGGGGGAGTATACTTTGAAAGGATGCCATATAGAAGAGGGATTACATTTGTTTTGCTTGTTCCCAGGGGATAGAAGTAGGGACAATGGGTAAGTATTATGAAAAGACTTATACTTGATATAAGGTAAAACTTTTTTTTTACAAATAAAGGTGTTGAATAGTGTGATAGGAGGCCCTGGGAATCAGTGTATGGCTGCACAGGGTTGATGAGACAGAGAGGCTCCATACTAGCTTTGGGGATATGGTGTAGAGGTAATTCTTGGTCTCTGTGAGTTGACTTAGATAACCTCCATGGTTCCTGTCCACAATGAAATTCTATAAAGTGAAAACAGAAAACCAAGATTTCCCAAACTAATTTCCAGATTGAAAATTTCATCCCTAAGTTGTATTTTAGACCTTTCCTTTATAGCCTTTCCTGACATTATTTATACATCTGTCTTTAGCATTCTGAGGCTTTGGTCTGTCACATTCTTCTACACCCATCTGGATAGAAATATTTTGAGGCCAAGGTGGAAGTGAATGTGAAAAATTAAGTTGGAACTTGTTTCTCCATAAAAGCAATCATTTTGGAGAGATTTGCATGTTTGCACTGAGCTAGACATTGTCCCTGCTCTACCATATGCTTGATATCAATTGAACTCATGTGGCCACTATTAAGTGTTTTCTCTTACAGTCCATATGCCCCATGGACCTCATTAAATAATTCCCTCTCTCAAGAAACATCACACATTTCTATGAATGCTTTTTTATTAGATAGATGCATATTCAAATTGAGGGGAAGAACAGCTTCTAGGCACTAATATCTAATGCATGGAAGATCTAGACTAAGAGTACTTCACCCTCATAGATCCGTCATGCAGGTAGAATTGACAAAGCAGGTAAGATAGGGTATATTTTGATTCCATCTGCTACGAGTCTCAATGACACAGGATGCTACATAAGGCACTCCTGGGTTCATGTGAATGGTTATTCCAAAATGAAGCATTTTTCAGTTAAATCCTTAGTTCCAGGACAAGGAAATGTCAAGCTGTTTTTGCTTGTGGGCCCACTGATTCATCTTGGAAAGTAAATCACTACAAAGGATCTAAGTCAGTCAACAAGCATTGATTAAGATCTTATTATGTCACATTCTCTGTGCTAAGGATTGGGGATAAAAAGAAAAGAAAACAAATAAAATCAACCAAGCAAAAATAATGCCTTCTCTCAAGAAGCTGACATTCTAATTGGAGAGGCAATATGTAAATATCCCAGTATATACAAGATATAACATAGAATATATGAAGACCATCTGAAAGAGAAAAGCATTAGCAGCTAAGAGTTCGGAGAAATCTTGCAGTAGAAAGTAGAATTTGACCTGGATAAAAAAAGAATGATCTTTCAGTTCAAATATGAGAATCACGCTGTCATTGTAAAATGAGGAATACTGAATAAAGTTAAAATTTAGTGAACAATGAGCAATTATTACTATAGTGTTTCTTTAAGTTCAGTGTCTACAGTTGAAGTCAATTGAAGTTTCCTAGTTCCAATTTTTGCAGAGAATGTCTTTTGTCTCCTTTCTTTGTCCTTCTTGTCCAAATTTGGTGAAAGAACGAAAAATAAAAGAATTTGACTTGAAAGAGATCTTGTACATCACCTAGTCCAACTAAAAAGAAAAATGATAGGTGCTGAAACTGAGACCCAGAAAGAGGAAATAACTTCTCTAAAGTTCTAGAGTCATCACTGTCAGGGCAGAGAATCAAAGGAAATCTATGCTTCTATGTATACCATTCCTTCTACTATGACACAAGAAGTAATGAGTGTATAATATGAATTATAATAAGAAATATTCCTTATTTTACTATGAACTTTACTAATATATGGTTTTACTTAAAATTAACTTGAATCATTTTATATATTGATATATATGTGTGTATATATACATAGATAAAAACATATGTAAATGCATATACACACACAAACATATACTATATGTGTATATTATATGTGTATGTATGTATATGTATGTATATATACACATGTCCGTTATATGTGTGTGTGTGAAAGGAAAGGCATATGGACTCTAATCCCACCTGTGCCACTCAATATAACTATGGGACTTTGGGCAAGTTTTTTTCCCTCTCTGGGCCTCAGTTTGCTCATCTGTAAAACACAAATAATTAATAATATTGCCTATTTCACTTAAAGAGAGCTGTTCTCCTACCCAGAAAGACAGCAATCCCAGTCCTTCCTTTTGCACACAATGATCGTAACACTGGCCTTCTCTAAATTCTAGGCAATTCTCTTGGATCAAAGTAAGAGAGAAAGTGCCAGCCTGCATTGACAGAAGTTCCTAACTTGAAATTTTCTTAACACCAATAAAGTGCCAAGTTCAGTCTCTATCCCTATCCCATTACATTTTTATTGCTGTCATTTGTTTTTTTACTTTCATTTCATTTTTAATGTATCTCTGTCTCTTCCACACTCGGAGAGCCATCCCTTAAAGTGAAGAATTTTAAAAATAGACAGGGGAAAAGCAATTCAGGAAAAATAATATATCAGCCAAGTGTGACAGTTTACAAAGTAATTCATATCTATACCTCCCGCTTCCCTGATTCAGAGATGAAGAGTAGTTGCATTTTTGTGTCACTTCTTTGGGGTCAAACTTAGTCATTATAATTTAACAACATTCCATTTGAATTTGATGTTCTTGTTCTTTTAATTTACCTCACTGTTTATTGTTGTATACTCTATCACTGATTCTACTTATATCACTTTGCAACAGGACATATATGTGTTCTGCTGATTCCCTGCATTCATCATAGTCATTGTTTCATGTAACATCCCATCATACTAATGCACATTAAGTTCTCCAATAATTGCCCCAATCAATGGCATCTACTGTGTGTCCAGTTCTTCAGTAACAGAAAAAAAAAATTCTGCAATTGATATTTTTGTGTTTATGGATTTTTTTTAATGTGATTGAGCTCCCGGGAATATGTTCCTAAGAAAAGTACCTCTGATCATAGTTCTTCATATCATTTCCTATGTTAAAATAAAGTTTTTATTTATGTTTGATTCTTCCATCAGCACCCCTACTTTCTTTGTAATCTTCTCAGAAACCTAGCTGCCTAGATTAGAGAACATTGCTTGGGGATTTTAACTATATCATCTCAAGAACTTCTACCGTGACCTCTTGATGTCTTGAATACAAGTGTTGCCTACCTACTCTCATACCTGTCTCACTTCCTCAGATAGGACTCAGCAATATTTCACTTCACTCTCTTTTCACCAGCCACCTTTTCAATAGTTTTACCAACCAACTTACCACTGTGGGAATCCCATTTCACTCCTAAATTTTGCACTTTCATGTTGGGAGTCCGAGGATCACAGATGAAGAGGTGGAAAATAGGAGTAAGGTCAACAATTTCACTCCATCCCACTTTCATTTTGCAAATGAGGAAATTTAGGTACACAATAGATGGTCAGGAAAACCTAGATTCATCAAGCAATCTAAGTTCCCTTCTAGGTCTAAGTATGTGATCATACAATTAGTGATCAGGGTATGCTTTGAACCCCAAGCTTCCTGAATTCAAATCTAGTGTTTTATCTACTAGAGAATCATAATCAATAATTTTTGTCGTATCTCCCAGAAGGGTTGTGTCAGTATTCCCGATAGCCCAATTCACTCTCCCTCTAACATTAGGGATTAATAACAGAGGTATCCACACGTTCTCCCTATGTGTCTCATAGACTCTGTAGCACAGTGGATATAGTGTTGGCCTTGGAATCAAGATAAACAGAATTCAAGTCTGACCTTAGGCACTTATCAACCATTTTGACAATGGTGAGTCAGATAACCTCTGTCTGCCTTAATTTCAACTGTGAAACTGGGATCAAAGTAGCATCTACCTCCCAAGGTTGTTATGATAATCAGATGAGATATTTGTAAAGAATTTAGCACAGTGCCTGGCATGTAGTACTTGTTAAATCCTTCTTCCCTTCCCTCCTTCTATTAAAAGGTAAGTTCCTTAAGGACAAGAGATTTCAAAATCTGTTTTCATATTTGTACTCACAGTGCTTGGTTCCTTTTAAGTGATTAATAAATTTTTTTATTCATGGATTTATTCACTACCACCACCACCACAAAAATAGATTTTGTACTTTTTAGCAAAGAAATACACTTAAGAAAAACAAATCACCACCAAATTGGCCAAGCTAGATAATGCAATGACCCACTTCACATATACTTCCCAATAACTTTCTCCTGAGCCATGACAGTCAGGATTCATTATTTCGGTCTCCTGAAGTAACGATTGATCATTTCATCAATATGTGTTTTGGATTCTTTTCATGTTGTGTCTTTTTATATGATATCATCGTTTTTCTATGTCTTCCATTTATTTCATTTCACATCAGTTAATACAAGCATTTCCAATTTTCTCTGAATATCCAAGTATATTACTTTTTAATTGAGAAATAATAGTTCATTACATTCATATGCTATAAGTCTTTAGTTATTCATCAATCCAATGCGACTCTACTTTCATCATACTTCTTTACTATAAAACATGCTTCTATAAATATTGTTTCCATGTATAAGACATTTTCTTCTGTCTTTACCCTCTCCTACTGTCTTCTTCACAAAATCTGTTGTAAGAATCAAAAGACATGACTCGCCAAGAGCTTTGTACACTATACAGCATTACATAAGTGAGTTACCTTAAAGAAAATTATTTTATTGGTCTCATAGGAGCCAAAAAAATTCCCTTCCACATGCATTATTTTAGGTCTCTACAAGGTATTTTGGAGACCCAGAACTTCATAAGCCAAACTACTCTCTCCTGCCAGATGTACACTGAACAAAGCAATGTGGGAAAATCAAGTTATCTGGGATAAAAAAGTTAATTTTCTTCAGTACATTCTACCAAGTGCTCTGGGTGCCATCTGGCTCTGGGGCAATGTGCAAGTCTAAAGAGTCATGGGTCTTGACATATAAAGAAAGAGCAAATCAATACTGACAAGACAGTAGAAAAATCCTAAGTCACCACATACTACTGAATGATAGAATTTCAGTAGAAAAGTGTGCACAGAATTCTGCATCACATTTTTTTTCCTAGACCACATTTTCATGTAAAGATGCTACACTGACCATTATTTTATACAATGATTTTAATATCTTGCTATTTCAACTTATAATCTGTTCAATTCGAGACATATTAATGCTATGTAGATTTATAGATACTATAAAGTTACTATATTCCAACCTCCTTCATTTTAAAAATGCGATATCTTGTACAGAAAGGACAAGTAGCTTTCCTAATGTCCCACTGAAAGTAATGATGAAGATTTGATCCCAGGTCTTCTGACTCTAGATGCAGTGTTCAATAGGTTACTAGGAACAATTTCAGTCACTGATGCCATATATAACATCTACTCAAAATAGTTTAGTAAGAATAATTCTAGAGAGACATACATTCATTCAATAAATATTTGCTGCATTAGGTAATGTTAGGGGCAAAGCATGCATATGATATCATCACCATCTTCATCGTCATTCTACCTAGCATGTTTATACACTGTACTTTTTATATGTTATCTGACTTGATCTTCACAATGATGCTGTGATGGAGGCACTAATAACAATTCACATTTCCACAGCACTGTAAGGTGTTTCTCTCACAGCTCTGTGGCATAGTTTTGGTAAGTCTTGATTTCTCTATTTAGTTGTTAAGGAATTAGGCTCAGAAAAGTTGTAACCTACCCCACATCGCACAAGTTATAAATATCAGCATGAGAACCAAAGCCAATTCTATCTTTACCTAGATTGGAAAAACTCTTATTTAAATACATAATTACTAACTAAATGCTCCAAAGATTGCAAGCAGAGAGTATAATCATGTGGTTGCTACAGTCATAAAGGGTGAAAAAGGCCAGGGAAGGTATAAATACAGGAAACACATCTTGGCCTGACCTATGACATCCTGATTCATTTAGTGGGATGGAGAATATACTCATATTTTGACACAACTCTGCGTGCGTGTGTGAGTACTGCTTACAATAAGGTAACACATACCCCATGCATATCTTCATGTCTTATGCAACTCATTTTCATGTTCTATTCTAAACCAAGGTGGACCACCTAATATGCTCAGAGTCACTCTTTAGATCTCTTGACATTCCAAGGTAACCAACAGAGTATGAAGGCTATCTGTGGACTTTGCCTCACTCTGGATGCATAAGCAGTCATCTCCCTTTCTAGTTAATCTCAGTCATGACATCCTCTATGTCACTTCCTCTTCACTTATATTCCTCACTAGAATTCTCCAGCTGTTTTGTGTGTGTTATTCTCTTGCATTAAAATTTAAAACTGTTCTTTAAGGAACAGGGGTTATTTTTATTTTTTGCTTTTATTTGTATCCTCAGTTTTATTTGTATCACAGTACATAGCAAACTGTGACACAGAAAGTACTTAATATAGGATTATTGTTCTGCCTTGTCTGGTTCTCTAATAATAGCAACTTCTATTTATATTACACATTACATAAATTGTGTCTCTGAATCCTCACAACCAAACTTGGAAATAAGTACTATTATTACAACTATTCTATAGATATGGAAACTGAGGTTTAGAAAGCAGAAAGCACACAGCCAGTAAACATCAGAGACATCATCTATCTCTCTGGGCTCCACATTCATTATCCAACACTGCCTCAATGCTTTCTCCATGCCTCTCTTTTGCCATTTTGGGGTACCTGATGCAATTTTAATTTCTTGGAAAGGATGTCAATGGTGTGAGGCAATACATTATCACTGGAAGAATGTTATAGTTGTCAAGACAGGCTTTTGTTTTAGGGGAAATAATAAGGCTCACCAATTTTACTCTCCATGAATATTCTAATGAAATCAAGAAATATATGGTAGACAAATCATGGTCTACCAAATAAAGAATTCCCTTTGTGGTCATGAACTCTTAGGTTCAAACCCTATCTCTGACACATATCCCATGTGCAATCCTAGAAAAATCATTTAACTTTGAATGTTCTAGGCAATTCCCTAAAACTATCAGTTGCAGAGCATTTATTGATATACCTGGGTAAAGGGAATTTGTTCATTGGAATTTCCTTATACCAACAAAACTTTTTTAGGTCTAATAAAAATTGATAGGATGAGAGTGAAACAAAGAGAGACAGCTACAAACAAACAGAGAAATAGATGCAGAGAGAAAAAGTCAACAGTGTGTAGTGTGGGACAAAATTTGGATAGTGCTATAATAAATTGAAGGTGTTATTAAATTAAAATAATTGTAAAGAAAATTCAAGAATAAAGCCCATTTTGACTTCCAAAGTCATGAATATGCCAGACTCTTAAGAATTAAAGGGGCTGGTGGTAAACCAAAGTGGAAAAGAGAGGCACAGTGTAGTATAGAGGCACTTGACTTCAACATATTATGAAGACAGTGTTGTCTAAGGGAAAGAGTTCCCAGACCTATTCAGGAGAAATGTATTTTGGGGTCCTATATGATCTGGTTGATTGGCCCATTTTTCCCTTTCTGTTTGTGTGTATTGAATGATGTTCTTTGCTCTTCTGAATTTGCAATAGGCCTGCAGTCACAAAGAACAAACATTCCAAGTCATGTTCAGAAAGATGTCAGCAGAAAATACAAACCTTGAGCTTCAGCTAGATATCATCTTTACTGTGATGTAAAGGAAAAACATAAACTCTCTGGTTCAAATGGGCATTCTTTTTTTTTCTTTCCGAGAAACATTAAAAGTTTGTTATAAAGATAATCATAAAAATCCCTTCCTCTTAGATTACCCTATAACTACTTACTGATCCAACTTGAGCTGTGATGCATATACCGCCTATCCCTCACACACACCCTCTTGAAAAAGAAATTTCTATAAAACTTAATAAATGATAAAGGTCTCATTTCACATTTGTCCTTCTCAGGAAGGAGATGAGGGTCATCTTAAGCTCACTCAAGTGTTCAAATATAAACCAGCTTGTCAAAGAACTTACAACCCTTCAGAGAAGAGACACTCATATGCCACCCAGACAGTCAAATATTTGCTTTCAGTAAAATCAGGGGAAAAATACAAATGGCATGTGTTAATTTCAAATTTATTTTGAAATCTGATCATAATTCAATATTTCATTCACCTGAAGAAGGTAACTGTGTGTGTGAGAGAGAGAGAGATTTTAATACGTCTTTAGTGAATGTGACATTGTGGAAAGTCAGAGATCCTGTATTTGTATTCTGACACCAACTAACTGCATGAAAATGGAAAATCACTTATCTTCTCTGATCCTTAATTTCTTCCTATGCAAGATAGGGTCTATAACACCAACAACATGTGATGATGTTGTCATGAAGAAAGAAAACACACTTTCTAATAAGTTTAAAAAAATAGAGAGACACTATCAAAAAATGGTAACTGATGTAGAGTTTAGATTTAACCCAGGTTACTTTGTCCAAACGTCTCATTTTATAGATAAAATTGAGACCTAGGCAAATGAAATGATTTTCCCATGGCTATACAGGAAATAATATTCAGGGATAAGATTCGATCTCTGGTTCTCTGTCTTAAAAACCACTGCACAATTTTGACTTCCATGTTGGCAAGACCCGGGGTCAGTTCCTGCTTCTGACATATTACTGGCTGTGTGAGTTTGGGATATGATTTAACCTATCCAATTCCCATGCCGCATTCTAAGATTATAAACTGCAGATCAGTTGTACTTCTGCATCATTTGAACAGACTTCCTAACTCAAAGGTCCTTATGTTGATGACATGACTCCTTTTCCCCAAAGCAAAAATAAACAAAAAACAGAACATAAAGCACTATAAAAAGTGCTGTTATTTTGAAAATATAGTTACTATGTCTACAATATTGTTTAATATTTAACTTCCATGCCAAGAGCCATAACTATAAATATTTTTACCTGAGGCATAAACATTTGAGGACTGCGTAGGGTGTCATAGAGGCACAGGGGACAGTCAGACTTAAAATATCATTGTCATGGGAAAAAAGAACAGACCATCACTTATTTCCATAGGAGACGGGGGTGAGGTGGACCCTGGGGAGAAACACCGTTACAAATGGGCCTTGAGAGGCGTGGAGTCAGGGTGATTGTGCCAGGGCACGTCAAGGACCTATGGAGTTTCAATGTTTTGACATTTAAGATGAGACTCAGGGACACTGAGTGACATAAGAAGAAAATGCCCCTTCCTTGTATAGATGGATGTCAGAGTTGCTACTCTCATGCATTTCAGGACTGTCTCAGTGTATAACTTATCTTTATGAATTGTAACAATAACAAAAAGAGACAGTAAAGTATATGGTTATATAAAAGATGTTGTTAAATTTTTTTAATAGTAGAGATTCCAAAGGAATAATGGAAATTCTTCATGGATTTTGGAAATTAAGACATTAAACCATTTTATGGTAGTGGCCATGACAGCAAACTATGGGTTATTTTCCACTACTTTAGAATTTATCTAAACTTCCACTAAAGTCTTATCATATTAACTCATGGGGTGTGTGAGAAAGGGAGGTTTTGAAGGCTTCTGCAGTAAAGTTCTAGCTCAGCAGGTCCTACTATATTGAAAAATTGTCAAGAATGACACTGTTGTTGAATTACATGCCTGTTGTCTGAGGAAGAAGCCTAGAAAGGATTGGATAAGGATTCCAAGAAGTTGGCGATAGCAGATCTCAAATTCTAATATGCTATGGTATAGACAAATTGTGTTCTGAAAGAGAAAGAAGAAGAAACAGAATATCAGGTGTTATCTGTGCCTGTAATTGAGGATAAACAGTACTAAAAGTTATTGGGGATTTTAAAGATAACAACTCAAAGTTCTCCTGTAAAAAACTGAGAGAAGTTGCACAGGAATAAGTTATATCTGGAGAAGTTACACCCATGTATATCTTTAAAAAAAAGAACAAGTCCTAATTTTCTTTCTATAAAACTTCCTACAGGGGGGAGTTAGTGGTATTTGTAACAAATATATATAGTCAAGGAAAAAATCCTCACTTTGTTGTTGTTCAGTCATTTTTTAGTCATGTCTGACCCTTTGTGACCCACTTTGGGCTTTTTGTGGCAAAGATACTGGAGCAGTTTCCTATTTCCTTCTCTAGCTCATTTTAGACATGAGGAAACAGAGGCAAGCAAGGCTAAGTGATTTGTCAGTTACTACACAGGGAGTGTCTGGTGCCAGGTTTGAATTCACAAAGAGTCTTCCTGACTCCAGGTCTGGTACCTTATGAAGTGCAGCACCTACTTGCCCCGCCCATCCCAAATCAGTGTATTATGTGTTACTATGAGCTTTTTAATGAAATCAGTATTCTTGTTCAATCTTTTTAGTTGTTTCCATCACTTTGTGATATCACTGAGGTTTTCTTGGCAAAGATACTGTAGTGCTTTGCCATTTCTTTCTCCAACTCATTTTACAGATAAGGAAACTGAGGGATATAGGGTTAAGCCCAGGGTCCCACAGCAAGTAAGTGTCTGAGGACAGTTTTGAGCCCAGGTCTTCCTGACTCCAGGCCAAGTGATCTCTTCACTGTAGCACATAGGTGCACTTTGGTCATGTACAAAAATCTATGTTTCCTTCCTTACCTTGAGACTACCATTTTTATTATTGCCAGGAGGAAGGTAATATGCTTCAACCCTGGTCCTCTAAAATCATGGTTGATCATTGCATTGAATAGAGCTCTTAAATTATAACATCCCTTATATACATTTTCTTTTCTCCTCTAATACTGAAACCACCCTGGTTCAGGCCTTCATCAAGACCTTCCTGGACTATTTTAACCTCCCTCTGGGGATGTTGCAATATCTGAAATGTGTGGAGTGTTTAAACAGCACTAACACCTCTGATGGGAGGTCTTGCTCAGCCCTTTTCAGGGCTGCTCATTAATCTTTGGTGAACCCTACCACCCAACTGTCACCTGTGACTCCAAGAAGCTATATAGCATGTGCAGTGGTCTACTCCAGTAAAACCATCTTGGCAAACAGGCTAAACCAGATTGAGAGAAACTGACAGGCCTCAGACCTGAATTAGGGAGATACCTACCCCAAGTGTGTAAAGATTCCCTCCAGTGGAATGGGCAGATGAGAACAATTTGATTCTCTAGCCATGAAGGTGGCTAAAGTGCACTGTGGAGCACTTAGAGCTTGGTCAGATACTGAAGACACCAAGGTCATCCCCAACATTCCAGGCCATCTCCAGTGTAACTTTTGTCTTACTACTGGACATTGATGACTCTGGAGTCAATTGGGAACAAGTGAGGGAGGGAGGAAATTTGGAACTCAATTTTGAAAAATGTAAAAATTGTGCTTATGTGTAATAAAAGTAAAATATTAATATAATATTTACAACTATATATTTATAGAAATAAAAATATGAAGTAAAAAAGAAAACTATAATAATGTGAAAATCATAGACATAAGGGAAAAGAGACATTGATAACAGAATCATCACAAGAAATTTAACTTAGCAGTTGTTTGGCATAATTAATGTATTCGAGTTTCAATCTGGTCTTGTATATTTATTTGCTATGTGACCCTGAGGCAAATTCTTTGACCTTAGTTTATTACACTTATGTTTCCATGATCGAGAAAAAAAAAACAGCCTAGACATCATCTTTCATGAAATTATCAAGGAAAACTACCCTGCTATTCTACAACCAGAGGGAAAAATAAATATTAAAAGAATTCACTGATCACTTCCTGAAAGAGATTTGAAAAGAAAATCTCCTGAAATATTGTAGCCAAATTCCAGAGTTCCCAGGTCAAGGAGAAAATACTTCAAGCAGCTAGAAAGAAACAATTAGAGTATTATGGAAGCACAATCAGGATAACAGAAGATCTAGCAGCGTCTACATTAAGAGATAGAGGGTTTGGAATATGATATTCCACAAATCAAAGGAACTGGGATTAAAACCAAGAATCACCTATCCAGCAAAAATGAGTGTAATACTTCAGGGAAAAAAATAGTTATTCAATGATATAGAGGACTTTCAAGCATTTTTGATGAAAAGAACAGAGCTGAAAAGAAAATTTGACTTTCTAACAGAAGAATCAAATGAAGCATGAAAAGTTAAACAGGAAAGAGAAATAACAAGGGACTTACTAAAGTTGAACTGTTTAAATTCCTACTTGGAAAGATAATATTTGTAACTCTTGGAATTATATATATACACATACACATGTATATATATATATATATATATATATATATATATATATATATATATATATATATACACATACACATGTATATATATATATATATATACATACACACACACATACATACATATATACGTATATATATACATATATATACACATATATACATATTTATATATATGTATATAAGTGTGTGTTCATATATATATATATATATACATACACACAGAGGGCACAGGGTGAGTTGAATAGGAAGGCATGATATCTAAAAAAATAAAATTATGGGGTGAGAGAGGAATATATTGGGAGGAGAAAGGGAGGAATGGAATGGGGTAAATTATTTCTCATAAAAGATGCAAGAAAAAACTGTTTCAATTGAGGGGATAAGGGGAGAGGTGAGAGGGAAAAAGCAAAGCTTACTCTCATCACATTTGACTGAAGGAAGGAATAACATTCCCAGTCAATTTGGTATGAAAATCTATCTTACACTACTGGAAAGTAGGGGAGAAGGAGATAAGTGGGGTATGGGAGGGGATGATAGAAGAGAGGGCAAATGGGAGAAGAGAGTAATTATAGGGGAGGGACAAGGTCAAAAGAGAGAATAGAATAAATGGGGGCAGGACAGGATGGATGGAAATATAGTTAGTCTTACACAACATGACTATTATGAAAGTCTTTTGCAAAACTACACATGTATAACCTATATTGAATTGCTCGCCTTCTCAGTGGGGATGGGTGGGAAGGGAGAATGGAAGAGAAATTGGAACTCAAAGTTTTAAGAACAAATGTTGAGAATTGTTTTTGCATGCAACTGGGTCATAAGAAATACAGGTAATGGGGTATAGAAATCTATCTTGCCCTACAAGAAAAGAGAGATGTGGATAAAGGAAGGGAGGGGTATGAAAGAAGGGAGGGCAGATTGGGAGAAGGGATAACCAGAATGCACAGTTTTTTGGGTGGGAGATGAGAGAGATGGGGAGAAAATTTGGAACTCAAAATCTTGTGGAAATTAATGCTGAAAAGTAAAAATAAATAAATATTTTTTTAAAAAAAAAGTTTATGTTTTCTTATCTATAAAATGAGGGGGAGTAGAGGGACTTGATAGTCTTTAACTCATGATCCTTTAATTCTCAGGATTTTTTGAAGGTCTCTTTCTCTTTCTGGGTCTCTGTTTCTGTCTCTCTGTGTTTCTGTCTCTGTCTCCTTGTCTCTCTCTCTCTCTGTCTCTCTCTCTGTCTCTCTGCCTCTGTCTATGTCTCTGTCTGTCTGTCTGTCTGTCTGTCTCTCTCCCTTTCTTCTCTCCTCCAACACAATATCTACTGTCAACACAGGTTATTTGTGGAATTCTCTCCACCTAATCTAGATAGGAAATTTTTGCCATATTTATACTTTCACTGACCTTTTTTTTTTATTATTGGTCCAGATGCCAATATTTACAGCCATTATATAGTAATTGTTTATGACTTTTTGCTCTCCCATGCTTCCTATTTCTCTTTGTTTTACTTCTAGCTGTCTGTCTGTCTACTTATTTGAAAACTGCAGTCAGAAAAGCTGTCATGCTTGAAAGTATCAGTTGTTTATCATTGGTCTGGGAGCTGCTATGGTGGTCCTGCATGGAAAACATGAAAGAAATGGGGTCCTTTCTTCCTATACTCAGAAAAAGAATGAAATGTGCACAACTCTAATGTGTCACATGCTGGAACGGAACTACTGTGATTAAAGGCTCATAGTGTTTGTTTTTGTTTTGTTCCTATTTTAATCCTTTAAGAACTTAAATTATTTTCACAGCTTAACAGGGAAAAGTCCAAAGAGAAGTGTGACTAGAAGAAATTAATGGAGAAGAATTAAGAGAGTAAAAATATAATTAAAGCAGCCATTTATTTATTTTTAAATGTATATTTTATTTGCTTCTATATTTCCCAACTATATTTAAAATTTTAACATAGACTTGAAAAATGAGTACTAAATTATCTCCCTCCCTTCTGCCCCCCCCAAGCAGACAATTTATTGTGAATTATGCCTGTGAAGTCATCCAAAATATATATCCTTATTGGTCATGTTGCAAAAGAAAACACATAAAAAAAACAAGAAAAATGAAATAAAATTGTAAAAAGGTATGCTTTAAACTGCATTCAAAATTCATTAATTCTGTGTCTGGACATAGAATTTTTTTTCTTTGGGAATTGTTTTGGATGTTGTCTTTACTGTATACAATGTTCAACTGGTTGTGATCACTTCACTTTGCTTGAGTTCATACGTCTTCTCAGGTTTCTTCTTTTTCTGAAACTGTCCTGCTTTTCATTTTTATAGATTGGTAATATTCTATCACAATAATATAACACAGTTTGTTTAGTCACTCTCCAATTAATGAGCCTTCCTTCAATTGTATATTAATAGTTGTATATTAATGATGCACGTTTTTCCCCTTTCTTTGACCTCTTTGTGATACAGACCCAATACCTGTGTTAAAGAAGTCATTTATTGAAATGTAAGTTGGGTTGAGTGATACAAGCAGTTTAGTCTAGGATCCTCCTGAGAAAGAAGCGGGAAGTGAACTTGCCAATATGACAGTTTATTTTACTTGACTACAGGATTTTTCTTTATTTTTTTAAGTCATTTTGGGTAGAGAGAGAAAATAAATGCTTGCTAAAGTGTAAAAGAATTTTTTTTTAAAGAATTATTTAAAAATCCTGAATGGTTCCCAAAGAAAGGGGTAAAGCAAATTTGAAAAAGTAATCTATCTTTCCTTCTGTTCAGCACTAGGTAGTGCCCTTGGTTTAATGACTATATTCCCAAGATATCTGCACTAACTGCTGATCTGGGTGGGCTCTCCAATTCAACTACATATTACAGTTGTATCATTCACCTAACTACACTCACTAGGCATTTCCTATAGATATAGTTAGAACAAACATTTTTTTGCAATATGATCAATCTCATTTAGGAGTCCCTACAATAGTCTGGGGTTTAACTCATTCAAAATCGTATTATTTGCCAAGAGCATCAAGAACATTTTCTAATATGCTGTATAGGAAACTGTGACAAGCCTACACCTCCCAATTTTTTGTATCTCTTCATATTAATAATAAGAAAATCATCAAACCAAATCATCTTTGTTGGTAAGGTTATCAAGGAATTGTGTGTAATCTAGACATACACATAAAAGACTTTTTGGGGAAGAGAAGACTTGCTGGATCATATTTACTGTTATAATTTTAACAGACTTAGAGGAATACCCCTAGTAAGATCAATGAATCCCCCCAGAAGAGTGAGGTAACATCTGAACAAACATCCCAGAGGATTAAAAAAGCATGTATAGGTTGTGGTCTACATTACGAAAGAAATAGCCATGATGAGGAGGTCATAGACCCAATGAATTTTTGAAGTATACTTCTCACTAGTCTAGGGGAAAAGTGAAATTAATTTTTTTCTCTAACAATATCAATAGATAATATTTAAATGTCATTTGGCACTATGTAGCCAGGAATTTTTTTTTTCAAATATTAGGAACATAAATGAATGAAAATTTTAGAATCTTCCTAGACACCACTAGTTGGAATATATATGATTTTTACAATTCTAACAGTTGACACTTTTTCCAGGTTTCCAGATTTCCTTCTCATTTTGACTGTCTTGGTTTTGTTTTTTCCAAAAAAAATTTTAGATTTAGTGTGATCAAAATTATCCAGTTTGTTTCCTGTGGTCCTCTTTCTCTCTTTTAAATTGAACTTTTCCCTTATCCATAGATCTGACAGTGTGGTTGTTTTTTTTTTTTTCCATGCTCCTCTAATTTATTTATGATATCCTATTTTATGTATTCATTTTGATCTTATCATTTTGTATTATGAGAGGTTGGTTTGCACCTAGTTCCTGTAAAACTGCTTTCCAGTTTTACTAGTAGTTTTGTCAAATAGTGAGTTTTTGACCCAAAACTTGGATCTTTGGATTTATCAAATACTAGATTACTGTGTCCATTTAAATCTGTACATTATGTACCCTAACTATTTTACCAATCTACCATTCTCCTATCCAGAACCAGATCCTTTAAAAAATGTTTTCTTAAAATACTCATAAAATGAAAATCTACAATTAAGAAAGACATTGACATTTTCACATATTTTATTACTACATTTTTATGTCATTGTGTCCTTACTACATTCCTTCCCTTTCCATCTCTTGGTATTTACATTTAGTTGAGTAGTATATATAACTGTTTGAAGCCATCAAATGTAACCTTCCTCTCCCCCCTCCCCCAAGGAAATAACGATAATAAAATTCATAAATACTACAGTACGATTTTGTTCAAAATCTTTCACACCTGACTTCCCTTAGCACTTGGTTTATATTTCTCAAAATAACTAATATATTCTTCCTTCTTTATGCACATGATTTATTTTTTTTTCCAATAGGTGTTAAGGTCCTTGAGATATGGAATCATGTCTAACACAGCCTTAGGAAAAATTCCCCCAATATCTAGCACAGTCTTTGAATGACAAAAATACTTGAAGATTTCTTATTGATTGAACAAATGACTAGTATTTAGTTTCATTTATCAACAAGCACATCACCATGATTTGATTTTTGTCTTGTATCTCTTATAATATTACACAACGGAAATGTACAAAAAAAAGTGTTCTAGCTGTTAGAAAAACAGCATGTAGTCCCAAACCCCTAACTTGTCATTAAACAAATTTTATATACATGATTCTAAAATGAATTGTTCTTATGACCCAATCTAGTTAAATTGGTTGATATTGGTCATTTTGCAAAAGAGGAAAGGGGAAACTTATCTATGAATTTGTCATTATTTTCACTACCTAGTGTGTTTAAGATCAAAATATCAATTCCCCTGACATTTAAGGTCTTTCACAGTCTGCCTCCAAACTATCTTTGTAGACTATTTTACTCATCTTTACAATGCTGCATTTCTTTCTATTTTTACCCATATGAAACATTCCACCTCTTGATTCTTTCTTTGAGCAGTCTGCCTCTTATCCCTTGAATGCTTTCCCTCATCAATTACATATGTTTAGATCTCTTGATACCTAAAATTTTCTGCTCAAATTCTGTCTTATATGTGCAGTGTTTCCTAATACCTTCAGTGGTGAATGCAGCACAGTTGTTAATCCTTTTCCATAAATTATTGCTTTGTATTTCTTAATAATTTCTATTTCCATGATGGTAATTTTCTAGGTTACAAATTCCTTTAGGGGTTGATGCTGACTTTTCCTTTTTCATCTGTGCCATAGCCAAGTTTTCCAAGGAACGTCTTCATGACGTACCTTGCACAACATCTCAAGTTTCTCATTATATTTTGGTTATCCCTTTTGAGAGTGAAAGCCATAAGAAATGCTGTTGCCTTCCAGTTCTACTTTGTCATCAGTAAGTGCACTGATTTTGATGTTTCCTATTTTGTTTGCAACAGAAAACTTAATATTGTTGAGTCTCCCATTTCAATAATAAATTGTGCCAATCTACAGCATTGTTCTTAATTTTTCTTGCACTCACAGATAAGACAGTTCTTTGGAGAAGTAATCAGGCCAGAGTTCTTCATGTCCATGACTTTAAAACCCTAGATCCAGCCCAGAGCAAGCCAGAGGAAGTTCCAGGAAAGATCCAGAGCCAACCAGAAGCACATATCTTCCTGCTTTGCATTTCTTTATAAATATGTGCTTAATATGATGTGTACCTGTTGCTTGCCATGAATTCTTAATTTAGCACGGTGTTTCCTCCCACCATAATTGTGATCCAGCTGCTACAGCAAACTTCTTGTAAATCAATTTCCTCAACAAATAGAGATTACAAGTCTTCTCCAACTTACCACCCTTGAGAGTTTCCTGAAGGCACTGAGAAGGTAAATAACTTGTTCCACATCACACAGATAGTCTATATCCAACATGAGACTAGAATCCAAATCTTAGGAACTCTGAGATCAACTACCAGGCACTGATATCTGCCTTGCTAGTTTCTTCAAATACATAGCATTTTGTGAACCAAGCATGTTTCATGGGAAGGAATGAGCTCAATAACTTAGTAATTTTCAAATTCTAGTTGTTACTGAAAATAATTTCTATGCCCCCTTCCTTTGGCAGAACGGTCATCATCTTTTGATGGAGACTGCAGAAAATAGTGATGCCTGACCCAACCTTAAAAGGCAAAGAACTCTATCAATGTTGTCAAAGCTAGTCATGGATGAAAGTATGACACAATTTTGTTATGTTCAGAATGAAGTTCTCTAAGTGGACTGAAAAGAAAAGGGGGACAAAAATATATCTTCAAGAGTCAGAATTAGCTTCTCTTCCCAATCCCGTTAATATTCATATATACCTTCAGAACATTTGATTTCTAAATCAATTCATTGAGTAGACAAGAGTGCGAAAAAATCACTCCCACTCAATACCTTTTCTTTTTCATACATATAACATTAGTAGGAAAGTTATGCTGAATCTTCAAATTAATCACTTTTCACATACATACATATTCCCAAGTAAATTGACAATTTCCTTTATTATAGTAAATGTGTCAGGACATTAAAAAATGAGGAATAATTAAGCCTGTAAGAATAAATGCTGTTGAAATGTTGCTCAACTTTCACTAATGCAACACTGTGCTTGAGAGGAAACCAGGGATAGAGAGGGAGGATGAGGAAAAGTATTACAGTCAGGAGGTATCAAATAAAGTCTGAAGAAACTGAGCTAAAATTATAATTACTTGTAAAATGGAAGATGAGCTAAAAAGCAAGAGCAATGCAATTTTAGATTTGGTCCAGGGCACAAAATGGTACAAATAATGTTTCCAATATAATAAAGACATCTCAAAATGAATGATGCTTTTGAAGGAAATGAGTTAACATTTTTGTCTAGTCTGTGGCTAGATTTAAGTATAGACTTTGGAAGCAAAAATTTCCAGAAAATTACTATGATCTACTCACACACTAGAGGTGGACTTTTAAAATCATTATCAAGACGAGGTAATCAACTTCTCTAATGGAATGGTTGGTTAATGTCATCAAAGTCTGATTCAACTAAGTGACTGGCTTGAGTGATTTACACGATCATAGAATTTCAGGGCTGTAAAGGGCCTTTGAGAGATTATCTAGTCTGTCCCTTTAACTTTACAGATAAGAAAACAAAGTACTAGAGATATTTAGGCAAGAAAAACTAAAAGCCAATCCCTGGACTTGTTTTTCAATAAAAATTTCCCATTACTCCTTTCAAAAAAAATTGACTTATTTACCTTCAGCAGCTCCATAATTCTTCTAGAATGAAATAACAGCTCCTCAGCTCGGCATTTAATGTCCTCCACAATCTATCTTCAGCCCACCTTTCCAGGCTTATGGATATTATTCCCCTTTACACACTTAATAAGCCAATCAAATGGTCCTGCTTGTTTTCTCAACCATATCCCATCTGCGTGCTTTACATGTCTTTATGGCTGCTCCCTAGACCAATAATGGAATCCTCCTGGCACTTCAAATTCCAGGCTTCCTGGTCTTACTGTTTGCTACTTTGCTCTCCAGCCCCTTTTATGTCATACACACACACACATGCACACACACATACACATACATGCACAGGTATATACAACACATAACATATGTCACTTTTTCCTACATATGCATATTAGACATGTGCCTTGTGATGACATCATTCTCATGGAAACCTGTGGCTATTTGAAGGAATGTGCCTCAGATTTACCCTCACAGCCATGCATACACACATAGTTCACATGTGTATATGTATAGCACACAATATATGCAGATATACATACACAATACAAACATATACACGAGCATCCATACATATGCCTACCTCAGTTTTCCCCACTATAAAATGAGATAATGATAGTACCTACTTCCTAGGATTACTGTAAGGAGAAAAAAGAAGATGATATTTGTACGGCACTTAACTCTGTGACTGGCACATAATAGGCACTTAGCCACTTGTTTCCTTCTTTCCTCCCATTGCTAAATACAACATTTTGGTCATATCAGGTTCATAATAAATGTTTATCTGTGATAAAATTGGTTTAGAGAAAAAATATGCACGCATTCACCACCAAAATCTTCAGTGCAACTTGTTAATTTCTGTATCCACCAAAATTAAGTCTATCAGTCTTTCCACTGTATATATTTCTAATGTAATACTCCATCCATATAATTGTCCCTGACTGACACTCACACTTGTAGGTTGGGCCTAAAAGCATGGCACTTACCACAGGTTCTAAGTTTAAGCCAATGAGAAGCTATTCCTACAATAATAACTCACAGACTGCCATCACTGTCCTATCTTTCAACAAGCAGCCAATAGACATAATTGTTATTGCTTTAATTCAGTTGCGCAGTCATGTCTGACTCTTCATGACCACATGGACCAAAGCACAACACTATCTGTGTGACTTTCTTGGCAAAGAAAGTGAAAGTTTTTCCATTTCCTTCTCCAGGTGACAGAGCTTAAGTGATATGCCCAGAATGATATGGCTAGTAAGTATCTGACACTGAACTCAGACTCAGGTCTTCCTGACTCCAGGCCCAGCACTCTCCACTGAGTCACCTAGCTGTCCAGTTGACATAATTAATTTTTACAAATGGCATTTTTAAAATGATATAATAAGAACAATTGGCAATAACATAATAATAGTTAATAATTGAGAGCACTTATATAGTACCTTAAAGTCAGCACTGTGCTTCACAGTTATTATATCATTTTATTCTCATGACATTTGGGAAAACTGAGGAACAGAGAAATTGTGACTTGGCTAAGATCACACAGCTTACCAGTTTCTGAAGACAGATTCTAATACAGTACTTCCTGACTACACATCCAGTGGTTTGTCCCCTGCACCAGATATCTAACTTGAACATTCCCTTACACCTGGGGCATGATCTACTACAACAAGCCAAAGCTTCAAAGGTAAGAGTGAACTCAGAACAAAAACATATCAAGATATATGTGTAAGATACTTGTGGCACCACACTCATTACTGGGATTTCTTTCTGCCTCTTTCCTCATGCCATAGTCATCATATTTCTCTGCTATGAGGAGTAACATACTTTATAGCTGCTTACTTCATTGGGTTACTATCTTTCAAGTATATATATATATATATATATATATATATGTATGTATGTATGTATGTGTATGTGTATATGTATATATGAGTGTATATATACATGTGTATGTGTGTGTATGTATATATGAGTATATATATATATATATACATGTGTATGTGTGTGTATATGTGTATTGTGTGTATGTATATATATACAAACATACACATATATGCATATACATATACACATATAGGGCCAATAGCTCTGACAACCTGGTCAGTAATGCAAAGGAAATAGGAGAGTCCCTCCTCTTCTTACAGAGGTTTTCTTCAGAAAATTTCCTAAAATTTTCAACCCCTTAATAGTAATTCTTAAAGGATGTAGCTGTTTTTAACATTAAAATTTAATCCTTTTTAACTACATTGACTAATCAGTAAGTGAATGGTGGGGGAGGGGGGCGGGTCATATCCTCCCCTTGTTATATTAGTCACCATCTTCTCTTTGTGACATTTCATTCATTCCAATTAAACTTTTATTAATACTGAGTATTAGACACCACATTCTTTGCTAGACACATCTACTTAACAAGTAGTATCTAAGTACCTACTTTAGGTCAAGTACTGTGCTACCAGGTTTCTTAGTATAAAAACATAAGGGAAAGCTTTACAATTCTAGAATAAGTGTGTTTGAAGTGACCCTCTATCAATGTGTATCCACTTAGGTTAGTTTGGAGTTGGTTAGTTTCCTAAAACATTACTTACTTCCACTTGGGTGGCCCAAGGTGCTCTTTCCCAGTTCTTCCTTTCAGATGATCCTTGGGAGGTGTGGCTTTACCTTTGTCAATATTTTCACTCTGTCTCTCAAGGCTGGATGCAGACAGCAACTGTATTAGGAGGAAACATTGTTGGGAGCAAGAGAGAGAGAGAGGGAATTTTGCCTAAGGGATTTAATAGTAAAAGAAAGCATGTCTTGGTCTTTATTTGCCCAATCTCCTTTCAACACTTACGTTTTCTTACTTCTAGTTTCAGCCTTGTGTTAAAAGTCTAATTTTATATGGTGTCTTGCCCCTTTTGTGATGTTTGTAAGGTATGAACCTAATCAGATGAATAAGAGTCTCATTTGGATTAATCTTTTAACCAGAATAGAGTCCTGTTGATTTTGAAGTTCTGAAACTGTCCCTTTTCTGTATACAACATAGACTCTTAGCCCAATTTCTCTAAGTCTTCCCCTTTAAAACAATGAAACACACAACAAAGAACAATTGTCTCAAATTGGACAGATTAGGAAATGTTTAAAATAATAAATATCTTCAACTCCCCAGAAACAAACAAACAAAAACATCTTTGGTTTAGACATCATTGTTCTGAGACAGAAAGGAAGAAATAAAGAAGTGACATTTGCATGAATTTTGGGTTTTAGGAAATGTTCCTGAGGATCAAATAAACCTGATGGATTTATGGGCTTATATCTTCCATCTCAATGCTCTGTCTCAAATTATTAGAGCCTGGTCACAATACTAGACATGGCTGACCGATTGCCTCTCTTTTCTCTTTATTGTCCATCTCCTCTCGTCCTCACTGTTACTGTACAGATTCAATTATAAAACTCAACTGTATGCAAAACTGAAATTTGTGACACTCAAAATTTCTGATACAAACAGATATATATGAGGGAGTGATGTAATTGTAGCAGAAAACATGGGCTATGGCTATAAATATGCTCACATGCTTGAAGCCTTCTTTCTCAAATCAAGTTCTCTGTGTTTTCTTCTAGCTGTCTGTGTCCATTCGTTTGAAAAGAGAATTGATAAACATATATGTTGAATTTCCCTTAAAACAAGTTTTTGAAGAGACTGATTCTTTGCTTTCCATATAGGAAAAATTCTCAGGGCATAGTTGCATGAGTTTATTTGAAAGGCAATCCCATGAAGAACAAACAGAGCTGTATGGTTGAGAAAAAATTGCTAAGAAACTCAGGTAGTTAAGTTCTGAGAATCTCTCTCTCTCTCTCTCTCTCTCTCTCTCTCTCTCTCTCTCTCTCTCTCTCTCTCTCTCTCTCTCTCTCTCTCTCTCTCTCCCTCTCACACACACACACACACACACACACATCTCTTTATAATACCTCTCAGGCACAAAATTTCATGTTTTCCCTTAAGAGTTCATTTATATATTTTATAATCCATAGACTCAAATTTTAATGTTCTTTTACTTTCTTTTTTTCCAAACAAAAATTATTTTATTTGAACTTCATTCCATTTTCTCTTAATACAGACTCTAGAGACATGAAACATAACTGATTTATGTCCTCTGACTGCCAGCTCTTCATATATTTAAAGAAAACATCGAAGTCCTCTCATTAGATACAAGTGAGTGCAGTGACTGAGTATGGTGGTATAAATCTATATTTCCTACTAGCTGGAACTCTGATAATGGTCAATAGCTTAAAGCTGAGAATTTTGAACCGCAGGAAGGTCAAAACCTCATTGTTGTCCATGTTAAGTCCTTAAGCATCAATATGATGCATTCCTACGAATAACATGATGGTGTGGGGATACTCAAAGACAAGAAAATTAGGCCAGGGTGGAAACAAAGGAGATAAAAATCTACAGTGATCATCTGTGTAAGTAAAACCACAATGAAATTTATCCATAATGATGGGGATGGAGGAATGACACCCACCTCAGAGGTCAGTCAGCCAGCCTCTTTATGTTTGGAGGGACATGATGCAACGTGTGGTATTCTCATCTCCAGTCATCCTGAAGAATATCTGGTCACTGGATTCAGATGGTTCTGGAGGAGAAGGGAGGCTGCACAGCCCTCCCTCATTAAAACAAAGTCAAGTGCAAGTCATGTCATTATTTCTTTGATGGCATGTTCAACAACGAAGGACGAACACAAAACAAAATTAAAGACTAGGTGTCAGTGCATTCTGACATACTTTGACATTGATGTTTTTCCTTCTTATTTCTCTCATTACGTTAAATTGTTTTTTTCTGGAAAATCTCTTTATTATGCACGTCCTTCATAAACTGTGGTTCTCAGACTTAAACACAATGTTTTAAATATGATCTGAACCACGTGTAATATAGCAAAACTCTTCCTTTATTCAGGAAAACTATGCCTCTCACAATAACTTCCTTTTTGGCTACCACGTCCAAGGGCTGTCAAAAAGGGAGAAAAAAAGAGTAGAGTAGTTTTTCCCTCTCTTTGTTGTCCAATGTGATCATTCAATTTGTCCTGAGCAGTATTTCCATCAATTCCTTCATCTGTCTCCTGGCTTCTTTTTTGTTGTCTTCCATTAGAATAATTTTTGTGGAGAATGGTCTTTTGAAATCAGACCTTCTCATCAGCAAAACATGTCAGTGTGGAAACTTTTATAAAACTGATGCCTGAATGAAAGTCAAAAAGCTTGTCCAACCACCATATAAAGTCAGGACTAAAGTAAGGTACAATGTAGTGAATGTGTGTGCATGTGTGTGTATGTGTGCACATGTGTGTGTGCATGAGTATGTGTGCATGTGCATGTGTATGTATGTGTGTGTATGCTTTTGTGTGTGTGAGGTGGCTGGGAAAGATAGCCAAAGGGTAATGGAATGCCCTTTTCTGATGGAAGATTATGGGGATTTACTGTTCTTGCTTTTACTTTTTGCTTGTCTTCTGCACATTTATAAAAGAACTCTACAATGACCAAATATTCATTCCTTCACCAACCATTTACTGAATAGAAATGACATTTACACAGATTTCTAAGATTTGTAAACATTTTCCATATAATGACATATAATTTCCATATAATGACATAAGGCTTATAACAGCCTTATGAAATTAGTCCTCAAAGCATTTTTCTCATCTTTTTGTAGATGAGGGGAATGACTAATCTCTCTGGATTAAATAATATGCTCACATTCACACAAGTAACTGGATTTGAACCCTGGCTATCACTAGATTACAAATGTCTTCAAACTTTTAAAAAAAAATTGTATTTGAATAAATCACTTAAACTTGAAGGAATGAAAATAGAGCAATAAAAATTTCATGTACTAATTGTGTGACACTGGTCTTTCACTTAACATTAGCCAGCCTCAGTTTCTGTAAAATTGGGATAATACTATCACTTTACAAACTTAAAATATTTTATATATATATATATATATATATATATATATATATATATATATATATATATATATATATATATATATATATATATACACACATATATACACATACTTACACATGCATGTATATGTGTGTGTGTTCTTAAAGTGTTATATGTATATGGATGGCCCTGGGCAAGTCATTTAATCCTGTTTGTCTTAGTTTTCATCTATAAAATGGGTTGAAGAAGGAAATGGCAAACCATCAAATCTTTGTCAAGAAAATTTCAAATGAGTTCAACCAGAAGGAGTTAGAAATGACTAAGCTACAAGAACATTTGGTTTTGTTAAACCAAATTATGCACTGGGGAATCAAGCCTCCAGCCTTGACTTTACTCTCTCTTATCTTTATACATATGGAATAATTAAAGATCCATGTAGAACTTGGTCAAACAAAACAGTTAACTATATGTGAAAATTAGCAGGTAGTGCTTCAATTGAGGTTCCCATAATGCAGGAGAAATGAAATCATGTTACATACAATTTTATAATAGCATTCATTTGAAAAGGTCACAAATTTTGTTATCATTCAGTTGTTTTCAGTTGTATCTGACTCTTCATGACATCATTTTGGAATTTTAACGCAGAGATCCTGGAGTAGTTTGCCATTTGCTTCTCTTGCTCATTCTACAATCAAGGAAACAGGGTAAAATGGCTTCCCAATTTCACACAGTTAATTAGTGTCTGAGGTCAGATTTAAACTCAGGAAAGTAAGTCTTCCTGACTCTAGGTCTGACACTATATCCAGTGCACTACTAGCTGACCCATTCCTTTTTCATGTTCATCGTAAATTTACACTGAAGTGATTTCCCAAACTATGCTTAATATTAGCTTTCTGCCCAAATTGCAAAAATTATCTTAGTAACAACAGTCTTTATTTTCTAAGTCATAGTTATTTCCAAACTGCTTTTATTTTTGTTATGATTTATCACTTTTTTACACATCTTGATGATGACAATCTTTTTAATTTGGAAAATTATACAGCAGTTGTTGCAAAGAGTTTCATTTACTAGAACACAGAATTTATATTTAAAAATAAAACACTTCTCACTGGTTATAAAACATACGTAAATTTTACTATCTTTCCATGAAGTAAGGATTATAGATATTGTCATTTCCATTTTTCAGATAAGGAAACTTAGTACTGAGTAGTAATCAGTAGAATTGAACTAAAGTCTTCCTGTGTCTATTACTAGCACAACCAATAAGAATGTAACAGAGGTGTGAACTCATCTTCAGTAAATTTCAATTCAGTGAAAATAGACTAAGCATTTTACTAAGGCAAGGCACTATATTATGGGTTAGTGGTTCCCTCATTTAGAATTCTCTCAAAGAACTTGAAGAATATGAATAATTTCAACAGTTAGCGAAGTGAAGGGGTTGTATTTGGAGATTAAGGGATGATCTGATGGGCAAGGTAGTAGTACTTTTCCATGAAAGCATAGATTTCACAGTCCACAGATACTGCAGGTAAACAAAGCAGGGTTGGAATTTAAGAAAGGTTCCAGTGTTTCTTAACTTGAGTGGGGATATTCTTGAGTTCACCTGAGTTCACTTCCATTTTCCATATATTTACTCAAACCAGGCATTTCAAAGAATAAAGAGACAAGTGAAAAATGATGTACAGAGATAATGAATGTGCATTTTAAAACAGCAAATTGATGTTTGAAGGATTATGCCTGAAGGATTAGTTGATGGGAAATGATTTATAAAGACATTCAAGATCTTATTTACTTTTTTAATACACTATTAATAATGCAATATTTTCTCTTGCTTGATTTCCCTGGTACTTTTGGACTATTTAAAATGCTAGAAAACACAAAACATAGTTATGTGTAATTACGATTCAACTATTTGCTTATCTTGGCATACAAATGATGGTTTTGCAGGCATCCATAAACAATCCATGAAACAGCTACAAAGGAAGTTGAATGGAAGGTAGTTTAATTTGTTAAAATGCCACAAAAACATGCCCCAGGAAAATATCAAGTTTAGCATTTTTACTAGATCAGTTGGACTGCGGTTGTTTCTCTCCCTCCAGTTTAGAAGTGATGCCTAAGCCACAGGTTACACGGAGAAGCTTTGAAACAATCCTTCCAGCAAATAAACAGAAGATTGAGGCTTAAAAATGAAATGTCATCCAAAGTGTTTTAGATTTCATTCTCTCTTGAAGGGGAAAAATAATGGTGGATTTTGAGTTACTTTTGTACCTGTGAGCAGATAATACCTTCAGAAAATACTGCTTTATTTGAGCATTGTGAACAGTTAAGTACAGAATGAATATTAGAAACAAAATAGCATTTTAGAATGCATTTAGAAAAATGAGGTAAATCTGGGTATTTGTATGTTTCATACCCAACTGATGGTGGCTTTTTTTACTGTCAAGAGAAAATTGAAAATTAAGGCATATTCTCCAGAAATATCAAGATGATTTTTAGTCTTTAGAATTTTCTTTTCTTTAATTTTTCTCTCTTTTGCCCTGCAGGCTTTGTAAGACAGATCAAGATAATACATGTATGAATGTTTTCACATGACATATTCAAAGAATTTCAGAGACTGAAGGGATCTCAAGATCTCACTCTCAGACACCCTCCATATCCAGTCACTTGTTCACTCTATGGTTACATCTCTGGTGTCATTCTCCTCTTCTCCAACAGAGTCAGCATTCTTATTAAGATCCTCATTACCTCTTGCCTGAATTCTTTAAGTAGCCTATTACTTTGTCTTTCATCTTTCATCCTCTCTTCAGTATACTCTCACCATAATGTTAAGTTGATATTTCCAAAACAAAAATACGGCCATGCCCCTCTGTGGCTTATTGGGCCACTATTTCTTCTAAGATCAAATACCATATAATCAGTCTCATGTCTTTGTTATTTGAAACCTTTCTTAACCTTGGCTCCAAATAATCTTCCCAGAGTGACAATGCTACCCCTTAGCTAGACGGAGAAGCAGCGTACCGTTGGATCTGGAGTCAGTAAGATCTGCACTCAAGTTTCAGGCTCTGAAACTAGCTCTGTGACCATGAACAAGTCATTAAATATCTCTGAGTCTCAGTTTCCTGATTTGTAAAGTAGAAAAATACTTATAGATCATTTTTAGAGGGGTGTTGTGAGATTCAAAGTCTGAAGCATAAGGTTAATAGGAGTAGGAGTAGGAGTAGAAGTAGGAGTAGGAGTAGTAGTAGTAGTAGTAGTAGTAGTAGTAGTAGTAGTAGTAGTAGTAGTAGTAGTAGTAGTACTCCTGTGATAGCTCCCCAGTCCCTTTCTTTTATTCCTTGGTTCTCAGATGCTGGCCTTTGTTCATTCTTTTGCACTGTCAAGTGTAATAGGGATGACCCCATGATGTCCTTCACACACCTCTCCATTTTCTCTGCATTTTCCTTTAATATTTTAATGAGGAAAAGCCCTAAGTGGTTAATAATATTGAAGTTTGAGGTCCAAAATGAGATGCAGGATAAAAAATATGAATTTTAAAAAGATAGCTTAAAACATTTCAAATGAAAGTATAAGTAAAATACTGTATTCCACATAAGTTATATGATCAAATAGAAGAACAGAATAAAATAAAGACACATGAAAATTTTTACATTTGGGTTAAAAAAATCAATACCACTTACCAATGTGTTGATGAGTTTGCTGACATTTTTTTCATTTTTATTCTTTGATATAAAAGATAGTTCCTTGGGAGGGAGAAGGGAGAGAATATAGTGGGAAATGTAGTTTTTGTAGTAGTAATATGTGTCAATAATATTTTATTTTAAATACTAACAAATCAAAAACATGATAAAGTAGGTATGCTTGGACAGCACATTATCTGCCAAAATGTAGAAGTGTTTTTTATTATTTACTTTTCTTCTCTAAATCAACCTACTATGCACGGTTTGTAGAATATGCAGTTGATTTTTATTAATGTTATTACCTTGCTGAGAGATGATGATGATGATTGATGATGATGATGATGATTGATGATGATGATGATGATGATGATGATGAAGATGATGATGATGATGGTCGGCTAGACTTTAGCAGTGGCATCATTGCATAATACTTGGTCTTCTAATATTCATCATTTTGCCAAATTTTCCAGCCTATGGAAAGATTAATTAAAATTAATGGAGTTGAAAGACTACATATTCCCTCTCTCTACAGGACTTCTTTTTTCTAAAATACTCTATGCAAATCCATCTTTATGTGGACTGCTCTGCAGTTGGGTAATAAGACTGCACACTTAACTATATATATTTAGTTCCTAGCAAAATTGCCTCTTTCAAATTTGCAGTCAGCCAGCTCCAAGTTGTTCAACATCAGAGGAAGTAGATCCCCCACAGTCCTCTGCACTTAGGAAAAGTCCAATTACTTATAAATACTCTACACAAAACAACCCAAAGTAGAGTCAATTCCAGTACTTTTACTTTTCCCCAAACTGATTTTCTTCACTCAGATGGTCTAAATTGGAGGAGGTTGGGAAGGATATATGATAGATTTCTGCATTTGTTTCTGGGATTAAAATGGCAAAGGTTGTAACTAGAACTAAGGAAAGGATACCTAGCTAACAAAGGGATGAATAAATCTGAGTCTTCTGATAGGAACAATAAAAGCATTCCCACTCATATGAATGACTTCATGGTTTTCCCATTCCATGTCCTTCACATAGAAGTGCTTGGAAAAAAATAAATTTCTCATCTTTGTTTCTTTATAGGTCTGAAATTCACATCTAGTATTAAATTTGGAGATAGCCTAGGGAAGATGATGGCACGCATATCTCCATCTCCCACTGAGTGATAGCCTGTATTAACCATTCCAGATTGTGTTTCTGAGACACAGAAATATAAAAGCAATGATTTCAAATGTTATTTTTATATCATACTATGGGAGATATTTACTCTCTTAATGAAGTGTTATTGAGCTAACTAATTCACATAATCACACATTCTCTTTAATTAGGTATTTATTATGCACAGGGCATTCTAACAAAATGTATAACCACTCTAGTCTACAATGAATAATAAAGCATTAATTACCTTTTAGTGCCAGAAATTTTATTAATACTAGGAATAAACAGAAAGATAAATACAAGCCCTAATCTCAAAGAGAGTAGCTGGGTAGTTGCAGTTGAGTGAGAAACACATAGAGGATATCTAGAGAAGAGGATGGTACCCATATTGTGAAATGATTTAGAAATGGCTATGGCTAGGACACTATGATGATCATTCTAGGTAAAATAAGGCAAAAGTTGACCTGTTGGAGCCCTAAGTCTAAGGAAAAGAGCCAGGTCTTTTGTAGGGTAATAAAGAGTATAAGGGAAATGATTGGTGAGCAGAGGACAAAGTTCAAAGTAATTATACTAACTTATCTTCCATTTTAATAACAGTTATCATACTTTTATTGACATTACTAAGCTATGTGACCCTGGGCAAGTCACTTAATTTCTAAGTGTCTAAGTTTACTCCACAGTATTTAGATATTTAAAATCTATAGAGAGCGCCCTTCAGTACTAATGGAGGAAGTTCACAATCGTATGATCAGTTTAGAGGTGAAATATTGCTTAAAGTTTCAATCTAATCCAATGTCTTCATTTTACAGATATGGAAAAAAGGCAAAAAGAAATTAAATTAATTTCCCAGGATTACATATAATAGTTAGGGGCAGAGATAGATTGAATTTTGTTGCTCTGATTCTTACATTAACAATTCTTTCCCTACACTGTGGTGAGCTCTCATGAGAGTTTCTCACTCATCCATGAACTTTTATTACAGATTTTTGAATATTTAAGTAAAATAGCACATAATTATGGTATAAGTTAATATTTATTATCATGATTTGGCATTTTTGATAATGACATACTACAGACACAATGACTGACACATGAGTGTTTATACACTTTCTCTCAGTTCTACCTGTCAAAAATGAATCAATCAATAAGTATTTATCAAGCGCTCATTATGTGCCAGGGATTTTGCTAAATCCTGGGTAAACAAAGACAAGCAATCACCATTTTTCCCAAGGAGCTCATCTTCTAAGAGGATGAAAGGAGACCATCTGTCCACAAACAGATATATAAAAGACACATTCAGATCAAGTAGAAGAACTTTATAGGCTAAGTCACTGAATATTTAGGGGCACTATGAGTGATTTGAAATAACTGAGGAAACAAACATTTGAACTCCTGAGCAAATCAATTTACTGTCAAGGGACGCAGTCACACAGCAATTCCAGACTAGATCCACTCACCAGGAACTAGGCCCTGAATAAACATTCTGCACAGATTTTTGTTATAAGATTACTGTTATATTATTATAATAATATATTATGTATGTATTGTATATTATTACAATAATTTTATAATTATTACATATTACATGAACATGATAAACAGGATATTAACCAGGATGAAGGATTAGGTAACATGATTTACAATTAAATTGAAGATAAATTACTTTGAAATTGGGAGAGAGACAGAGAGAGAGGGAGAGGGAGAGGGAGAGGGAGAGGGAGAGAGAGACGGGGAGAGGGAGAGAGAGAGAGAGAGAGAGAGAGAGAGAGAGAGAGAGAGAGAGAGAGAGAGAGAGAGAGAGAGAGAGAGAGAGAAAGTGTTAGTTTCAGGACTTACCCAGATGTGAAACAGGATGTTATTCAATCCCACATTTGGGAAAATGGGAGTGAAAAATGAAACAAGTTTCCAAATAAAGGCCATATTACAGGATACTACCTGTTCGGTTCATTCTCAGGACAGCTCTGAAGGGGGCTGTGATTCTCCAGTTCCAAGTCACTTGCAGAAATTCCTAGGTAATTCTGCTAAAGTCTGCCATAACAAGACAATACAATTTAATAAAATAACTTAAATCTGATTTTCCAATAACTAGTTCATATGGTGAAAACCAGTTGAAGCTTTGGCATTGTGGTATTATTAACCACAAAGCTATAAGAAAAATATCAAATTAAGAACTTGTAATTCACCTGAAACTTCAGAGAATTTCAGTTTTTACATAGATGATATTTCTATCTTAATCTAAAGTCTGTACCTGATACACACAATGCAATCAACAGGCTAAAGGAAGAATCTTAAAAAAAATCCATGAGGACTTGACTAGGAAAATGAGACTTTCTGTTCCTTAAATTAGATACTTCAAAATCAGAAAATATTTTCACTCTCATTTCAATTGTCAATGCAATTTTATGTGTAAAATCTCTAATCTGATTTTGAGAGCTTAACATACTCAAAGCCTGAATTTCCATTAGAAACCTTGAGAAGCCATTCACATATCATCCAACAGATCCTAAACCCTCTCCAACAGCTTTTTTGATGTTAACATCTCTTTTAATCCAGACTTCATTAAAGTTAACCAAATTTCACAAAATTTTTATAAATATAACATTCACAGTAGTATGTGTTTAAAACATGAAATAAAATATTTTATAAATATATATTTAATTTATTTACTTAAATGAAAGAAAACATATGCCAATAAAATATATCAATTAAGCAGAATGCATTGCCAAATTATATTAGTAGAAAATCATTTATTTTATCATCATTAGCATTTTATGCTTATCACATCTAAAAACCAAGCATAGACTTATTCAGTAGAGAATAATTACATTCATTTAAGGAAATAATAGTCAATATTTGTATAGTGTTTACCATGGGCCAGGCACTTTTCTAAGTATTTCACAATCATTATGTCATTTGGTCCCCCATGCAATGGTGGGAGGTGGATGCTATTTACATCATCTTATCATATTAGGAAACTGTATTTCTGTATTTCCAGGTTTCATGCAAAAACAATTCTCAATTGTTGTTTCTAAAACTTTGAGTTCCAACTTCTCACCCTTTCTCCCTCCTCACCCATTCCCACTGAGAAGGCAAGCAATCATATAGACTATATATGTGTAGTTTTGGGAAAGACTTTCATAATAGTCATGTTGTATAAGACTAGCTATTTCCCTTCATTCTATCCTGGCTCCCATTTATTCTACTCTCTCTTTTGAACTTGTCCCTCCCCAAAAGTGTTTGCTTCCAATTACACCTTCCTCCCATTTACCCTCCCTTCTATCATTCCCCCCCACCCCACTTATCACTTTTCCCTCTCACCTCTCCCCTTTTCTCTTTCTTTGAAAAAGCTTTTTCTTGCCTTTTAACTGAGAGATAACATGACCCATTTCACTCCTCCCTTTCTCCTCCCAATATATTCCTCTCTCACCCCTTGATTTTATTTTTTTAGATATCATCTCTTCCTATTCAACTCACCCTGTGCTCTCTGCCTACGTGTGTGTGTGTGTGTGTGTGTGTGTGTGTGTGTGTGTGTGTGTGTATTAACTCTCTGAGTTACAAATATTATCATTCCATCTAGGAATGTAAACAGTTCAACTTTAGTAAGTCCATTGTGATTTCTCTTTCCTGTTTACCTTTTCATACTTCTCTTGATTCAGTGGAAACAACCCTTCACAGATCTCTTTCACAACTCCAGATCACTCCCTCCAGAACAGGGAGAGATGACTTTAACCTTAATCAAAGCAAACTAAGCAAAGTAGGAAGTTTTGCTGGTTTTGTTTTAGTGTAATCAATAAGTATAATGCTTCTATTTGAATGTGGTTAAAGAAGATCTTCCCCACCCACTGATGGACCTGCTCATTGAGGGAAACTTGATTAGGGGAGTTGTTTTGTAGGGGGGGGAGGGTCCCAAGTAACTTTTGTTTTTTCTATTGCAGTACTGGTTCAGAGGGTCATGCCCTCTGGCTCTGAATAGTATATAAATACTCTGAGGGTAAGGTTTAATTTGGGGCTTAGTTTTTGGAAGAAGGTCTATGTGCCAAATAAGACCCTCAGAAACCACTGAGCAGCACCCCCCATACATCCCCTCTGGCTTTTTGAAAACCCAAATGTTTGTGCTTCCCTCTCTGGTAAAGAAGCATGTATGTAATTGGTCAGGCAATTTGGAAGCACTGTCTGTTGATTTTTATTCTGTGAAATTATGATTTTGATTTTCTCTGATACCTGTGCTTGATTAAAGTGATTGTCATCCCCTCAAAAGCTGCCTTTTCTTTTAGAGAAGCAGATCAAAGAACTTGTGATCACAGGCCCCCCTGTGTGTGTTGGGTTGTTTACTGTTACACAACCTCAAAAATCTGCTGAGATGTTTTTAGAAGTTACTATAGTTTGCAAATTCACAGGAAATATATTAGATATCAATTACGAATTTAGTCTCTAGGTTTATAATGTCAAAATTTGTGCCAATCAGGAAAAAGTTTTCCTTTCTCCGATTCACTGCGTTTATCTCTCTATACCTGACTTGATAAGGACTAAAATGACAGAGAGAAAATATCTTACTGGAACAGAGTATATAGCATCAGATCCCAAAAAGCTGAAAAGAAAACTGTTTCAGAAAAGAAATTTCATTGACCTTCCACAGCATTCTAAATTTTTTGGCAACATTTTTATAACAGTCTTTCTGGCTGGCTGCATTTTCCCCTTAGAAATCTACCAAGGCAGCAAAATCTGCAAACGTTAGACATCATGTAAGACTAAGAATTTTCTGATTTGTTTTATAAAGGGAGAGACAAAACAATAAAAAAAAAATAAAAGATGCATAGAAAGTCAGTGGACACAATTTTCTAAAGCTACTTTAAAGTCATTCCTTTGTCTTTCTCAGATTAACTGGAAGCTTTCTCAGATCCAGGAAAAAGAGAAAGTTGGTGAATTTTTTCCAAGGGGCTTCTTACTGCTCTCCTATCATTCCACTAAAGGCAGTCTTCCTTTCCCAGAAGAATGGGGTCAAATTGTCCCCAGCAATGTAGATTACCTTAATGTAAGAAGAGATATTAGGGTATCTTGTTTTGCTTCCATAACAGTTACTGGTAAAGAATCAGGGTTCGTGAGGAGGTTTATTTTACCAAGACAATGACCATCAGGTGCCAAGGGGATTAGAAAGGTTAAACTGGAAAAAATGAGTTCAAGCATAAGGGTCACACCCTAGTCATACCCACAAGCACCCTCATGACCATGCCCACATCATCTCCATAATCTCCATATTGAAGAGGATGTAGGGAAAAGAATGTAAAAAATGTAAGGAATTTGACTCACCCTACCTGTAGCAGGAGGGACAGAACTGGGTAATCTCCATCCTACCTCTGTATTGGTGTGAGCATTCCTAGTAAGCACATCACCCACTTGCTCAGGAGAAGCATAGTAAATGTCTTCCTCCACTCACTCTGTTTCTGAGTTCTTTCAGTGAGAAAGTGTTTATTGTACTAAAGGGCATCACACGTGATCTCTCCTAGGACACACTACCAGGAACACAACGGGAGGAGCACCTCGTCTGGGACTAACTTCCTGACCTTGTCTGAGAAGTCCTGTGATTTCCCCTACAGATGTGGCAAGGAGCATGTCCTGTGGATATTCCCAGGGTCTGCTATCAGGAAAGCAGCCAGCAGCCCATCCTGGACTAGCTCCCTAGCTTCCCTACCTGGGAAGTCCTGTGGTCCTGTGATCCCCACAGTCAAGTTTCTCACACTTAGCTTGAAAGAATTTGAGATCGAGGAAATCTGACCTTCCACAAAGAAGTTCCTAAAGGGAAAGCCCATGGCACTCTAAAGAGTTTTTCCAAAAGCCTGTCCCAGAGCTCAGTCCTGTCTCACCCCGGATGTCTTCCTCAAAAACTGTTGTGATTTATAATAAATAAGGAAACAAAGGTTCAAGCTTCTAATTATGTTGACTTAATGGCAGGGCACTCAGCATCACAAGAAATCATAACCAGATCATCTTAGCAGGGACTGGACTTTGAATAAGGGTTCTATACATATCTTTGTACATTATATGAAAATAGCAAACAAGATATAAACCAGGGTGTAGGATTAGACAATGTGATTTGCTATGGGAGGAAAAATTAGGGACTTTACAATTTGGGATGGGGAGAGTAAGTTTTAGGTCTTTCCCAGATATGAAAGAAGTTATCACTCAATTCCCACAAATGAGAAGGAAAGAATAGAAAATTAAACTCATGTCTAAATGGAGTCAATTTTACAAAATGAAGCCTTTTCAGTTCACAGTTCCCACATGGAGCAGTGTCAGAGGACATCAGGAAAGAAATGCCAGGTAGAAAGTGCTTTAGCAATGAGACTTAAAGGAAACCAGGGATTATAAGAGGTGGATACAAAAGGAACAAAATTCTAGTCATGAGGAAAAAGTAGACCAGTAAGACAGATTAAGCCTTTGATGAAAAGCAATTAGCTTGGCTGAATCATAGATTATGGAGGAAAGGCAGATATAAGAAAATTATAAAAATAGGAAGTACTAGACTATGAAGGTCTTTAAAAGTCAAACTAACAATTTTGTTTTTGATACTGGAATAAGGAGTCCCATGAATATATTGAGTAGGGAATATTAATGGATACACTTATGATTGACGGGGGAATCACTTTAGCAGCTGTGCAAAGGTAGAATTGGATTGGGGAGAGACCTGAGGCAGGGAGAACAATTAAAAAATCTCCAAGGCACAAGAGTAAACAGAAAAATTCTGCTTCATCATGTAACCTTGAAATAGTTAGATGTACTTTTGATTTGAGTTTGAAAGCAGATCTCCAAATAGTTCATGGGGAAGCAACTTAACAGAAGAGTGATGAATTTGAGGTAAGCAGAAACTAGGATTCTAATTAGACTTCTGGCACTCAAACTCCATGAGTCTCATTCTCCTCATCCATAAAATGGGGACAATAAAACTCAGGGTGTTACCCATATGAAGCCTATAGCATGAATAATATGATAGATAAATTATGTATGTGACCTTCTCATCTCAAAGTATACTACAGACAGCCTTTATACAGATTATGGTTCTGTAGAACTGCTTTAAGAATCAAGTCATTTTGCACAATCATATGCCAACAAATCTGAGAATCTTAACCAAGGGGATGAATGTTTATAATAATAAAAATGATAATTGCACAGATTGAAAGGAGAGTAAATATGATACTTAACCCTATTCAAGAAAAAGAAATTGAGGAAGATACAGCGGCAGGACAGGGGAGGGGAGGGCTACCCAGAGAGTGGGGGAAGGGTCTGGTCCCAGCATCTCTGGATGTCTGGTTTTGGCTGAGAACATGTCCCAGGCAGTCAGAAACAGGAAAGTGGTAGATTATTCACAGTTTAAGGAATCTGATGATGCAGATGAAAATCATGGAAGAGATTCAACCCTTCCAGCTAAGAAAATCTGATCATCACCCTGAGAGGCTAGAAATAAATGGTGTTCTGGAAAATATTCACAGGAATATAGTGAGGATGCTGAAGAAAAAGATATGAAGACCAAGAAGGATCACTCACACTCACCAGAGGATAGTGAAGAAGATCCCAAAAATATTCACCAGCAGCATCAGGCAGCATCCAAAGCAGATGCTCATGGAAGATCTGGTCAGGGAAGATGAGGCACCATGCCAGGAGAAAGGTTCTGGCACTGATGAAGACTTCCTAAAGGAAGATGATGATGACAGTGATTATGAAAATTTAGAGGGGAGGAGCCAAGATGGCAGAGTAGAAAGACACACATATGCTAGCTCCAAACCCACAGCCCATAAATAACCTGTAAAGAAGAACTCCCAAAAAATTCTGGAGCAGCAGAAGCCACAGAACAATAGGGCTGACGAGATTTCTGTTCCAGAGAGCCCTGAAAACCTGACGCGAAAGGTTCATTGCGCTCCAGACCCAGAGCAGAGCTCAGCCCTGCCTTGGCCACGCAGCACCAAGAGGAGCACATCCAAGCAGGCTTAAGGGACAGAATCTCCAGCAGCCACACAGGTCCCTCCACCCACAGGCACCGGGAGTGAGTGAGAGAGCCTTTTTGGCTCACCAAGAGGGGAGCGGAGTGTCTCCATAACTCAGGCCCACTCGGGAGGCAGCAGTGGAGGCGGCAGCAGACCAGGGCTCCCAAAGCAGGCAGGAGCTTGGATCCATTGTTGAAGGTCTCAGGATAAACCCCTGAGGGAACTAAGCCCTGTGTGGCCCGACCCAAGCAGCTGAACTTAATATCACACTGACTAGCAACTCTGCCTCCACACAAAGCCCTGAGGCTGGGAAGCAGCATTTGAATCTCAGACCCCAAGCCCTGGCTGCATGGATCTGGAGGTTAGGTAGGTGTGAAGAGGAAGCTCAGAAGTCAAATCACTGGCTGGGAAAATGCCCAGAGAAGGGGAAAAAAATAAGACTATAGAAGGTTACTTTCTTGGTGAACAGATATTTCCTCCCTTCCTTTCTAATGAGGAAGAACAATGCTTACCATCAGGGAAAGACAAAGAAATGAAGGTTTTCTGTATCCTAGCCCATCCAATGGACTCAGGCAATGGAAAAGCTCAAAAAGGATTTTGAAAATCAAGTAAGGGAGGTGGAGGAAAAACTAGGAAGGGAAATGAGAGAGATGCAAGAAAAGCATGAGAAGCAGGTCAACACCTTGCTAAAGGAGACCCCAAAAAATGCTGAAGAGAATACCATCTTGAAAAATAGGTTAACTCAATTGGCAAAAGAGATTCAAAGAGCCAATGAGGAGAAGACACCTTTAAAAAAAGCAGAATTAGTCAAATGGAAAAGGAAGTTCAAAAGCTCACTGAAGAAAATAGTTCTTTAAAAATTAGAATGAAACAGATGGAGGCTAATGACTTTATGAGAAACCAAGAAATCACAAAACAAAACCAAAAGAATGAAAAAATGGAAGATAATGTGAAATATCTCATTGGAAAAACAACTGACCTGGAAAATAGATCCAGGAGAGACAATTTAAAAATTATGGGACTACCTGAAAGCCATGATCAGAAAAAGAGCCTAGACATCATCTTTCATGAAATTATCAAGGAAAACTGCCCTGAGATTCTAGAACCAGAGGGCAAAATAAGTATTCAAGGAATCTACCAATCACTGCCTAAAAGAGATCCAAAAAGAGAAACTCCTAGGAACATTGTGGCCAAATTTCAGAGTTCCCAGGTCAAGGAGAAAATATTGCAAGCAGCTAGGAAGAAACAATTCAAGTATTGTGGAAATACAATCAGGATAACACAAGATCTAGCAGCTTCTATATTAAGGGATTGAAGGAAGTGGAATATCATATTCCAGACATCAAAGGAACTAGGACTAAAACCAAGAATCACCTACCCAGCAAAACTGAGTATAATACTTCAGGGGAAAAATTGGTCTTTCAATGAAACAGAGGACTTTCAAGCATTCTTGATGAAAAGACCAGAGCTGAAAAGAAAATTTGAGTTTCAAACACAAGAATGAAGAGAAGCATGAAAAGGTAAACAGCAAAGACAAATCATAAGGGACTTACTAAAGTTGAACTGTTTACATTCCTACATGGAAAGACAATATTTGTAACTCTTGAAACTTTTCAGTATCTGGGTATTTGGTGAGATTACACACACACACACACACACACACACACACACACACACACACACACACAGAGAGAGCACAGAGTGAATTGAATAGGATGGAATCATATATTTAAAAAATGAAATTAAGTTGTGAGAGAGAAATATATCGAGAGGAGAAAGGGAGAAATGGAATGGGGCAAATTATCTCTCATAAAAGAGGCAAGCAAAAGACTTTTTAGTGGAGGGAAAAAGAGGGGAGGTAAGAGAAAAACATGAAGTTTACTCTCATCACATTCCACTACAGGAAGGAATAAAATGCACACTCATTTTGGTATGAAAACCTATCTTACAATACAGGAAACTGGGGGATAAGGGAATAAACAGGGTAGGGGGAATGATGGAAGGGAGGGAATGGGGAGGAGGGAGCAATTTGAGGTCGACACTCATGAGGAGGGACAGGATCAAAAGAGAGAATAGAAGTAATTGGTGGCAGGATAGCATGGAGGGAAATATAGTTAGTCTTACACAACACAACTATTATGGAAGTCATTTGCAAAACTACACAGATATGGCCTATATTGAATTGCTTGCCTTCCAAAGGGAATACGTGGGGAGGGAGGGATGAAGAGAAGTTGGAACTCAAAGTGTTAGGAGCAACTGTCGAGTACTGTTCTTGCTACTAGGAAATAAGAAATACAGGTAAAGGGGTATAGAAAGTTATCTGGCCCTACAGGACAAAAGAGAAGATAGGGACAAGGGAAGGGAGGGATGATAGAAGAGAGGGCAGACTGGTGGTAGGGGCAATTAGAATGCTTGGTGTTTTGGGGTGGGGGAGGGGACAAATGGGGAGAAAATTTGGAACCCAAAAATTTGTGAAAATGAATGTTAAAAGTTAAATAAATAAATTTAAAAAAGAAAGCAAAATAAAGAATGTAAAAATATGCTTAAAAAATAAAAATAAAGTACGTCTATGAAAAAGAAAAAGAAAATTCAAAAACAAAAAAATTGTGAAGAAATTCAAGCCTCAAAGGAAAGAAACCTAGGCTAAAGGCTACAGTGACACTAAGTCCAGTGAAAGGAAAAGGAAAAGTGAGCCATCCCACAGCATCAGAGGCATCAAAGGAAAAGACTCCTTCCCCCAAAGAAGAGGATATGCAGTTGGACAGCCCCCTCCCCCAGAAAAAAAAAATTCTGCTAGCCCTCTACCAGAAAAGTCTTGGGATGAAGGGTCTAAAGATGAAGTTCAATCTGAGGAAGGTTAAAGAGCAATCATTTGGGGAGATTTTATGTTTTTAAAAAGGGGATAAAAGAAAATCTACTTAGGCATAGCACATAATTTTGACTCTAGCTTGACTCATGAGTTTAGAGTGATTCCCCTTTCCATCCCTCCCCACCCTCTGGTGAGAGATAATAGCATCCTCCCACCTTTTAGAAGATAAAATTATAGTCATGTTTTTAAATTATCTTTCTCTATTAGCTACTCTTTCTTTCCCAGTCTCCAGTAAAAGCCATGGGAAAATAACCTATGGATTTATCACCTTACAAAAAAAAAAGAAAAATGAAAGAGTTATTACAGGTAAAACAATAAGATTTAAGATAAACCCTATTGGAATTTTAACTTTACTAAGAGTTATCAAGTTGAAGATGAACCCCAAAATCAATAAGGATTCCAAATGAAAATGGTTGTTCTTTATTTACTTGAATTAAAAGAAATAAAAATCACTATCATTAAAGATAAAAATATGTGTATACATATATATATATATATATATATTTAAATCATGAATCTAAACTTTCATTGAATAGATGAAAAGGTGATAAATGTAAAGACTACTCTAAGTTGCCCATATTTTTAACCCCATTTTGGACCAGGTCACATGATTTTTTGGTGTGGCTTTTGCTAATGTTTTGTTTTGTTTTATTCTATTTCACTCCTGGTCATCTCAAGGAGAATAGGAACAAGTAAGAAATCCTTTTGTCTTTCTAGGATCTTTAGGGAATTAAATGATGCTCAACCTACATATCAGGGGAGCAGGTGCATCAAAATCTAAGAGACTTTATTCCAGACTTGAATATACATGATTCATATTTTTAAAAATAAGTATGTATCTATTCTTTTTCTTGGAATAAATTTTATCAAGCATCAAAAGGAATTTAGATATCTACAGCAAGTTTGCTATACCACATCAAAGAGGATTTTTTTCTCAAACTGACAATGTTTAGGCTTTAAGACAAAAAAAATCTGTTTAATATGAAACTAGAAAGAGGGGAGGGGAAGGAAGGAAGGAAGGAAGAAAGAGAAGTTGAAAAGCCATCAATGAGCTCCCTAAGAAAAAAAATTCCTAGGAGCAGATGGATTCACATGAATGCTACCAAACACATAAAGAACAAATAATTCCAATACTATATAAACTATTTGGAAAAAGAGACTAAGAAGGAGCACTACTAAATTCCTTTATAACGCAAATATGGTGCTGATAACTACACCAGGAAAAGCAAAAAGAGAGAAAGAAAACTATAGACCAAATTCCCTAATGGATATTAATGTAGATTGCAGCAATACATCACAAAGATCATATACTATGACCAAGTGAGATTTATACCAGAAATTCAGAACTGGTTCAATATTAGGAAAACTCTCAGTATAATTGACCAAATCAATAAAAATTCACATAATTATCTCCACAGATTCAGAAAAAAAGTTTTTGATAAAAGAAAATGTCCATTCCTGTTGAAAATATTAGAAAGCATAATAATAAATGGAGCTTCACTTACAATGATAAATAGTATCTACATAAAATTATCATCAAGCATTATAAGCATTGGGCATAATCTAGAAATCTCAATAAGATCAAGAGTGAAGCAATGATACTCATTATCACCAATATCATTTAATATAATACTAGAAATGCTATCTATAGCAGTAACAGTGGAGAAAAATTGAAGGAATTAGAATAGGCAATGAGGAAACAAATCATCACTTTTTGCAGACAATATGATCATATACTTGAAAAAATCCTAGAGAAACAAATAAAACAACTAGCAAATAATTAACAACCTCAGAAAAGTGACGGGAAGAAAAATAAACCTACATAAATAAACCATCCATATTTCAGAATGTTACCAACTAAATCCAATAGGAAGAGACAAATTCCATTTAAAATAACTGAAGACAATACATAATACTTGGGAGTCTATCTACAAAGATAATGTCAGGAACTATGTGAACACAATTGTAAAACACTCTTCACATGAATAAAGTCATATCTAAACAATTGGAGAAATGTTAATTGTCCATTGGTAGGCTGAGCCACTATAATAAAAGGGATAATTTTACCTAAGTTAATTTACTTATTCAATTTAATAACAATCAAATTACTCAATCATTATTTCATTGAGTTAGAAAAATAATAACAATTCATCTGGAAGAACAAAAGCTCAAGGATATCAGAATAGAAATCTAAAGGAAAGTAGGTTACTATTACCTAATTTGAAAGTATAATATAAAATGTCAATTACCAAAACAATCTGATGCTGGCTAAGAAATAGAGCGGTAGATCAGTGGAATACATTAGGGACACAATTCACAGTAGGAAATGACTATAGTAAACTGATGTTTGATAAAAGCAAAGATTCAAAATTTTGAGATTAACTCATACCATTTGACAAAAAGTTCTGAGAAAATTAGAAACATCTTGGCAGAAACGAAGTACTGACCAACACCCTTCACTGTATACCAAGATAAGACAAAATGGGTATATAATTTAGACATAAAGGGTGATATAAGCAAATCAGAGGAGTATGGAAAAATCTTACTTGCCAAAATTGTGAATGAGGGAAGAATTAATAACCAAACAAGAGATATGGAGCATCATAGAAAATAAATGGATAATTTTGATTACATTAAATTGAAGAAAATTTACACAAACAAAACTAATTCTGTGAAAATCAAAAGGAAAAGAGTAAACTGAGAGGTAAGGCATTGTATCAAGTTTCTCTGAGAAAGGCCTTATTTACCAAATATATAGAGAGTTGCATCTAATTTATAAAATATTAATCATTCCACAATTGATAAATGTTCAAAAGGTACACTTTTTCAGAAGAATAAATCAAGTCTATCATTACTCACTTAAAAATGCTCTGAATCACCATTTAATAAGAGAAACACGAATTAAAATCACACAGAGTTACCACTTCATACCAATTAGATTGGACAATACAACATAAAAAGAAAACAAAAAACAGAGGAGACATGAAAAAATTGTGACACTATTGGTGGAGCTGTGAATTGATCCATCCATTTTGGAGAACAATTTGGAATTATGACACTAAATTTTGTAGAGAAACAATTAAAAAGAGAAAAAAAATGACAGATATGTACAAAAACGTTTATAGCAGTTCTTTTGGTGATGGCAAAGGACTGAACATTGAAGAGGTGCCCATCAATTGGGAAATGGCTAAACAATATGTGGTATATTACTGTGATGGAATACTATTGTGTTGTTAGAAGTCATGAGTCAGATTATTTCATAAAGACCTGAAAAGACTCATATGGACTGACACAAAGTAGGCAGAACAAGGATTACATTGTACACAGTAATTGCAATCTATGATCATCTGTGAATTATTTAGTTATTCTCAATTATACAGTGAAATAAGATAATTCCAAAGGACTTATAATGAAAAATGTCATCTACTTCCAGAGAAAGAATTAATGGAGTCTGAATTCATATCAAAGAATATTTCTTAGACTTTTTTTATTTTTCTTGGGTTTTTTTTTTTGTTGGGGGGGGGGGTCTGTCTTCTTTTTTATTTCTTTTTCAATATGACTAAAATGGAAAACTGGTTTGCCTAACTACACACACACACACACACACACATCTACATATCTATACATATAGATATATAACTGCTTGTCTTCTCAAGTAGTGGGAGAAGTAAAAGAAAGAAGGAGGAAATTTAGAACTTGAAATTTAAAAAAAAAAATTAAAATTGTCTTTAAAGGTAATTGAGGAAGTTGTTGCTTTTAAAGATTTCCAGATACCTCAACGCACAAACACCAAAGGCAACTTGAAATGTAAGTGAGAAAGCTCTTTCAACTGGGTGAGAAGGAAATGCTGGGATCCAGCACTGGCCTGAAACGTCAAGAGCTTCCATGATTGGAGCCCTGGCCTAAAGGCCCTGGAGTTATTGTGCTGCTGATCTGGATCTCAGCCCTGAGTGTCAGCCTTGGAGTGAGGAGGAGTGCTGACTTCCCTGGTGGAGCTGGTGGAGGCTCTGGAGAGGGAATTCTACTGGCAGATCCTGGTCAGAAAATAATACTTGAAGTTGCTTCCAGACCACAGTGCAGGTCAGGAGAGGAGCAAACTCCTCTCCCTTCATTGTGCCACCTTGGAGGAACTGAAAACTTATGGGTCCCCAGAGTATATTCTCCTCCTTTCAAAGAACTCAAAAGTCAAGTAACTGACTGGGAAAATGCCCCCAAAAAGGAAAAAGAGTAAGACAATAGAAGGTTACTTTCTTGGTGAGCATGTATTTTGTTCCATCTTTTGGATGAGGAAAAACAATGCATATCATCACAGGAAGACATCAAAGTCAAGTCTTTTTCATCCAAAACTTCCAAAATAAATAGACAATGGACTCAGGTCACAGAAGAGCTCAAAAAGGATTTTGAAAATCAAGGAAGAGAGGTGGAGGAAAAATTGGGAAGATAAATGAGAGAAATGCAAGAAAATCATGAAAAGCGAGTCAACAGCTTCCTAAAGGAGACTCAAAAAATGCTGAAGAAATTAACACCTTTAAAAATAGATTAACCAAAATGGCAAAAGAGGTCCAAAAAGCCAATGAAGAGAAGAATGCTTTAAAAATGCTTGAAAAATGCTTTCCAAATGGAAAAGGAGGTTCAAAAACTCACTGAAGAGAATAGTTCTTTAAAAATAAAAATGGAGCAGATAGAATCTAATGACTTTATGAGAAACCAAGAAATTACAAAACAAAACCAAAAGAATGAAAAAAAATGGAAGACAATGTGAAATATGTCATTGGAAAAACAACTGACCCGGAAAATAGATTCAAAAGAGACAATTTAAAAATTATGGGATTACCTGAAAACCATGATCAAAAACAGAGTCTAGACATCCTTCATGAAATTATCAAGGAAAACTACCCTGATATTCTAGAAGCAGAGGGTAAAATAAATATTGAAAGAATTCACTGATCACTTCCTGAAAGAAATCTGAAAATAAAAACTGCTAGGAATATTGTAACCAAATTTCAGAGTTCTCAGGTCAAGGAGAAAATATTGTAAGCAGCTAGAAAGAAACAATTCAAGTATTGTGGAAATACAATCAGGATAATACAGGATCTGACAGCTTCTACATTATAGGATGAAAGGATTTGGAATATGATATTCCAGAAGTCAAAAGAACTAGGATTAAAACTCAGAATCACCTACCCAGCAAAACTGACTATAATACTTCAGGGGAAAAAATGGTCTTTCAATGAAACAGAGGACTTTCAAGCATTCTTGATGAAAAGACCAGAGCTGAAAAGAAAATTTGAGTTTCAAACACAAGAATGAAGAGAAGCATGAAAAGGTAAACAGCAAAGAGAAGTCATAAGGGACTTCCTAAAGTTGAACTGTTTACATTCCTACATGGAAAGATAATATGTGCAACTTTTGACACTTTTCTCAGTATTTGGGTAATTGGAGGGATTTTACACACACACACACACACACACACACACACACACACACACAGAAGACAGAATGCACAGAGTAAGGTGAATAGGAAGGGAGGATATCTAAAAACATGAAAATAAAATTAAAGGGTAAGAGAGGAGTGTAACAGGAGGAGAAAGGGAAAAATGGAATAGGGCAAATTATCTCTCATAAAAAAGGCAAGAAAAATCTTTTTCAATGGAGGGGAAAAGGGGGAGGTGAGAGGGGAAAAGTGAAGCTTACTCTCATCATATTTGACTTAAGGAGGGAGAGAAGGGGATAAGTGGACTGTTGGAGGGATAATAGAAAGGAGGGCAAATGACAAGAGGGGCACAATTAGAAGTAAATACTTTTGGTGAGGGATAAGTTCAAAAGAGAGAATAGAATAAATGGGGGGGGGCAGATAGGATGGAGGGAAATGAAGTCTTTCACAACATGAGTATTGTGGAAGTCTTCAGCAAAACCACACATATATAGCTTATATTGAATTGCTTCCCTTCTCAGTGGGGATGGATGGGGAGGGAGGAAGAGAGAAAAGTTGGAACTCAAAGTTTTAGGAACAAATGTTGAGATGTGTTCATGCATGTAAATGAGAAATAAGAAATACAGGTAATGGGGTATAGAAATCTATCTTACACTACAAGAAAAGAGAGAAGATGGGGATAAGGGAAGGGAGGGGTGTGACAGAAGGAAGGGTAGATTGGGGGAAGGGATAATCAGAATACATGCTGTTTTGGGGTGGGGTAGGGGAGAGATAGGGAGAAAATTTTGAACTCAAAATCTTGTAGAAGTGAATGTTGAAAACTAAAAATAAATAAATTTCAAAAAACAACAACAACAACAACAACAACAAAAACATTAGGTTACCAAAATCCATGAATTCAGCTGGCTCTTCTTTAGGGTACTGGCTCATTCCCTGAATACTGAGTGACTTCTTTTAGCTTCCATCCATCAGAATTGACTACCTTGTTTTCCTGAATATATTTTTACAAGATAATTGGCTGTTGCTTATGCTACCAATCCTTAATAATGGGAAAAAGATGAAATTTAAAATGTATATTTATGACTTAAATGTTGAAGAAGCAAAGGATCATTTTAACTCCCTTGGCCTTTAAATGAGTAATGAAGCAGGTTTTACATTTTATCCATGAGGCGTATTAATTAGCTACTGATTTGAAAAGAGGACATTTAATGTGGGGAAAAATCCTTTGGGATCTCATTTTAACCTTTTTCTTATGAAACCATTTTTAAAAATATTTTACATGATATTTAATGACAATGCAATTAAAGGGTGAAATAATAGCACTGTGACATCTGCGTTGTGATTCAAATAAACACATGGGGAAAGATGGCACGAAAGAACCAGAAAAATGAACCTTAATTGAGCCTCCAGTACAATTAAAAAAAACATATTTTACATGCTGGGTTGAATTCTAATTCAATTCTTGAGAACATCCACAGATTTCAAGTGTCTTTCTAGAGTTAATGATACAGAGCATGTTCTGTCTCCAGGAGTGGTTCTCATTATAGAGCAACACCTAGGAAAGGCCCAGGAGACTCTAAGCTCTTTGTAGTAGAAAGTTGTCAAAAGTCAGTCAGTCAATCAACAGATGTATTTAGAACTTACTATGTAATAGAAACTATGGTAAATGATGCGTATGCAAAAGAAAGGAGTAGAACAGGGGTGGGGAACCTGCAGCCTAATTGCCACATGTGGCCCTCTAGGTCCTCAAGTGCAGCCCTTTGACTAAAAACAAATTTCAGAGAAGAAAAGGAATCTGTCAAAATGCCATACTTGGGGACCTAAAGGGCCACATGTGGCAAATTCCCCACCCCTAAGAATCTCATTCCTCAAAGGCACATGCTGTACAAGGGAGCCAACATGTAAATATAAAGGTACATGTAGGATACATACAGAGCATATGGAAATTAATTGGGAGAAGACACAGTAATAGCTTGAGGAGTTTGGAAAGGCTTCCTGTGGGAGATAGTATTTAAGATGCATCTTGAAGTAAACCACAGACTCTAAAAAGTCTGAGTGAGATGGGAGAAAATATTAGGCAAGGAGAACAGCTAATGTAAGGGCAAATTTGTGGTTTGTCCTTTGTTCTCAAAAAGGCCATAACATCAGGAAGATGATGCCATGACTTGCAAGCAAATTGGATTTAAGTGAGGAAGGTCTGTGCACAGTTACCAGTCTCACTTTCTCCTCCAGTGCCATCTGGGTCCAGAGGCAAGGAGGGTGAAGTGCCATGTTAGCAAAAAGGCCAGTCGTCCAGGATTGTATGTTGCAAGGAGGTGAGAAGAGTATAAGAAAGCTAAAACAGTTAAAACTGGTCACGTTTTGAGGAGCTTTAAACAGAATTTTTATTTAAGCCTGGAAATAATAGCATTCCACTGATATTTATTTCACATGAGGGTGACATGAACACATTTAAGATTTAGAAAAATTACTTTAGCAACTGAATGGAGAGTTGATAGGAGTGGCGTGAGATTTGAGGTATCAAAACTATTAGGAGGCTATTTTAGCATCTCATCTGAGAGGTGCTGAAGGTCTGAACCAGTATGGTGGTTGCATGAATAAACATATGACAACTATGGAGGAGATTAGGCTCAAGTCACTTTTGCTGTCCAATCCATCCTCTACATAGATACCAAAGTGACTTTTCTGAAGCCTTTTCTAAAGTGACTATGTCACTCCTCAAGAGGTTCCAACTATTGCCTCTTGGATCAAATATAAACTCCTCTTTTTGGTATTTAAATGTGTTCATTAACTTGATCCAGCATCCCTTATGTTGTGCATTAAACATTATCCCTCATGCACTCACTTTATAGTACAGTAGTATTGGACTTCTTGCCTTTAGATAATTTTCTATAGCCTCTGCCCCTGGATTTACAGAGTCAGTTCTCCAAAACTGGACAAGCTTCTTCTTTAACTAATGAGCATAGGATACCAACTGCCTGACTTTTTACAGATGAAAATATTGAAGACCAGGGAGTAAAAAGCCTAGATAGGCAATGAAAATGAAGCTTTGAACCCGGGTCTTTTGATTCCAGAGTGAGTGATTGGTCCACTGCATGAAACTGTCTCCTTAGTTAAAATATCTAATTCCTTTTATTTTTTTCCATGAAATTCATTTTATGTTTTTGTTTTCCAGTCATTTTCCAGTCATGTGTGACTTTATGAGTCCAATTGGGGTTTTCTTGGCAGAGATATTAGAGTGGTTTTCTCTTTCCTTTTCCAGCTCATTTTATAGATGAGGAAACTGGGCAAACATGGTTAAGCAACTTGCCCAGGGTCCCATAGCTACTAAATGTCTGGGACCAGATTTGAACTCAGGAAGATGAGTCTTCCTGATTCCCAACCTTATACTCTGTTCACTCTGCCACCTAGCAGCTCATTTTATATTCCCTTTTTTCCCCACCACAAGTAAAACTTATTTTTCAACAATCATTATTTTAAATTTTGATTTTAAATTTACTCCTTCCCTCACACCCTACTTTCTACCACATCAAGAAGGTAATCCATTTTGATACAGGTTATGCTTGTTCAGTCCTGTAAAACATATTCATCTATTAGTCAGGTTGTAAAAGAAAACACAGACTAAAAATAAAAGTATGTATCACTCTATATTCAGATCCCATCATTTCTTTCTCTGGAGATGGATAACATTTCCCTTCATAGGTCCTTTGGAATTGTCTTGGATCATTTCATTGCTGAGTATAATTAGGTCATTCACAATTGATCTTCATACAGTATTGCGATTACTGTGCAGCGTTTTCTCCTAGTTCTGCTCATTTTATTTTACATTAGTTCATGTAGATCTTTTCATGTTTTTCTCAGAGCCTCTTGCTTGTTCTTTCTTATAATAAAATTATATTCTATCACAATCATATCTCACAAATTTTTCAGTCATTCACCAATTGATACAATCCCTTCAAATTTCCAATTTTTGCCACCATAAAAAGAGCTTCTATACATATTGTTTTACATAAAAGTTCTTTCCCCTTTTTCTTTGAACTTTTGTAATTCAGATACAGTGATATTCCTGGGGCAAAGGGTATGGATGGTTTTCTATCCCTTTGGGTATAGTTCCAAATTACTCTCCAGAATGATTAGACCAGTTCACAACTCCAGCAAAAGTGCATTGGTTTCCCTATTTTCCCACATCCCCTCTACTGTCATGTTAGCCAATCTGATAAGTGAGGACTGAGTTGTTTTAATTTGCTTTTATTTAATTAATTTAATTTATTTAATCAACAGAGATAGATAGATAGACAGATAGATAGATAGACAGACAGACAGACAGATAGATACATGATTCAATGATTTCATCTGAAAACTGCCTACTCATATACTTTGACTATTTGTCAACTGGGGAATGGCTCTTATTTTTTTAATAAATATGACTCAGTTTTCCATATATTTGAAAACTGAGGACTTTATCAGAGAAACTTGCTCTATTTTTTTTCACAGTTATGATACTGTGTATTTTCCTCCAACCTATTACTCCTTATTTATCCTACTTTCACTCTCCATTCACCCTCTAATTCCTCAAGAGTGTTTTGCTTCTGACTAATGCCTTCCCCAAGTTGTCTTCTCTTTTATAAGATCAACCCACTTTTTTACTTCCCATACTACTTTCCTGTAGGGCAAGATAGATTTCTTTTTTAAATAGTGTTTTATATTTTTCCCAAATTACATGTCAGAACAATTTTTAGCATTCAGTTTTACAAGATTTTTAGTTCCAAATTTTTCTCCCTCTCTCCTTCCTTTCCCAGCTTCCCAAATGATAGTCAGTTTGATACAGGTCATATATGTGCTATCATATAAAATCTATTTCCATATCAGTTACATTTGTAAAAGAGAAAATAGATCAAAAGGAAAAAAAAACATGAAAAAGAATGAAGTTAGTGAAAAAAGTGTGGCCCGATCTATGTTCAAACTTCATCTTTGTTTTCCCAATCTGAATGCAAATAGCACTTTCCTTCATGAGTCCTTTGTACTTGTCTTGGATCATTGTGTTGCTGAGAAGAGCTCAATCATTCATACTTGATCATCACACAATGTTGCTGATACTGTGTACAAAGTTTCCCTGCTACTGCTCATTTTACCTTGCATCAGTTCATACAAGTTTTTCTAGACTTTTTCTGAAATCTGTTTGATCATCATTTCTTATTACATAATAGTATTCCTTCACATTCATTTGCCACAGCTTCTTCAACCATTCCCCTGTTGATGAACCTCCCCCGAAATTTAGTATAATTTGCTAGCATGAAAATTACTGCTATAAACATTGGTACATATACATCCTTTTCCCTTTCTAATGATCTCTTTGGGATACAGGGCTAGTAGTGTTATTGATGGTTCAAAGGGTATGCATAGTTTGGGTACCCTTTGGGCATAGTTCCAAATTGCTGTCCAGAATGGATCACTTCACAACTCCACCAGCAGTACATTAATGTCACAGTTTTCCCACATCTTTTCCAATATTTATCACTTTCTTTTTTTACATATATTAGTCAATCTTAAAGTTATTAGGTGGCACCTCAGAGTTGTTTTAATTTGCATTTCTCTGAGCAAAAGAGAATTAGGGTGCTCCTTCATATGCCAATAGGTAGCTTTGGTTTCTTCATCTTAAAACTGCCTTTTCATATCTTTGACAGTAGGGGAATAATTATTATGCAATTTGATTCAGCTCTCTATATATTTGAGAAATAAGGCTTTTTTATCAAAGACACTTGTCACAAAGATTATTTTCCAGCTTTCTGCTTTCCTTCTAATCTCAGATGCATTGGCTTTATTTGTACGAAGGTTTTCTGTTAGTTTGTTTTATTTTCAGCATAAACAAAATATCTATTTTACATTCCTTAATGTTCTCTACTTCTTGTTTGGTGATGAATTCTTCTCTTCCCCATAGATCTGACAGATAGACCCTTCTAATTTGCTTATGGTGTTGCCCTTTACGTCTAAAGCATGCACTTATTTTGAACTTACCTTGATATATGAGATGTTGGTCTATATGTAGTTTGTGTCCTATTCTTTTCTAGTTTTCTCAACAGTTTTTGTCAAATAATGAGTTCTTATCTCAAAGGTTAGTGTCTATGGCTTTATCAAACACTAGGTTACTATAGTCATTGACTACTGTGTCTTGCATAGCTGATCTAGTCTACTGACCCACAACTCTATTTCTTAGCCGGTACTAGATCGTTTTGATGATTACTGCTTTATAATACTGTTTGAGATTTGATATTTCTAGGTCAACTTCCTCTGTTTTTTCATTGATTCCTTTGACATTCTTGGCCTTTTGTTCTTCCAGAAAAATTTTTTTTGTATGTATATGTATATATGTGTGTGTACACATACAAATATGCATGTGGGCATATATATGTGTGTATGTATATACACATATGTGTATGTATATGCACATACATACATTTGTATGTGTACATACATATCTGTGCATATACATACATATACTTATGTGTGTATACATATATATGTGTGTGTATATATATGTTATTTATACATATATATATATATATATACACACACATACTCACACATATAGCTATAGTTTGATCGGTATGGCACTCAATCAGTAAATTTGTTTTGGCAGAATTGTCATTTTTATCATATTGGTTCAGTTTATCCATGAGCAATTAATATTTTTCCAACTCTTTAGTACTTTATTTGTGAGAAAAGTGCTTTTTTTTCATTGTGTTAACATAGTTCCTGGGTTTTTTTGTGGCAAGTAGACTCACAAGTCTTAGATTATATTATATTGCTTATAGCTGTAGTCTTTCTATGTCTTGCTGTTGGGCGTTGTTGGTCACATAAAGAAATGCTGAAGGTTTATCTGGGTTTATCTTATATCCTGCAATTTTGCTAAAGTTGCTAAATATTTCAAGTAGGTTTTTTAAATGATTCTCTAGGGCTTGCTATTTGCAAAGAATGATAGTTTTGTTTCCTCATTGTCTATTCTAATTCCTTCAATCTCTTTTTCTTCTCAATTCTATCACTAACATTTCTAGCAATATATTGGAAAATAGTGGAGATAATGGGCAGTCTAGCTTCACCCTGATCTTACTGGGAAGGCTTCTTGCTTATACCCATGACAGATGATGCTTGTTGATGGTTTTCCTGATTATCATTTTAAGGAATGATCCCTTTATTCCTATGTCTATACTGCCTTTCATAGGAATTTGTGCTGTACTTTGCCAAAAAGCTTTTTTGGCATCTATTGAGCCAATCTTATGATTTCTGTTAGTTTTCTCACTGATATGGTCAATTATGCTGACAGTTTTCCTCATAGTGAACTACTCCTGCATTTCTGGTATAACTCCTACCTGGTCATAATTTTAATGCTTGTGATATATTACTGTAGTCATCTTTTCACTATTTTGTTCAAAATTTTTGAATCAACATTCATTAGGTAAATTGGTCTATAATTTCCTTTCTCTGTTTTAGCTATTCCTTGTTTAGGTAAAAGCACCATATTTGTGTCATAAAAGGATCTTAGTAGACTCTTTCTTTGCCTATTTTTTCCCCAAATAGTTTATATAGTATTCAAATGAACTGTTCGTTGAATGTTTGGTATTATTCACTTGTAAATCCATCTGATCCAGGGGAATTTTTCTTAGAGAAGTCATTGATGCTTTTTTTCAATTTCTTTTTTCTAAAATGGAGTAAAAGGGGGCAGAGCCAAGATGGTGAAGCAGAAAGACAGACCTGTAAAAGCTCTCCCCCATAACCCATAAAATTATCTGTAGAAATGACTGTAAACAAATTCTAGAGCAGTTGATGCCACAAAACGACAGATTGAAAGAGATTTCCATCCCAAGGCAGCCTGGAAGGCCAACAGGACAGGGCTATCTCACCAGACATGAATCAGAGTGCAGCCCAGCATGGACAGTGTGGCATGGCAGGGACGGGAACCTGAACAGGCTTCAGAAAGAAACTGGCAACAGCAGCTTTCAGATTGTTCAACCCACAAACACAAAAGACAGCTTCAAATATCAGTGAGAAAGCTCTTTCATCCAGAGAAGAGAACATGGTCTGGATCCCCAGCAGTGTCCCCTTTTGGAGCCCTCCACCTAAAGCCCCTGGGGGAATTCAGCAATTGATCTCAATCTCAGCCCTGAGCAGCAGCCCTGGGGTGAGGAGAAGCATTGGCATGGTGGGGTGAGAGGTGGTTGGGGAAAGGGAAATCTACTCGCAGAATCTGGGCAGAAAAGATTTTGGTTGTTTCTGGACAAGTGCACAGGCCAGGAGAGGAGTAAACTTCCCTGATTTTGCCACCTTGGAGGAACTGAGAACTTACAGATCCCCAGAGTATACCTTACTCTTGACAAAGGACTCAAAAGTCAAGTAACTGGCTGGGAAAATACTCCAAAAAGGGAAAAAAATAACACTATAGAAGACTGCATTCTTAGTGAACAGGTATTTTCTTCCATCCTTTTGGATGAGGAAGAACAATGCATACAATTAGAGGAAGTGAAGGCTTCTGCATCCAAAACCTCCAAAATAAATATACAATGGTCTCAGGCCATAGAAGAGCTCAAAAAGGATTTTGAAAATCAAGAAAGAGAGGTGGAGGAAAAATTGGGAAGATAAATGAGAGAGATGCAAGAAAATCATGAAAAGTGAGTCAACATCTTGCTAAAGAAGACCCAAAAAAATGCTGAAGAAAATAACAGCATTAAAAATAGGCTAACTCAATTAGCAAAAGAGTTCCAAAAAACCAATGAGGAGCAGAATGTTTTAAAAAGCAGAATTAGTCAAATGGAAAAGGGGATTCAAATACTCACTGAAGAAAATAGTTCTTTAAAAATTAGAATGGAGCAAATAGAATCTAATGACTTTCTGAGAAACCAAGAAATTACAAAACAAAACCAAAAGACTGAAAAAATAGAAGATAATGTGAAATATATCACTGGAAAAACAACTGATATGGAAAACAGATCCAGGAGAAGTAATTGAAAAATTATGGGACTACCTGAAAACAGTGATCAAAAAAAGAGCCTAGACATCATCTTTCATCAAATTATCAAGGAAAACTGCCCTGATATCCTAGAACCAGAGGGAAAATAAATATTGTAAGAATTCATTAATCACCTCCTGAAAGAGATCCCGAAAAGAGAAACTCCTAGGAATATTGTAGCCAAATTCAAGAGATCCCAGTTCAAGGAGAAAATATTGCAAGCATCTAGAAAGAAACAATGTGAGTACTGTGGAAATACAATCAGGGTAACAAAAGATCTAGCAGCTTCTATATCAAGGGATTGAAGGACTTGGAATATGATATTTCAGAAGTCAAAATAACTGGGTTTAAAACTAAGAATCACCTACCCAGAAAAACTGAGTATAAGACTTCAAGGGAAAAATGGTCATTCAGCATAGTAGAGGATTTTCAACCATTCTTGATGAAAAGATCAGAGCTGAAGGGAAAATTTGCCTTTCAAGCACAAGAATCAAGAGAAGTATGAAAAGGTAAACAGGAAAGAGAAATAATAAGGTACTTACTAAAGTTGAACTGTTTACATTCCTACATGGAAAGATAATATTTGTAACTCTATAACCCTATATATACTTATACACATATATATATATACATATATATATATATATATACATATACATACACATATATAAAGAGAGCACATGGTGAGTTGAATAGGAAGGGTTGATATCTAAAAAAATAAAATTAAGGGAAGAGAGAGGAATATATTGGGAGGAGAAAGAGAAAAATGGAATGGGGCAAATTATCTCTCATAAAAGAGGCAAGAAAAAGCTTTTTCAGTGGAGGAGAAAAGGGGGGAGGTGAGAGGGGAAAAAGTGAAGCTTCTTATCATATTTGGCTTAAGGAGGGCATATAATGCTCACTCAGTTTGGTATGAAAATCTATCTTACATTACTGGAAAGTAGGGGAGAAGGAAGAAGTGAGGTGGGGAATAATAGAAGGGTGGGCAGATGAGAGGAGGGAGTAATAAGAAGCAATTACTTTAGGGGAGGGACAAGGTCTAAAGAGAGAATAGAATAAATAGTGGGCAGGATAGGATGGAAGGAAGTGTAGTCTTTCACAATGTGACTTTTATGGAAGTCTTTAGCAAAGCTACACATACATAGCCTATAAGGAATTGCTTGCATTCTCAGTGGGGATGGGTGGGGAGGTAGGAAGGGAGAGAAGTTGCAACTCAAAGTCTTAGGAATGAATATTGAGAATTGTTTTTGCAGGCAAATGGGAAATAAGAAATACAGGTAATGGGATATAGAAATCTATCTTGCACTACAAGAAAAGAGAGAAGATGGGGATAAGGGAAGGGAGGGGTGTGATAGAAGTGAGGGCAGATTGGGGGAAGGGGTAATCAAAATGCATGATATTTTGGGGTGGGGGAGGGGAGAGATAGGAAGAAAATTTAGAACTCAAAATTTTGTGGAAATGAATGTTGAAAATTAAAAATAAATAAAAAATATTTTAAAAATGGAGTTATGTATTTTCCTTCCTCTTCTATCAATTTGAGCAATTTATATTTTTGTAAATATTCATCAATTTTACTTAGATTGTAAGATTCTTTGACAAACATTTGAGCAAATTTGCACTTAATTATTGCTTTAATTTCCTTTTCATTGGTAGTGAATTCATCTTTGCCATTTTTTTATAATGGTGCATTTCCCCCTCTCCTGGGGCATTCCACCTTCTCACCACTTAGATTTTTATTTTAAGCTATCATCCTATCATATTAAATTCATACCTGTGTCCCATTATTATGCATACTCCTAACTGCCCTAATAATAATAAAACTCTTGGGAGTTATAAGTATCATTTTCCCAGGTAGGAATGTAAACTGTTTAAATTAAGAATACCTTATGACTTCTCTTTCCTGTGTACCATTTTATGCTGCTTTTGAGTCTTGTGTTTGAAAGACAAATTTTCTTTTCATCAGGAATGTGTGAAAATCCTGTTTTTATTGACTGTTAATTGTTTCCCTTAAAGCATTCAATTTTTCTGGGTAGGTGATTCTTTGCTGCAGTCCTAACTCCTTTGCCCTCTGGAATATTATATCCCAAACCATTCAGATCTTTAGTGTAGAAGGTGCTAAATGTTGGCTTATCCTGACAATATCTCCATGATATTTGAATTGTTTCTTTCTGGCTGATTGCAATATTATTTGAACTGGAAGCTCTGGAAATTGGCTATAATATTCCTGGGAGTTTTCATTTTGGGATTTATCTTAGGAGTTAATTAGTGGATTCTTTCCATTTGCATTTTACCTTCCAGTTCTAGAATATCTAAACACTTTTCCTTGACAATTTCTTGAAATATGATTTCTATATTTTTTTTTCATCATGGTCTACAGATAGTCCAGTATTTTCAAAATGTCTCCTTAACTGGTTTTCCAGGTCAGTTGTTTTTCCAATGAGATATTTCATATTGTTTTCTTCTATTGATTTTGTTTTAGTGTTTCTTGATGTCTCATGAAGTTATTGGCACTCATTTGCTCAATTCTAATATTTAAGGAATATTTTCTTCAGTGAGTTTTTGTACCTCCTTTTATATTTGAACAATTCTATTTTCCTCCATAAGTCCAATTCTGCATTATAAAGAGTCCTCTTCAATGGATTTTTGTGCCACTTTTACTGTTTGACCTATTCCATTTTTGAGATGTTATTTTCTTCTGTATTTTGCTGTTGACCCTTTTTTGGCATAATTTTCATGCATTACTCTCATTATTTCCCTAATTTTTCCTCTACCTCGCTTATTTGATTTTGAAAATCCTTTTTACACTCTTATAGAAATTCTTTTTTAGGCCTGAGACCAACTAACATTTTTATTTGAATATAGATTACCAATTTTGACTTTGTTTTCTCCCTCTGAATTTGTTTTGATCTCCCTTGTCACCATAGTAACTTTCTACGGACAAGTTTTTCTTGTTCTTTGTTCATTTTTCTAATCTATTTCTTGACTTTAAAGTTTATGTTAATTGTGGTCTGTTCTTGAGGGGGAGGATTCACTGTCTGAAGCTCAAGGGGTTTTGTGCAGCTGTTTTCAGAGCTTGGTTTTGGGGTCTGTAAGTTTCAGTTCTTCCAAGGTGCTGTGATCTAGAGAAACATAAGTTTACTACTCTTCTGGCCTGTGCTGTGCTCTGAGAATGACCACAATTACTCTTTTTCTACTATGGAACTGTAACCAGGGTTCCTTTTCCTTTGTGGTCCCAAGGTATGGATTGCTTATGATCCTCATTGTCCTGGGACTACCACCCAGGGCCATGACCCAGATTAGTGTACAGGGAATTTAACAGCATCCTGCACCTGGTGCTAGCAAAAGATGTCTTTAATCTCCTTCTGACAGGTTATATAATATCCCTTTACTCTCTGTGAACTGAGAGCTCCAAAAGCTAGCTACTACTGCAGATTCTACTGCCACCAAACCTTGATGCTGTCTTACTGAGGTGTTAACTGTGATGCACTGTACTTTATTGTCACCCTGGTGCAACATATCCTTCCTGCTGACCTTCTTGGTTGTCTGAGTTGGAAAATTGTTTTATCACACCATTTTGTAGGTTCTGCTGCTCCAGAATTCATTCCGAGATATCATTTAAAGTTTTTTTGTGGGAGAATTTGGGAGAGCTCAGGAAAGTTCTTCCCTTTGCTCAGTTATCTTAACTTTGCCCTCTCCTCCATTTCTTTATTCTCCTTAAAACTCTAGCACTTTATACTTTGAAAGGTCTTTCTGAATCTCTACATTTCCAGTCCTGCTTTCTGAGCTCACCTTTTACTTACTTTCTATCCATATGTATGTGTACTTATGCCTATGTATGTAATTTTCATAGAATATAAGTCTCTTGAGAAAATATAAACTCCTTGAAGACTGAGACTGTTCCATTTTTACCTTATTCCTTCATTGTCTACCACAGTCCCTGGCATAGGGTAGACACTGAAAAAAGTTTGTTAATTGTTTGGTGTGAATAGTTTTATTTGTTGTGCACATTCAGATCACTTAGACCAATGATTCTTGTTTTGGGGAATTCCAAAGAAGTGAAAAATATTTTACTATGTGAAACTTGCCAAGCCTAGAGGCCTGTATTGGGCTACCCGAGTCTTTCTTACCTCACCTCCCGAGGTCTTCGGCTGGCCACGCCGGATGCACATATGAGAGAAAGGACATTCCAGAGTCAAACAGGGGTTGAGCTTTATTACAGGGTTTCGGTTACAAGTGCAGGGGCTCTTCTTTCTTAGGACGAAGAGGGGGAGATTTCCTAAGAAGGCTAAGCTTAAGGGAATGGAAGTAGAAGTACAAGCGGGGGAGAGAGGGGGAGGGGAGAGGGGAAAGAAAAGAAGCGGAGCCCTACTTTTCTCTTTGGCTCCACACGTGCTAAGAGCTTTCTGGCTTCCTCAATCCTACTTAATCTTCAGCCACACAGTTTGCATCTCAATACCATGCTGTTAGGTAACTAGGTGTGCTCCAATCCGGGACGACCTCGAGGGCAGGGAGACTCCACCCATCAGGTATCTCCGGGGGAGAGGCGGAAATACCCGAGCTAGCCGAGCTAGCTCGGTCTGACCTTCTCGAACCCCCGCTGTTCATGGAGGGCCTCGTAAGACTCTAAGATTTAGAAGTCCCACTTTTACCTGCCCGAGACTGTCCACACGGAATTGAGCTTCCAGTCCCAACATATCCCCTTCTTTGTTATGCGCGGAGCGCACCTGGCTCTAGAGCAAACAGTGGCTGGAGGCTGAGTGGATTAAGGAAGGCCTTTAGCATATGAGTACCTTACAACAAGACTTCATTCACACAGAAATCTGCAGCTAGCACAACTGACAAAGGGAGGCATCAAATAAAACAAAGATGAAACTAAATGGCTGAGTTACAACAGGGGAAGTGCAATCAACTAAAATCCCAAAGCATATTTTAAGAGAAGCAGCTGGTGTAGGCGCCTTACACGTCACCACTCCCTTAATCTTGCAAATGGATCTATACAGGTGGAAAATTGGTCACCTCCTCCCCACCCAAGTGTCCTGGGTTTGTGATATCAAAGTCCTCATTCAGCTGGCGAAAAAAGGATGCCTAGATGGGAAGCTGTCAGCAGCAGTGTCTGCGGTTGTGATGAGGGCTGCTTCCTCTCTGGGCAGCAAGGTTAAAGCTGTCAGCAGCAGGCTCAGGTGGTGTATGATCCTTCTCCGGGGTCTCTGGGCTCTCCGGGGTCTCCGCCTCCTGCGTCTCCGTCGTCTCCGACCTCGGTTCCCACCTACGGATCCTTCTAATGGGAATCCACGCATCACCTTTTCCTGTGGAGACACAAACATACCCTGGACCCCATATTAGTATCTTATACGGACCTTTCCATTTCCCTGAGGCCATATCCTTTACCATGGCCCATGTGTCTTTATATCCAGCCTGGGTATTACTTTCCTTGCGGGGTTGTCTTGGAAAAGTCACAAAATGTCTCATAGCTGGAGTAGTATGTGAGCCTTTTGAGACAGCTGTATCAAGCTCTGATTGTATTAGGCCTCTTGATCTTAGCTCTGATTGTATTAGGCCTCTTGATCTTAGCTCTGATTGTATTAGGCGACCTTTTCCCCTTCTTTGTTTAGCGAGGATCGCCTTCAAGGTAAGATTGATAAGAATGCATACTGGCTCTTTACTTAGGTATAGCTGCTGCCAGGTGCTTACAAATGCTTCATTAACATCTTCTGCCTCCCACTTTACTGGGTGCATTGTCTCTAAGGTATTTTGGCACCCTCCTATTCCCCACACTGGTCTCTGGCTTTCTTTGAGCTTCCAGTGCCTTAAGGGAAGGGCAATAGCTATGGGAAGCTGATCCTGGCCCCTCCCTGTACTTATTTCTTTCTGCCCAGGGGTAAGGCAGGCTCTAGCTAAGCTCTTCCAGTCATTAGGAGTCAGAACGAACTGACCACTGAGAGTTTCAAGCATGGCTATGACAAAGGGTGAATTAGGGCCATGCTTGGTACAAGCCTCTTTAAGAGTCGCCACTCTCTTCCACTCTATAGGTATGTGGCTCCTCCGAACCCCACCGGGGACACTGGGGTCCGCTATTTCTAACAGAGGAAATGTCCCTACATCTTCTCCATTCTCTATAGCCTTTCTTATTCCTTTTTCCAAACTGGACTGTGGCCCTGAACTGTCTGACCAATGGAGCAGGTTATAAGGAGGCGCGGAAGGAAGGCACGGCATATTCTCCCCTGCCTCGCCTTTTCCATCCACTAGATGGAGCTCCGGGTCTATTTTTTCTTTACGCTCCTTAACTTTCCGCTTAACTTTCTGCTTGCCTGGACTCTCCGTCCCTCCCGTGTTCTCCCCTCCCCTCTCTCCGCTTCCACTCTCATTCCAATCCCGCCCTGGCCTCTCCGGCCCTTCCTTACAAAATTCTCGGAGGTCGTTTAACTCGATTGTGACCCCCGCCTCCCTGCCTTCCCTGTGAAGTGTCTCAGCCCAGACCTCCTGTTCCTCTGGCTTTATTACTGGCAATTGATTCCTCATCCCTGCCCTTTTCCCAGGGGTTTGGGAAGCTTCTCTCCCCTTTCTCTCCTTCCGAATCTAGGATTCGGGACTCGCTTCTTTCACAGCCCCTTCCGGGTGTACCCCAAAAGCACCCAGGATTATCTACGCTCCCAATCCCTGTTGGGGCGACAACTGCCAAGCCTAGAGGCCTGTATTGGGCTACCCGAGTCTTTCTTACCTCACCTCCCGAGGTCTTCGGCTGGCCACGCCGGATGCACATATGAGAGAAAGGACATTCCAGAGTCAAACAGGGGTTGAGCTTTATTACAGGGTTTCGGTTACAAGTGCAGGGGCTCTTCTTTCTTCGGACGAAAAGGGGGAGATTTCCTAAGAAGGCTAAGCTTAAGGGAATGGAAGTAGAAGTACAAGCGGGGGAGAGAGGGGGAGGGGAGAGGGGAAAGAAAAGAAGCGGAGCCCTACTTTTCTCTTTGGCTCCACACGTGCTAAGAGCTTTCTGGCTTCCTCAATCCTACTTAATCTTCAGCCACACAGTTTGCATCTCAATACCATGCTGTTAGGTAACTAGGTGTGCTCCAATCCGGGACGACCTCGAGGGCAGGGAGACTCCACCCATCAGGTATCTCCGGGGGAGAGGCGGAAATACCCGAGCTAGCCGAGCTAGCTCGGTCTGACCTTCTCGAACCCCCGCTGTTCATGGAGGGCCTCGTAAGACTCTAAGATTTAGAAGTCCCACTTTTACCTGCCCGAGACTGTCCACACGGAATTGAGCTTCCAGTCCCAACAGAAACTTACAGTCATAATTTTAAAATCTATTTTATTGCTTGCATCAATGTATAAAAACAATGTTTTTACCAGTGAATTTCCAGACATAAGTAAAATGAGAAGATGTTGCTTATATTGATTTCTGATCTGCAGGATGAATGATGTTTCAAAAATCCTGATGGTAACATTAGTTTAATACCATTCGATATCCTCCTAGGTGCAAGAAAATAGTTTATATAAACCCAAAGACCTTAGATTGTAATATTCCAATCCTTCACTTTCAAGTGTGTTCTGAATCATCCATCATCAAAATACAAAATCTGAAAACTCAACAAAGTTATGAGGCAAAGATGTCTCAAGACTTTGATATAGAAAACAGTTTCTCCCATTCCGCAATGAAACTGTGGCAGAATGTTCATGCTAGAATGGGGACAAACATGGAATCTTCACAATTTCTAATGCCAATGACTTATATGAATCATTCATTATATAAGAAATACAGAAGCTAACAAGCCTGCTTCTTTTTTTCTACTTTTTCAAACAAGAACTGAAGATAGTGAAGTAGGTCAGAAAATTCCAAACTGTCAAAATTTTCTCCCACAAAAGAGATAAATAGTACAGTAGAATGAACAAAATGTGGGGTAAAAATAAATCAGAATAGGGGCACACCAGGAGGTTTCTTGGAGAAATTTGAAAATATGAGAAGAAAAATGTCAGGACAAGATTTGGTCCTTATGAAGAGCAAGCAGTTCCAGGCAAGGATATGCTTTAACAACAAGTAACAAGCCCTGTCATTAGTTGACTTGGGAGGCTGCCTCAGCTCCAGCAATAGGAATTTTCACCTTCCAATAGTGAGAGGAGTTGGGCATCTGAGCCTAGGAAAACTGAGGGAACTTCTGAGAAGGAGCACCAGACAAAGTTGTGCTATGAAGAGTGACAAGGGTGAGAAGGAAAGTGCACATGCCTGGTAAGTACAGAAGCAGTGGGGCACAATGTTCCTGGATGTGGGCACTTACAGGAGGTTACAGGTTTGGCTTTGGTTCCAGGCCATAGGGGAGAACTGAAGATCTGGGGGAAAAGGCACCATCCCACCTACCCCAGAGCTAGAGGTAATTGCAAATATTAATCTATTACCAAAAAAAAATGCACAGGAAAAGGAGAAACAATGCAACCATATAAAGTCTATTGTGGGAATATAGAAAACCAGATTTCATCTTCAGAGGAAGATATTGAAGCAAAGAAACCCCCTCCTACCCCAAAGAGTAAGGTCAAATGATTACCTGCCCAAAAGGAATTCATAGAAGATCTTTAAAAAGATCTTGAAATCAAATGACAAAGATGATGGGAAAATTAAGAAAAAAATTAAAATAGTAGTAGTAGTAGTAGTAGTAGTAGTAGTAGTAGTAGTAGTAGTAGTAGTAGTAGTAGTAGTAGTAGTAGAAGAAGAAGAAGAAGAAGAAGAAGAAGAAGAAGAAGAAGAAATAAGAATAACAAGAAGATTATGAAAGGAAAGTAACCAATTAGAAAAGAAGTTCTAGAATCTTAAGGAAGAAAATGACACCGTGAAAATTAGAATTGGGCAAGGTGAGACCAGCAAATGTATAAGAGCTCAAGAAATAATTAAACACAATATGAATAATGAAAAAATAGAAGAGAAATGAAACATTTCATAAGGAAAAGAACAGATCTGAAAAACAGATGAAGAGAAAACATAAAAAATAATTGGACTAATTGAAAGCTATGATCAAACATGTATCTTCATACAATAATACAAGAAATAATTAAAGAAAATTGTTCCCAAGCATTAGAACAAGGGAGTAAGGGGAATAGAAATATATATATATATATATATATCACCATTTAAAAGAGATCCTCTGAAGAAAACTCATAGGAATATCATAGTCAATCCTGAAACTCCCAGCTCAAGGTTAACATATTAAAAACAACAAGAATAAAACTATGTAAATCGGATGATGCCACATAAGACCTAGCAGCAGAGACATTAAAGGACCAAAGATACTGGAACAATATATGTGGAAGAGCAGAAGAACTGGAGCTCTGACCAAAAATAGCATGTCAAGCAAAGTTAAGCATAATCATGAGTGAAAAAGAAATGTACATTTGATCAACTGTCAGACTTTCACGACTTCGTTTAAAAAACTGAACTTAATAGAAAGTTTGACATAGAAGAGCCAAGAAAAACATAAAGTACATACCAAAGACTGATTACAAGGGATTCAATAAGGAAAGACTTTACTTTTTATATATGGAAAATGCTAAATATATGTGTAAGATTCTTATTAGTATTTGGGTGGCTCATAAGAAAGATTAGGGTAAACCTGAGTATGACATGAATTTCAGAAGTAAAATCCTTTAGCAATAGCTAAAAGGAATAATTGGGTGCAACAGGAAGAATCAATACAAAGGAATTAGATGGGAGAAGAGGGCTGGTAGTTCTGGCAACCTACTTTCATGGGGAGTGGGTTTAAAAGGTTATAATATATATATGTGTGTGTGTGTGTGTGTGTGTGTGTATTTAGAAACGTTTAAAAATCTAAATACAGAAGAAATAAAATAGTAAGACAATGAGGGAAAGGATAAATGAGGGATCTTTAGAGGGGAGTGTGAAGGAATAGGTTATAGGGGGTTATAGAAGGGTGTTTAGATTTATGGAAATGAGAGGATGGGGACAGATCCTTGTAGGGGGTGTAGGCAAGTAATAGGAGGGCAAGGTAGAACATAGAAGTAAAGAAGAGGAGGCAGGCGGACAGGAAAAAAGGGATATGCACAAACATAAAAACAAAGATCAGGATTAAAATTTGAGAAAGTATATGTCTATATATGTATGTGTGTATGTATATATCTATAGAGAAATACATCCACACTTAATTGGAGCATTTTTGGGGGAGGAGGGGAAGGAAGGGGAAAAAGAACAAAGTAAAAAAGTATACAGCAGTGAACAAAAGAAAACATGAAGGAAGCAAAAACAAGATGATCAGCTCTCAACACAACACGTAGTATTTATCATACAGGCTTACTTGAAATGGAAATTTATTGCTGCATATTATGAATGTTCTCTTATGTTGTGCTATGCACAGAAAATGAATAAAAAAATTTTAAATCAAATAAAAAAGAACTGAAGAATTTAAGATTTTGAAGGATTGTCAAAGGAAAGCAGAGAACACCTGATGCAACCAGATCTTGAACAATATTTCCCCTTGTAACATTGCTCTGGTTTTGCTTTTGCAAATCTCACTCCCTTTAGGGGGTTGGGTCCTCAGAAGATTAATTCTCACTCTCCCAGCATTCTGACAGTTAGCCGTAATGGCCTGGATTTCTGCCACTGTCACTGATGAGCTCCATTGATATGCATCCCATTAATTAGCAGTGTGTAGTGTTAATTAGTTTTTTAAAGTATTTACTAAGATTATATAAAAACACTTACTACATTATATTCTACCCTTGTGATTCATTCTACAAATTAGGTGGTTCATTCTACCCTTGCAACCACAAGTTCCCTATGGAGGCTGGGTCAAACATAAAACATAAATGATATACTGGCAAATCATTCCAGTTTCTTTGCCAAGAACACCCCAAATGAGGTCATAAAGGACATGACTGAAAGGGGACTAAACAAAAACAACAAAATATCCTAAATTTGATGTTATTTTCTCAATAAGAATCAAGATGTCTCCTTTATAATATCATTAACTCTTCATTTTTTATCCTAAATCCTTAAGGCCCTTTGATAAAAATGAAGAACTTCTCTATAAGTTGAGATCAGTTAATAGGATAATTCCTTGATATCTAGATTGCTTTATTAATTTATTGATCAAATTAAAGTGTAAATCTCTAGTTTTAGTCCTCTACAACATTCCAGACAAGTAATGATCTAATTTTTACTTGATAATATCCAGCAAGAATTTCATATCCAAAGCATTATGGAAGAAGAATTAATGAAATTGCAACAGACTTTGGCTAATCATAAGTTAACCATGCAATTCAGTTAAACAAATTACCTTGTCTTTCATGGAGTCTTTTGAGAGCACAGGTTCATCTTCACCTAGAGTGCAAAACATCCTCCCTTCTGCCTCACAGAACTCTTAGTTGAAATCACAGCTCAGATGTTACCTCCTGCACAGACTTTCCTCAATTTATCAGCTGTTAGGGCTTTTTCTCCCAAATGATCAACTGTACTCAAATGTTATTTGTCCTCTCTTTCCACATGAAGTGTAAGTTCTCTATTCATCCACATAAGGCATCTGGTTGAGGTCTTTATTTTTACCATTCAGATTAGTGTCTGCTCTTGTATTATGAACATTCTTAGAATACTAAAAGGTTAAGTGACTTGTCCATGGTTACATCATTACTAAGTACTTGAATCAGGACTTGAACACAATTATTCCTTACTCCATGGCTGGCTCGCAATCCATTTTGATAGGCTGTCTCTTCTTTTGCACATAAGGGTTATATAATAAATGTTCCTGGGTAAATGAATAAATGCTCCCATCAGGGATAAAAAAAAAACAAAAACAAAACAAAAAAAAAAACATAGAGTAAACATTACTCTATGTAATGACCAAAAGTTCAAAATAGAAGCCATTCATATAAGCAGACTGTAGTTGGAGAGTAATGAGCTGAGTATAATTACTCCCCAATACATATGTAAGGGCATTAAGAGAAGAAAAACATGATTGATGTTCACTCAGCACCTTCTCTTTTTAACTATTAAAAGGAATGTCTGAAAGCAGCATAACCTCAGGTATCATTCTTGGTTTCTGTTTATTCCTTTGTTTGTATAAGACTCAATTTATCTTATTGGTGAAAAGTATATTGACTTAACTCTGTATGTCAGTATGAGTTGCAGAATAATTGAGGGAAATGAGATGACAGGCCACTTTTCTTCCTCCTTACATCCTGAGACACATGTGGTTCTGGAATTTCTTTGGAAAGAAACCCAGGGAGAAAGAGAAAAGACTTGGGAAGGTACATATTTTTGTGAAAAACTCTCCCCTCCCCAATATATCCCTAATTTCTCCACTTGCCTTCCTAGAAACATTGGGAAACTTCCCCTTGGTTTGGATCAAAGTTTCTTTTAGCTTGTACTGACATGTCTTGCTCCCAATGGTAAAGTTCACTCACTTAGTGTATTGTCTAATATATTTTAATCTGAATGACTTTTCGTATTTTTTCATATCTTCTTATATAAATGGATTATTTACTAGTAACTAATCTGAGGATCTTTTGGGTAACCAGCATTTGAGGTGGAATGAGGGAAATAAGATTTTGGATTTAAATTGTAGTTTAAGAGAAGCAGCTTGAAAGATCTCCTATCTCAAATGTATAAAGAAATGTCAAATCTATAAGAATGTGAGCCAAATAACAAGAACAGGCAGTTTTCTGATGAAAAATTAAAACCATTTATACTCATATATGAAAACGTCCTAAATCATTATTGATTAGAGAAACATAAATAAAAGAAACTTGAGATATAATTTTACACCTATAAGATGGCTTAAGATGATAAAAGAACAAGGCAACAAAAGTTGGAGGGTATGTGGAAAAACTGGGACTCTATGGAATGTAAACTGATACAATTATTTAGAAGAACATAAAATTAATTCCCATAGTCTAACACTATGTGGGATAGCAGGTAAGCATGGCAGATATAGTATTATTGACTTGCTATCCCTTTTCTAAAGAAAGGAAATTGATTAGTCAAGTGACCTCTTCTACTCTCCTCAAGGTACAAATCAAATTCTCCATTGGAGAGGGATTGCAAATATTCCTTTTTGAGTTATTAGAGAAATGCATTGGGAGATGCTCATAACTTAAAGGGGAACATAGAGATACCTTTACAGAAGTAAAACTGGCCATCCCTACATAATGACATGTTCCATCAAAAAAATAATTTTAGTATATGACCTTGCATAAACACTGTGCTACTCATGATCATGCAAGATGTCATCAGCCTTAGTATTTCCATCTCCATAGAACCATCTGTCCCTGGACCTCTCTGACCAAAGGGAAGACTGGAGAGTTTCTCCCAAATTTCTCTTCAAGGAGGGCCCTCATACTATCTAGCACTATTTTCATATCCCATCCAAATATACATCTTTAGATTTCTCCATAATGCCTCCTTGCCAGGAACTTTCAATTTCTCTTCCTTTTTAGCTTTCTTTTGTGAGATATTTTCCACCACCATTTAATTATAAACTCCCTGAAGTCAGAAACTATCTCTTTTTTCATATTTTTATCCCTAGCACTTATCAAAATGGCTAACTTATAGTGCTTAATAAATGTTTATTGAGCTACCCACATTCAGAGAAAGAACTATGAATTCTGAAACAGATCAAAACATACTTTTTTCACTGTTTGTCTTACTCATGGTTTTTTCCTTGTGTTCTCATTCTTCTTTCACAACAATACTAATGTGAAAACATGTTTAATAAGATTGCACATGTATAACGTATATTTTCTCCCTCCCTCCTTCTCTTATCCTTAGATTGCTTGCCATCTTGAGGAGGGGGTACGGGAAAGAGGGAGGAAGAAAAAATGTAGAACTCAAAATTTTATAAAAGTGAATGCTAGGAAACCATCTTTACATGCAATTGGAAAAACTAAAATACTATTAAGTTGGAAAAATGAAAAAAAAACTATGTATTGATAATCCATATACTCTTGAAATATCTAAAGAGACTGAAAAATAAAAACCAAAAAAAGTACCAAGACAAACCACCAACCTGCACATACAAATTTAGACCTTTTTCTAATTGAGACAGAGCATTTATAGTTGTAATCTAAATTAGGGAAAATTTGAAATTGTCATATCTATTATACTAATTCCCAAAATAAAGCAACCTGCCTTCCCCCAATTTAATCAGCATCCATCTGTATTTGATTTGTGATCTCATATTAGGGATACTGGTCCATGGTTTGAAAAACAAAGAAAATCACCTCCAAGAACTACAACTCTGAGAGAATCTCTATCCTTGATTTCTCTAAAGAAGTGAAAATATATCAAGGAAATAAACCAGATTTCTCATTTTCTGAGATGAGAAACAATGGATCTATCTTTACCTGCAAAGCACACCCACCCTTTTTCTCATGCGGATAATTAAATGCCAAGTTGTAGAAACAAATTATAGACAAAGATATCTGAGCATGCTTCTGTGGATATTAACAAATGAAGCAGAAATTGACACAGTAGTGATTTGAGAAGACAGGAAGCAGATATAAGATTTTGCCTAGATAACTGATGGCATCATAGGGATTTATGTCTAGTATCAGAAAGAAATGCCATGGGGTTGGGAGAAGAGGGGAAGACAGGATTAAATACTGGAGAAGCTATAGTAAATGTTTTTTAAATATATTTAATAAGAGCATGACATTTCAAAATCTCTTTCACTGTTCGAATCCTAAAGGATCATAAATGTAAAGATGGAAGGGACCTTGGAGGCCATTAGTCCAACCCTCTAATTTATTTTAAATTATGAAATCTTTAGAGTGATTTGTGCAAAGGCAGAAAGTTATTAAGCATCAGAGAGAGGATTTGAAAACATGTCTTCCAACTCTGTTCTTTTTCCACTCTCACAGTCTCAGTCAACTTTTCTCACTCCATTGCATTAGACATAATTAAAAATAGATTTGAGAAGAAGCAGTACGTATTAAAAGTTACTACTAGTTACAAAACTTCACAATATTCCTCAGATACATAAAAAATATAGATATGATCCTTTCCTTCATAAAATATTCTGTGGAACATAACTATAGATGAGACCTACAATTTCCAGGTTATAAATTTATAGGGAATGTTGCTCATTTCCAGAAGTAATTCTTTTCTGGCATTTTCTATGACTAGAAATGAAGTTTTTAATAGAGATAAGACAGCAAAGCATAAAATTCTGCAGAATATTTTTAGGACATAAACATTCAGCCCACAGTATATAGGAAGACAACCAACTTTCAGTTACTTAGGGTCTCATTACATCCATTTTACCTCCTGGTTCAATTGGCCATGCTTACAGCTATAAAATCACTGTTTTGAAAATAATGAAGGGTAATAAATGGAACTCAAATAATTTCATTTTAATATTTTTTCTTTGCACATTTGGGTTAAAGAAAAGTGGAGTGAGTCAAAATTACATAAAGAGAAGGAAAAATGTTTCTTTTAAAAATATAATAACCTAATATTTGAATTGGCCTCATTGTGTTTCATGTAATTAAATTACCTAAAGGAATTATACTGATGAAGGCTAAATGTTCTCAAGCATTACTTGTTTCATCTGAAATATAAGGCAATGAGGATAAATTTGAAGTCTTATGAAGTCATTTTTAAAGAGAATATTCATAGATTTCAATCAAAACCCTAGTCATATAAGGAAAATGGTTGACACTTTCTCTATTCCATGCACAGACGAATATAAAGAATTTGGGGGAACAAGGAAGAATAACTTTTTTTTATAAGCAAGCATGTTAACATGGGCTAGTATGAACTTCATACTTGAATAAAGTTGAGTTCTCCCTGGAGCTTCCCATGGCCTGAAATTTATGATTTTGAGGGATCATTGGTAAAACTGGAGACAGAAAGTTATTATCTGAACTTCAAAACAACTTTTTCCCGTTTTTCCCTGAGCTGAACTACTAGGAATTTTGCCCTAGCGTTCCTCCTCATTTATATCTTGTTAATGCTAATTATATGCATGTTAAGGAAATAGGCCCTTCTCAAGTGAAATCTTCAAATCCTAACTATGGCCATGCCACTCCACCATTATTTCTCTGTTCAAGGTGTGAGTTTTTAACTCTGTAGCTAACATCATGTTAGCATTCCTCTTCCTTGGAGGCATTAACAGAGACAGACAGAGAGACACACAGAGAAAGAGAAAGAGAGAGAGAGAGAACACAACAAAAAAGAAAGAAGTCAAACACCTATTGAACTCTAATTCACAGTTTACTTTTTATGAGCCAGTATATGTACCTATACAGAATAAGGCAAAAAAAAAAAAAGGAACCTAATTTAAGTTGATTTAAAACCTAATGGTTATTCATATACTTGAAATGAAATGCAAGATGATAGTCTTTTCTTGAAAAGAGTCAGATGAACTTCTTGAGATAATGTGGGGCAGTTTCAAATAATCGTTTTAGTTAGATTTTAATGAAATTTTGAGGAGTACAATTGTTCATGTTAAATAACAGCTGGATTGTTCTTTAATCCAATAAATTGGGTTAAAATATTGCATTTTTATTGCTAGCTTAATAGCTTAAAGAAGTATTAAACATTTAATTACTGTCCCAGACATAAAAGAATAGGAGAGAATTCTTAGATGATTTAAGGATTTAAAAAAGTTCTATGTTCTGATTGAAGCAAATAAAGCAGTATTCAAGAGTCATGATAGGATTCTGAGAAACTGGCAGAGTAGGTCAGAAATTCTAAGCTTTCAAGATTTTCCCCCACAAAAAAAGATGAAATAGCACCTCCGGACAAATATTATGGGGTGGGGGGTGGGGGTTAAATAAGAGAAGAAGCAGAACAGGGGTCATCCTAGGACAATCAGAAAAGATCTAAAGAAAAGTCCCAGGATGAGATTTGGGCCCTATGAAGAGTAAACACCTCCAGGCTAAGTTCTAGGTCATTTTAAACAATAAGCAACAAGTCCTGGGATTAGGACGCTGCCTTGAGCCCAGACACAGGAACTTTTACCCCTGAGACAGTGAGAGAAAATGGGTGTCAGAGCTGGGGAAGACCAGGGGAACCTCTGCTGACAAGAAACACCAGACCCAGCTGTGCTGTGAAGATGTGGCAGAGGGGAGATGGAACCAGCATTCATCTGGTGAGTGCAGAAGCAGTAGGGTGGGGATGCCACTGGCTGTGGGCATTTATAGGAGGCTGAAGATCTTGGTTCAAGTTTCAGGCCAGAGGGGAAAACTAAAGGAGTGGCTGAGGCCAGAGGCACCATACCTCATACCCCAGGACTAGTGGTAACTATAAAATCTAAGCTACAACAAATAATAACAATTAAAAAACCAATGACAGACAAAGGAGAAAGAATTCAAGCATAGAGGGTTGCTATGGAAATAAAGAAGAAAAAGGCTAATCTTCAGAGAAGTATACTAAAACAAAGAAACTCTCTTCTACCCCAAAGAGTAATGTCAAATGATCATCTGCTCAAAAAGAATTCTTTTTTGCATTTAATGGTTTTTTCTTTACAAAGCACAATTCCTAAGAAAACATTAAATTTTACTTTTGTTCTCTTGTTAATATAAACATTCAGAAATAGTAAGTCCCAGTTAAGTACTAATTTGGCTCTGGTATATATATTTTGTCATATTTATTTATATTATCATCATTTTAATATAATTTTAATTGTTATAATTTTATCTTCAATCTAATAATTAAGCAACACATTTATTCTTATGTCTTTTGATTAGATCATATTTCCTCTAATGATTAATATTTTTAGCTTTATTTTTATTTTTAATTTCTAATTGTTCTTGTCTAATATTAATAGAGCCTCTCTTTTGCTTATTTTTGTTCTTCTAAATATAACTTCATTTAATTAATCCTCTCTGTTTCTACATTTTTAATGTATGATTATAAGAATATAAAATTGCCACTCCTCAGGCCTTCTTTAACTGAATCTTCGAAATTTTGGAATGTTGTTTCATTATTATAGTTTGCTTTTAAACAGTTTTTAAGAGTTTCTATGTTTTTTGACCCACACATTATTTACTATTTCATCAAGAAGTCTACATTTGTACCTGCATTTTTTGTCATCTCTGAGTCAATGGTTATTTTCATCCTGTTGTGGTCTGTAAAGGATGAATTTCCTATTTCTGTCTTCCTACCTATGCTTGCAATATATCTCTGCCTTAATCCAGGGTCCATTTTTTTAAATTTTCCACTTATTGCTTTAAGAAAATGTATATTGCAATGTCATTTAGAACATGCAATAAATCTTTTAGTTCTTGTTTCTTGAGCAAAATCTCCTTTTTTTCTCTGTTTTAATCAAATATATTCCCCCTCCTAACCTATCATTCAGCTAGTAGTATTAATTAGTGTCTTTATTTGCTTTTTTAATTTAATTTCATTGTGGCACACCTTTCCAAGGGATTTCTCTCACTCTATTCCATTCTCCTTCTGCACAGTCTAGAACAAGCATGGTTTTACAGAACAAATTCTTTTATAAAAGGAATTTGTTTTGTGAAGTTTTGACTCAGTCAAAGGGCCTTATTTGAGAACCTAGAGGGTCATATGTGGCTGAAAGACTTCAGATTCCCCACCCCTGGTCTAGTTTCTTATATTGGATGATAAATCCTCTAATTATCTAGTCCTTCTATTTTTGTTATTTTGCTGTTTTTTCAGTTGTTTCTGACTCTTCTTGATCCCATTTTGGGTTTTCCTAGCAGAGATAGTATAATAGTTTGCCATTTCCTTCTCCAGCTGATTTTACAGAGGAGAAAATGGAGGCAAACAGGGTTAAATGACTTGCCCATGGTCACACAGCTGATTGAACTTATGAAGTGATTGTTCAAAACTAAAAACAAATAAATTAATACATTTGGGAAAAAAATAAACTCATAGGGGGCAGAGCCAAGGTGGCGAAGTAGAAAGACACACATACACATAGCTCCGAATCCACAAACCACAGAACGGCAGAGGGGACTAACCCAGGGTGAATTCTGCACCCAGAGACCACGGAATATTGGAGCGAGGGAGATTTCTGTTCCGGAGAGACCTGCAAACCTCTCGCGGGGGGACCTTCGCGCCGGGGACTGGGTGCCTGGGCGGGAAGAGGAGAGCAGCCCTGCGGCGGCAACGACACCGTGGGAAAGAGATCCAGCAGCCACGCGGGACCCCCCACCCACAGAGGGACCTGCAAACCTCTCACAAAAGGTCCGTTGCGCTGCAGACACGGTGCCCAGCCTGGACCTGTGGCGGCGATGGCGGCCGCGGCTCCGAGAGACAAAGTTCTGAGAGGGATCCAGAGGCGGGATCTTCAGCAGCTGCACGGGCCCCCCACCAACAGGTGACTGACGGGGGTAGGTGAGAGAGTCTCTTTGGCGGGTTGAGAGGGGAGCATTGTGCCCCCATAGCTCGGGCCCCCCCGGGAGGTGGGGGCTGAGAGGCGGCTGTGGACGGGGGCTCCCCAAATGAGCAGGAGCCTGGATCCATTGTGGAAGGTCTGTGTATAAACCCCCTGAGGGAACTGAGCCAGAGAGGCGGCCCTGCCCCTGACCTCAGCACCTGAGCCTAAGTTAACACTGAATAACAGCCCTGCCCCCGCCAAAAATCCTAAGGCGGGAAGCAGCATTTGAATCTCAGTCCCCAAACGCGGGCTGGGAGGACCAGGAGGCGAGGTGGATGTGAGGAGAACATTCAGAGGTCAGGCCACTAGGGGGAGACAATGCCAAGAAAAGGGAAAAGAAATAAAACTATTGAAGGGTACTTTATGGGAGAAAAATCACTTCCTCCCTTCCTTTCTGATGGGGAGGAACAAGGCTTGCCATCAGGCAAAGACACAGAAATCGAGGACTCTGTGCCCCAGCCCACCCAATGGGTTCGGGCCATGGAAGAACTCAAGAGGAATTTTGAAAATCAAGTTATAGAGATGGAGGAAAGACTGGGAAGGGAAATGAGAGGGATAAGGGAGAAGCATGAAAAACAGATCAGCTCCCTGCTAAAGGAGAACCAAAAAAATCTTGAAGAAATTGACACCTTGAGAACTAGCCTAACTCAGCTGACAAGGGAGGTGCAAGGGGCCAATGAGGAGAAGAATGCTTTCAAAAGCAGAATTAACTAAATGGAAAAGGAGATTCAAAAGCTTATTGAAGAAAATAGATCTCTCAAATCTGGAATGGTACAGATGGAAGCTTTGGACTTTTCGAGAAAGACAGATATCTCAGAACATACCGCGCAGATTCAAAAAATGGAAGATAATGTGAAATATCTTATTGGAAAAGCAACTGACCTGGAAAATAGAATCAGGAGAGACAATGTAAACATTCTGGGTCTACCTGAAAACCATGATCAAAAGAAGAGCCTAGACATCATCCTCCACGAAATTATCAAGGAAAACTGCCCTGAGATTCTAGAACCAGAAGGCAAAATAAATATTCAAGGAATCCGCAGAACACCGCATGAAAGAGATCCAAAAAGAGAAATTCCTAGGAGCATTGTGGCCAAATTACAGAGTTCCCAGGAGAAGGAGAAGATATTGCAAGCAGCTAGAAAGAAACAATTCAAGTATTGTGGAAATACAATCAGGATAATACAGGATCTGGCACCTTCTACATTGAGGGATAGAAGGGAATGGAATAGGATATTCTGGAGGTCAAAGGAACTAGGACTGAAGCCAAGAATCACCTACCCAGTAAAACTGAGTATAATACTTCAGGAGAAAAAATGGTCTTTCAATGAAATAGAAGACTTTCAAATTTTCCTGATGAAAAGACCAGAGCTGGAAAGAAAATTTGACTTTCTAACACAAGAATGAAGAGAACCATAGGAAGGTGAACAGCGGAGAGAAATCATAAGGGACTTACTAAAGTTGAACTGTTTACATTCCTACATGGAAAGACAATATTTATAACTCTTGAAACATTTCAGTATCTGAGCACTGGGAGGGAGTACACACACACACACATGCACACACGTACACATACATAGAGACAGAGTGCACAGAGTGAATTGAAGAGGATGGGATCACATACTAAAAAAAAAAAATGAAATCAAGCAGTGAGAGAGAAATATTGGGAGGAGAAAGGGAGAAGTTATATGGGGCAAATTATCTCTCATAAAAGAGACAAGCAAAAGACTTATTACTGGTGGGATAAAGAGGGGAGGCAAGAGAAAAACATGAGATCTACTCTCATCACATTCCACTAAAGGAAAGAATATAATGCACACTCATTCTGATAGGAAAACCTATCTCATAATACAGGAGAGTGGGGGACAGGGGCACAAGCAGGAAGGGGGGGAGGATAGAGGGGAGGGCATGGGGAGGAGAATGCAATACGAGGTCAACACTCACGGGGAGGGAAAGGACCATAAGAAAATAGAAGTAATGGGGGACAGGACAGGATGGAGGGAAATATAGTTAGTCTTATACAACACAACTAGTATGGAAATTATTTGCAAAACTAAACAGATATGGCCTATATTGAACTGCCTGTCTTCCAAGGGGAAACGGTAGAGAAGGAGGGAGCTAAAGAAGTTGGAACTCAAAGTGTTAGGACCAAATATAATGTCCTTACCACTGGGTAACAAGAAATACAGGTTAAGAGGTCAAGAAAGCTATCTAGTCCTACAGGACAAAAGAGAAGACGGAGACAAGGGCAAGGAGGGAGGATAGAGGAGAGAGCAGCTAGGTCACAGGGGCAATTAGAAAACTTGGGTCGGGGGGGGGAGGGGGAAAAAAGGGGAGAAAATTTGTAACCCAAAATTAAAAGTTTAATAAAAAATAATAAATAAATAAACTCATAAAGATGTGTCTTCCTAATTCTAAGCCTGACTCTCTCTATCCACTGCACTGCCTAGCTGCCCATTTGTTTCCTTATTCCCCTTTCCATATCTTTGATAGACTGGCTCCCATTTCATGTTAACGTGCTTCCATTCCTTTAAGCTCTAAATAAAATGTCTCCTCCTTCAGGAAGACCTCCTTGATATGAACAGCTGAAAATTATTTTTACCTTCTTTATATATCTCATAGAACTTTTTCCTATTGTTATCATTTTCAGGTGACATTTTCCTTTATAACATATTTATTTGTCTCTCCCCTATCCCTTCTCAATTAGACTTATCATAAGCACATTTTCATATCTGGGGTGCATCTCCCTTTGAATCTTGAGTATATAACATGCCTTAAACACAACTGTTTAATAAAATTTGATTTGAATCAATAGCATTTTGGATTTAAACATCACATAAATGCAAGGGGGTATAAATCATTGTATTATGATCATTCTTCTTTGTCAGAATGCAATATGAGTAAATGTAATGGTAATTGAAATGGGAAGATCTTTCCCATTCATTAATTGGCCCATGTGACCTGCCTGGGTCCATGGAAGTCTCAGTCACATGGAGCCTGTGGTGGGAGGAGTTTGCTGAATGGGTGGAACAGGAAGAAGCAGAGCTGGAGCAGAGCTGAGGGGAAAGTTAGTCATGAGTCTAGTCAGAGCTAGGAAGGGTGTAGGCAAGCAGGTTGCTGGTTAGCTTGAGTGAAAAAGATTGTGCCTGTTCTTGATTTGTTTAATATAGCTGGTTTGTGGGAAGCCTAGCAATGGGAAAGGTGTTGTACTCTGCATTGTTATTGTCTACAGATGTTTTTGTTACTATGATTGGTTTGAATTTCTGGTGTCTGAATAAATGTTTAGGTTCTCTCTTCCATGTGGAGATTCTGTAGTATTTCATGATTCAGAATTTTGCCATGGCCACTGTGGGTGCTGTGAAAATCACATTGGTGCTGCAATAAATGACAGCTTTTATCTCACTGCCTGGGTGCAGTTGATTTGTCCTATTTAAGGCATGCATATGGCTTTACACAAGCAAATCAGACTTACTGAGTTTCATCCCCAAATGACTAGTTATCTTTTTCATTAGGAAATGCTAAATGTTATGGGTTGTCAATGTAGACCTTTTCCTTGAAATGATTCTCTGGCCATCTGCACATCAGCTTTCCTTCAGTAGTTCCACCATATACACAGGATTAAAATGACAAAAAATCAATTTGTAGACTAGTCATAAAGTAACCAGGATTCATCAACTACCCTGATCATACTTGTGAAATTTCCAATCAAATTATTCTGCTAATTTCTGAGTCAGCTTATAAAAGCAGAGATGCAGATGCTTGGCTTTATTTGTGTTTCAATGGAGAGGAAAGGGGAACCAATTATAAACTCTACAAAGACTAAGGAAATACAACATTAAGATAAATGTTGTATCTTACTTGTGAATATCACTCAAAAAATTACTTCCTGGAAGTAAGATATAAAGAAATAGAAATTCTCATGCAAAATTTATGAAGACTAACTTATAGAGATTTAGAAATATTCTAAGGTCCTTTGGACTGGGGGAAAGTAATGACTTTTTCTTAATTGGACTACCTATACTGTTCCAATTTACCAACAGGATGCCCTAAAACAAAGAAATGCAAAGGAAATGGACCTTTATTTTCTGTTCACTGAAATTCAACAGATGTTTAAAAATCATATATCCCAAACAGGTCAAAGGTACATTTCTCTGGCTTCAAGAGACTAAAGGCTCATCCCCTCTTCACCCATTGAGAGTAGAACAGTACATGACTTCTCTTGACTGAGACATGAAAGGCGGGTATATGGAGAAGATAGCACATGAACCTTTGAGCTTGGCATAGTAGTTGCAATGTGGAGATAGATTATATGCACAGTGGCATATGGATGGTCCAGGGAATGTAGCCTGCTGTCAGCCTTAACTATAGTCTCTAGACTCTCGATACCAGGAGCAACTGGTGTCAAATTCAGGGAAAGGCTTTAGCTGAGAAATGCAGGGCTATCCAGAGAAAATGAAAAATGATATAAGCAATCTTTTTGCCAAAAAAAAAAAAAAGCTGAAACTCCTATACCACCTCCTCATTCTTCATTTCCTCGATGATTTGCTTTCTATATTTACTATGTGTGACCAGGTGGTACAGTAGATAGATCTTCAGAATTATCTTTCTGAGTTCAAATCTGGCCTCAAACACTTACTAGGTAGGTGATCCTGAACAAGTCATTTAATCCTATTTGCCTTATTTTCTTCACCTGTAAAATGGGCTGGAGAAAGAAAAGGCAAATTCTTCTGGTATCTTTGCTAAGGAAACCTCAAATTGGGTCAAGAAGAGTCAGAAATGAAAAACAACAGAATAATTTGCTATGCATCCTTACAAGAAAACGGTTTCTATAGCTTATTCACTTCTTGAATTCCCTAGGTGTATATGTGTGCTTAAAGAGATTAATCTCAGGTAAGAGAGGCTATGGTTGCTCAATAACAGAGAAAAGGACATTATTTTGCTAGTTGTTGAGATTAGACAAACTAAAGATGCCTATTATATAGTTTCCCTATAGCAAGGAAAAAATTAATCTGGACCATCATGGATTCCATTTGACACAAAATGAGTCAATCATGTTCAGGTGGGAGGAGAATAGGTAAATAGAACATGGTCTCATTCCCTGGATTTCTTTTATTACTTCATTATCAAAAGCCTTCCCACTACAGAGTTAACTTTGTCCTAATGTTGTTACCTTTTAGGACTGGTAAGTGCAGAACCCAGATTGCCATTTCATTATGTGAATGTAAGAGTTTTGAGTGTGAAGACTATCTTATTTCCTTGTATCATCTTATCATCATACTTATATCATCAGTGCTCGCACAGTTGCCTGAACCCAAGTAATGCATGCATGCCTGAATATATGTATGATATATTATGTAACTAATTCTCTTTTTTTGTTTCTTCATTCTCTCTTTCTTTGTCTCTGTGTGTGTCTCTCTCTTTCAGAGAACTGTCTCTGTCTTTCTGTCTCTCTGTCTCTCTCTGTCTCTGTCTCTGTATCTCTCTCTCTCTCTCTCTCTCTCTCTTTCTGTTTCTCTGTGTGTGTGTCTCTGTCTCTTTTGTCTGTCTCTCCAGGAGAACAAAAAGACCCTGTCAGAAGCAGATCTCTCCTTGCTTTTTTCCCACCAATCCTACAGCAGACACAAAAACCACATGTTCTTCTCAATGAGGATCAGATTGAAGTTAGTGACTTACAAAATAGTTCCCCCTACAAGAAGATAGAGCAAGAGGGAAAAGTCACTGTATCGACTTCAAAGTAGAGGACAAAGGGGTATAGGAACTAATAATCCTCTTTACGCAACCAATTCTGACATCCAGCTATAGTTAAAAGTAGATACATGAAAGTACTTATATATTTTAAAAGTTACTTATGCAGTTAAACTTCTTGACATAGTCATTTCCTAAGCTGATTATAAGGTTCCTGATTACAATGAATTAGAGTCAAGAGAAGTCACAGTTACACAGTCATCTTTACTAACTGAGGTATGGCTATGAAAAAGGAAAACTGTGGCTGAGAGTATATTTTGGATATCAAATTTTCATATGGTCCCAGTTTTCTTAGTAATAAAAGCCACATGGCTAGTAACAGCTAGCATTTTTATAGCAGTTCAAGATTTATAGAGTTCTATCTATAGGTTATCTCATTTGATCCTCACAAAAACTTGACAATGTATGTGCTATTATAATCTCCTTTTGAGAGATGAGGAATTGAGGCTGAGAATGTAAGTGAATTGTCCAGTATATTATATCTAGAAAGTATCTGAAAAAGAAAAAGCACTGGAAACTCAGGATTCTTCTGGTTCAGGCAAAAAAAAAATAACAAAGTTTTTACATTGGTCTAACAATCAATGAAGGTAAGGAAGAAAAAAAAAACATGGATAAAGAATGTATATGGGGGCGGAGCCAAGATGGCAGAGTAGAAAGACACACATATGCAGGTCTCCCCACACAGCCCACAAAATACCTGTAGAGAGGGACTCTCAGCAAACCGTGGAGCAGCAGAAGTGGAGAACAACAGAGTGGAGATTTCTAGCCCAGGGTGATCTGAAAGGCCCACGGGAAAGGTCAGATGCACCAGAGGCAGAGCAGAGCCCAGCCCAGCCTTGGCCCCATGGGGCAGTTCATGAACAGCCCTCAGGGGCTGAATCTCCAGTCTCAGAATCCCCAGTCACAGTAGCGGGTCCACAGATCCCTCAACCCCCAGGTGTCAAAGGTCAGTGAAAGGGGATTTTTCACCTGGCTGGGAAGGTGGCAGGAGTTCTCATGGCAGCCCCTACAGCATCCCAAGACCATTGCTGGATTGCAAAAAACCCCTGGGGGCACTGAGGGAGGTGGTCTTTGTCTCGCACTGAATGGTGGCCCTGCCCCCACAGTTTGACTGAATCCTACCACCACAGTACTAGCTTGGTGGAACTGGAGGTCAAGTTCCTTTGGAGAGGAAACTCTGCTAAGATTCTGGGCACAAAAATCTGTCCCTAAACCCAGACCAGTACACGCTTGATTGTGCCACCTCGGAGGAACTGATATCTTACAGGTCCTCAGAGTATACCCTACTCTTGACAAAGGACTCAGAACTCAAGTAACTGGTTGGGGAAATGCCCAAAAAAGGGGAAAAAAATAAGACCATAGAAGGTTACTTTCTTGGTGAACAAATATCTCCTCCCATCCTTTCGGATGAGGAAGAACAATGCTTATCATCAGGGAAAGACATAAAAGTCAAGGCTTCAGTACCCCAAACATCCAAAATAAATATTCAGTGGGTTCAGGCCATGGAAGAGCTCAAAAAGGATTTTGAAAATCAAGTTAGAGAGGTGGAGGAAAAACTGGGAAGAGAAATGAGAGAGATGCAAGAAAAGCATGAAAAGCAGGTCCACACCTTGCTAAAGGAGACCCAAAAAAATGGTGAAGAAAATAACACCTTGAAAAATAGGCTAACTCAATTGCAAAAGAAGTTCAAAAAGCCAATGAGGAGAAGAATGCTTTAAAAAGCAGAATTAGCCAAAAGGAAAAGGAAGTTCAAAAGCTCACTGAAGAAAATAGTTCTTTCAAAATTCGAATGGAACAGATGGAGGCTAATGACTTTATGAGAAACCAAGAAATCACAAAACAAAACCAAAAGAATGAAAAAATGGAAGATAATGTGAAATATCTCATTGAAAAAACAACTGACCTGGAAAATAGATCCAGGAGAGACAATTTAAAAACTATGGGACTACCCGAAAACCATGATCAAAAAAAGAGCCTAGACATCATCTTTCATGAAATTATCAAGGAAAACTGCCCTGAGATTCTAGAACCAGAGGGCAAAATAAGTATTCAAGGAATCCACAGATCACTGCCTGAAAGAGATCCAGAAACAGAAACTCCTAGGAACATTGTGGCCAAATTCCAGAATTCCCTGGTCAAGGAGAAAATATTGCAAGCAGCTAGAAAGAAACAATTCAAGAATTGTGGAAATACAATCAGGATAACACAAGATCTAGCAGCTTCTACATTAAGGGATCGAAGGGCATGGAATAGGATATTCTAGAAGTCAAAGGAACTAGGACTAAAACCAAGAATCACCTACCCAGGAAAACTGAGTATAATACTTCAGGGGAAAAACTGGTCTTTCAATGAAATAGAGGACTTCCAAGCATTCTTGATGAAAAGACCAGAGCTGAAAAGAAAATCTGACTTTCAAACACTGGAATGAAGAGAAGTATGAAAAGGTAAACAGTAAAGAGAAGTCATAAGGGACTTACTAAAGTTGAACTGTTAATATTCCTACATGGAAAGACAATATTTGTAACTCTTGAAACTTTTTAGTATCTGAGTAGGTGGTTTGATTACACACACACACACACACACAGAAAGAGAGAGAGACAAAGAGCACAGGGTAAATTGAATTGGATGGGATCATATCTTTAAAAAATGAAATTAAACAGTGAGTGAGAAATATATTGGGAGGAGAAAGGGAGAAATGGAATGGGGCAAATTATCTCTCATAAAAGAGCCAAGCAAAAGACTTTTTTAGTGGAGAGAAAAAGAGGAGAGGTGAGAGAAAAACATGATGTTTACTCTCGTCACATTCGACTAAAGGAAGGAATAAAATGCGCACTCATTTTGGTATGAAAACCTATCTTACAATACAGGAAAGTGGGGGAGAAGGGGATAAGCAGGGTGGGGGGAGGATGGAAGGGAGGGCAATGGGAGGAGGGAGCAATTTGAAGTCAACACTTTTGGGGAGCGACAGGATCAAAAGAGAGAATAGAAGTAATGGGGGGCAGGATAGGATGGAGGGAAATATAGTTAGTCTTACACAACACGACTATTATGGAAGTCATTGGCAAAACTACACAGATTTGGCCTATATTGAATTGCTTGCTTCCCAAAGGGAATGGGTGGAGAGGGAGGGATGAAGAGAAGTTGGAACTCAAAGTTGTAGGAACAACTGTTGAGTACTGTTCTTGCTACTAGGAAATAAGAAATACAGATAATGGGGTATAGAAAGTTATCTGGCCCTACAGGACAAAAGAGAAGATGGGGACAAGGGAAGGGAGGGATGATAGAAGAGAGGGCAAACTGGTGATAGGGGCAATTAGAATGCTCAGTGTTTCGGGGTGGGGGATGGAACAAATGGGGAGAAAATTTGGAACCCAAAATTTTGTGAAAATGAATGTTAAAAGTTAAATAAATAAATTTTAAAAAAACTGCATTACTAACAGTACATCTAGAAGGAATACAATTACAAGATGAATTTGAAGAATGAAAAAAAGTAATTAAAGGTTGAGAAAGAGGAGGACACTGGGTACCAGAAGGAAAGGAGAGGCAGAATGGGGTAAATAATTTCACATGAAGAAGCACAAAACACCTATTACAGTGGAGGGGAAGATGAGAGGATGGGCAATGGACATCACTTGAACCTTACTATTATCAATATTGGCTCAAAGAGGGAATAATTCCGCAATCAATTCCATATAGAAATCTATCTTATCCAACATGAAAGGAGGAAGGGAGGAGATTTAGGAAAGGTGGGGGAAGGAGTATTGAAAGAAGAGGGGGAAGATTAGGGTAGACAATAGACAGAAGGAAAACACTGATGAAGAGAGGAAGAGTGAAAATGGAGGACAAACAGGAGCAAAAAATAGAATGGAGGGAAATAGAGTTAGCAACTAAACTTGTGAATTTGGATGGGATGAGCTGTCCGATAAAATGCAATGAAATAGCAGAGCAGATCAAAAATCAGAATCCTACAATATATTATACAAAAGACACACAGTTGAAGTAGAGAGAGAAAACACACAGAGCCAAGGTAAGCAGCTGAAGGAGAATCTATTATGCTTCAGCTAAGTAAAACAAAAAATTGTAATCCTGGTCTCAGACAAAGGAAAAATAAAAATAGAGTCAATTAAAAGAGAGAAGGAAGAAACCTACATCTTGCTAAAAAGTACCATAGACAAAGAAGTAATATCAACACTAAACATATATGCACCAAGTGATATAACATTCAGATTCTTAAAGGAGAATTTAAGTGAGTTACAAGTTCATTAACAAATAACAGATAGAGAGATTATGAAATGAAAAGTTAATAATTTTTATTATATTAACTTAAAAAGATTTTGCAAAAACAAACCAATGCAATCAAGACTAGAAGGAAAGAAGAAAGCTGGGAAACAATCTTTACAGCAAGTGTCTCTGATAAAGTCCTCATTTCTCAAATATATGAAGAACTGAGCCAAATTTATAAAAGTACAAGCTGTTCCCCAGTCAATAAATGGTCAAGTGATATGAACAGATAGTTTTCATATGAAGAAATCAAAGCTATCTAAAGGCATATGAAGAAGTTCTTTAAATCAGTTTTGAGGTGCAAATTAAAACACTTCTGAGGTACCACATCACACCTATTAGATTGGTTAACATGACAAAAAGGAAAATGATAAATATTGGAGAAGGCATGGGGAAATTGTGACACTAAGGCACTGTTGTTGGAGTTGTGGGCTGATCCAAACATTCTGGAGAGTAATTTGGAACTATGCTAAAAGGGCAACCAAATTGTGCATATCCTTTGATCCAGCAACACCCCTACTAGTTCTGTATTACAAAGAGATCATAAAAAAGGGAAAAGGGCCTACATGTGCAAGCATTAGCAACTCTTTGAATGATGGGAAAATATTGGAAATTGAGGGGATGCCCATCATTTGGGAAATGGCTGAACAAGCTATGGTATATGAATATAATGGAATACTATTATGAAACAAAGAATGATGAACAGGCAGGATTCAGAAAAACAAACAAACCTGTAAAGACTTGCACAAAATGAAACAAAGTAAAATTAGCAGAACTAGGAAAACATTGTATACAACATCAGTAACATTGTGTGACGAACAACTGTGAATGGCTCATCTCTTCTCAACAACACGATGATCCAAGACAAGCAGAAATAACTCATGAAGGAAAATGCTATCCATATTCAGATTAAAAAAGAAAAAAAGATGGACTCTGAATGCATAATGAAAGACACTTTTTTTCACTTACTTTATTCTTTTTTTGTATTTTTCCTTTTTTGATGTTTCTTCTTTCACAACTGTGCCTAATATGGAAATGTGTTTTACATGATACCACATGTATAACCTATATAAAATTGCCTAACATATTAGGAAGGGGGGAGAGGAGGAAGTTGGGACAAAAATTTGGAACGCAAAATTTTATAAATATGAAGGATAAAAATTGTATACATATAATTGGGGAAAAGTAAAATGCTATCAAAATTTTAAAAAACTAGGGAGAGGATTCATTGATGTTTTCTTTGGGCATAACAAACACATAAACATTTATAGAACTCCTGCTTATCAAAGTTCATTGAATTCATTTTCCATTGGATCAAAAAAGGCAACTGAACATGGATTATTTCCCGATTGAATCTATGATATGGATAAGGTCCAAGAGTAAAATCAAAAGGCTGTGACATTCCTCCTGAACTAACAATATGTTAAGATATTTTGAACAAATGGCACAGATGTAAGGATTTGTTTATAGAAATGGAAAGGTTTATGATGACAATTCATTGCCAAGTTGTTATCAAAAGATATTACAACAGATTCATCATTAAGGAATCTATATTTTGTGAATAATTCAATTATTGATGGAAGCATAAAACCTGTGCAACACATCTTTCCACGCTGGAAAATGTTAGTACCAAATAAATTGCTAACCATATATAACCTAGTTGCTAAAATTGTACATCAGCAATTTACCATCTAGATATGAAAGAAGGAAGGAAAGAGAGAAGGAAAGATGGAAGGAAAGAAGGAAGGAATGAAGGGAGGAAGTATAGAAGGAACAAAAAAGAAAAGTAGGAATGGAATGAAAATGAATAATACCTTTATTAAATATTTATGATGTTCTATGCACTGTGCTTAATCACAGAAATTATGTGTATATACACACATATATCCCTCAAACACACATATACATGTATGCATGTATATATGTGTGCATATATGGATGTGTATACACATGTATATGCACACACGTTTGTGTATTTGTGTGTGAGCATACAAAAAGAAAGACTAGTTTCTGCCCTGGAGAGGTTTACATTCTCTTAAGGGAAGACCACAAATTAAAGGGAACTAACAAGTGGTAGGTAAAATTCAGAGGAAACTACCTGCTTAGGTAAAAGGTAGAGAACTAATCCAGGGAATCATGAGTTAGTCTAGGTTAAAGTTCTCATAGAGATATAGGTCCTTCCTCAAATACAAGTTTGGAGTCAACTTTACAAATCCAAGGAAGAGGTCTTAGTCATGAAATATTAACAATATAAGAAGAAGCCCTCTGGAGCAGAGATAAATGGTCATCCAGGGAGTCATGGGCTGATCAATCAATGTTTGAAGTGTACATAGATGGTATGGATGTTTACTCAAATGTAGGTTTGTGGAGGAACTTAATAATTAGAAAGAGATATCATTGCCCACCTGAAAAGAAGGCCTATGGTTAACACATTGACAGATAAAAATTTTCTCTGCTATGGATAGAAATCAGATAGTTTGTTACTAACTAATTGTATGAGAACTGGACAAACTGAATAGTCACGCACAATGTGCTGTACTTGGACACATAAACACTTAACAAAACACTTGTGGATTAATTATCAAAAACTATTATGAGCCATGCTTTTTAATAGACAATGCTATATCATATATTGTATTTATACTTTTTAAATAATATTGAATGAAAAGCCAGCAGAAGATGGGGTGGAGTCAAGGTGTTAAAGTAGAAGAATGGACCTGCCTGAGTTCTACCTCCAAACACCTCAAAATACTTCTAGAAAATCACTCTAAGGGGGTGGAGCCCAGATGGCAGAGTAGAATGATGCACATACACATAGCTCTGAACGCACAGCCCATAGAACATCTGTAAAAAAGAACTCCCGGCGAATTCTGGAGCAGCAGAGGCCACAGAATAGTGGAGCTGAGGAGATTTCTGTTCCAGAGAGTCCTGCAAACCTCTCACAAAAGGTTGCTTGTGCTGTGGAGCCGAGCCCAGCCCTGCCACGGCACCAAGAGGAGCAGATCCCAGCAGGCTTCAGGGACAGAATCTCCAGCAGCCACGCAGGTCCCTCCACCCACAGGTGATGGGGGTTGGTGAGAGGGTCTCTTTGGTGGGTTGAGAGGGGAGTGGGGTGCCCCCATAACTCAGGCCCCCTCGGGAGGCAACAGCGAAGGCGGGAGTAGACCAGGGCTCCTCAAGCAGGCAGGAGCCCAGATCCATTGTTGAAGGTCTCTGCATAAACCCCCTGAGGGAACTGAGCTTGTGAGGTGGCCCTGCCCTGACCTTAGCACCTGAACTTGATGTCACACTGAATAGCAGCCCCGCCCCCTCCCAAAGCCCTGAGGCTGAGAAACAGCACTTGAATCTCAGACCCCAAGTACTGGCTGGGCAGATCCAGAGGCAAAGTGGGTGTGAAGAGAATATTCAGAAGTCAAGACACTGGAGGGGAAAATGCCCAGAAAAGGGAAGAGAAATAAGACTATAGAAGGTTACTTTCTTGGTGAACAATCATTTCCTCCCTTCCTTTCTGATGAGGAAGAACAATGCTTACCATCAGGGAAAGACACAGAAGTCAAGGCTTCTGTATCCCAGCCCACTCAATGGGCTCAGGCCATGGAAGGGCTCAAAAAGAATTTTGAAAATCAAGTTAGAGAGGTTGAGGAAAAGCTGGGAAAAGAAATGAGAGACATGCAGGTAAAGCAGGAACAGCAGGTCAGCACCCTTCTAAAGGAGACCCAAAAAAATGCTGAAGAAAATAACACCTTGAAAAATAGGCTAACTTAATTGGCAAAAGAGGTTCAAAAAGCCAATGAGGAGAAGAATGATTTCAAAAGCAGAATTAGCCAAATGAAAAAGGAGATTCAAAAGCTCACTGAAGAAAACAGTTCTTTCAAAATTAGAATGGAACAGATGGAGGCCAATGACTTTATGAGAAACCAAGAAATCACAAAACAAAACCAAAAGAATGAAAAAATGGAAGATAATGTGAAATATCTCATTGGAAAAACAACTGGAAAATAGATCCAGGAGAGATAATTTAAAAATTATGGGACGACCTGAAAGCCATGATCAAAAAAAGAGTCTAGACATCATCTTTCATGAAATTTTCAAAGAAAACTGCCATGAGATTCTAGAACCAGAGGGCAAAATAAATATTCAAGGAATCCACAGAACACCGCCTGAAAGATCCCCAAAAAGAGAAACTCCTAGGAACATTGTGGCCAAATTCCAGAGTTCCCAGGTCAAGGAGAAAATATTTCAAGCAGCTAGAAAGAAACAATTCAAGTATTGTGGAAATACAATCAGGATAACACAAGATCTAGCAGCTTCTACATTAAGAGATTGAAGGGCGTGGAATAGGATATTCCAGAAGTCAAAGGAACTAGGACTAAAACCAAGAATCACCTACCCAGCAAAACTGAGTATAATACTTCAGGGGAAAAATTGGTCTTTCAATGAAATAGAGGACTTTCAAGCATTCTTGATGAAAAGACCAGAGGTGAAAAGAAAATTTGACTTTCAAACACAAGGATGAAGAGAACCATGAAAAGGTGAACAGCAAAGAGAAGTCATAAGGGACTTACTAAAGTTGAACTGTTTATATTCCTACATGGAAAGACAATATTTGTAACTCTTGAAAATTTTCAGTATCTGGGTACTGGGTGGGATTACACACACACACATGCACACGCACATGCACACACACATAGAGACAGAGTGCACAGAGTGAATTGAAGTGGATGGGATCATATCTTAAAAAAAATGAAATCAAGCAATGAGAGAGAAATATATTGGGAAGAGAAAAGGAGAAATGGAACGGGGCAAATTATCTCTCATAAAAGAGGCAAGAAAAGACTTATTAGTGGAGGGATAAAGAGGGGAGGTGAGAGAAAAACATGAAGTTTACTCTCATCACATTCGACTAAAGGAAGGAATAAAAATGCACCCTCATTTTGGTATGCAAACCTATCTTACAATACAGGAAAGTGGGGGATAAGGGGATAAGCAGGGTGGGGTGGATGATGGAAGGGAGGACATGGGGAGGACAGAGCAATATGAGGTCGACACTCATGGGGAAGGACAGGATCAAAAGAGAGAATAGAAGTAATGGGAAACAGGATAGGATGGAGGGAAATATAGTTAGTCTTATACAACACGACTATTATGGAAGTCATTTGCAAAACTACACAGATTTGGCCTATATTGAATTGCTTGCCTTCCAAAGGGAAGGGGTGGGGAGGGAGGGAGGTAAAGAAGTTGGAAATCAAAGTGTTAGGAACAACTGTCTAGTACTGTTCTTGCCACTAGGAAATAAGAAATACAGGTAAAGGGGTATAGAAAGTTATCTGGCCCTACAGGACAAAAGAGAAGATGGAGACAAGGACAGAGAGGGATGATAGAAGAGAGAGCAGACTGGTGATAGGGACAATTAGAATGCTCGGTATTTGGGAGGGGGAGGGGACAAAAGAGGAGAAAATTTTGAACGCAAAATTTTGTTAAAATGAATGTTAAAAGTTAAATAAAAAAAAGAAAATCATTCTAAATCAATTCTAGAGTGGCAGAAACCATAAAATTACAGAGTGAAACAGATTTTTAGCCCAAGATAATTTGGATGGCTGACAGGAAGGGTCTATGTCACCAGGTTCAGAGTGGAGCTTGAACCAGCACAGACAGGACTTGAGCAGGCTTCAGGGCACTGAATCACTGGTAGCTATAGTGGTTTCTAGACTTTACAACCTACAAACACTAAAGACAGTTTCAAAGGTCAGTGAGAAAGTTCTTTCACCAGAGTGAAAGAAGAACTAGGTTCAACCCCAGCTCCAGGATGGTGGCAGTCACCGCCATAGAGGCAGATGATTCTGGATCTCTTGGCTTAGAGACAGTGAGGGAATCAAGCAACTGATCTGGGTTTCAGTCCTGGGTGGTGATCCTGGCATGATGAGGAGCTCTGGTGTCACAGTTTGTGGCATCTGTAAAAAGGAAATTCTTCACACAGTTCCAGGACTGAAAAAAAGTGCTTGTGGTTGCTTGCAGACCAGAGTGTAGGCCAGGAGAGGAGTTAACACCTCTGCTCTTATCATACCATTTTGGAAGAACTGAGAATTTATAGAGCCCTAGAGATATCTTGGAAAACAGCTGCACAAAACCCCTGAAAATTGAGGAAGTACACCCTCCACTTAATAAAAAGCTCAAAAGTCAAATAATTGGCTGGGAAAAATAACCAAAAAGGGAGAAATAAGACTATATAATGTTACTTTCTTGGTGAAAAGGTATTTTCTTAGGTCCTTTGGAATGAGAAACATCAAAGCAAACAACTAGAGGAAGATCAAAGCATACAAACAGAAGAAAACAGCAAGGTCAAGACTCCTACATCTAAAGCATCCAAGAAAAATATGAAGTTCTCTCAGGCCATGGAAGAGCTCAAAAAGGATTTTGAGTGAAAGAACTAGGGAGAAAATTGAAAAGATAAATAGGAGTGATGTAAGAAAATCATGAAAAATGAGTCAACAGCTTGCTAAAGGAGACCTCAAAAATATTTGTAGCAGCAAGCACCCTGACACATCCAGGATGGCCTGCTAGCACAGGTTCTTAGGTCTACTTTTCTAAAAGGAAAGCAACTTTTGAAGGGTCAACAATCTTCTTTAATTATATGTACCACAGAGAAAATACAAGCATGGAAATAAAGACCAACACGGAGGGCTTCTAACTGTCTGACCATAAACAATATATACATCACAGATCAACAGATAGATTCAACTATTTGACCATGATGTACACACATACTTACCAGAGAGAAACACAAACATCTGGGCTTTCAAAATTGGGGGTGGGGTTGGGAACACTACTTATCTATCCAGAGTACCATCTGGCACTCAAACCTTCTTCCAAACAATAAGAACTCAAAACAAAACCTCATCTCAGAGTATATATACATTTTTCAGAGCCTGAGGGCATCACAACCCTCTTGACCCACTGTCTCATTAAAAATTAACAAAAGTGTTGGCTTTCCTACAAAACAAGCTTTCCCTAATCAAATTTCCCTGAATGGGTTCCACTTGAGGCCTATTAATGGATGGAGAAGGCCTTAAACTCTAATTAACACTACAATGCTGAAGAAAATAAAAGATTTAATAATAGACAAACCCAAATGAGACAAAAGGTACAAAAAGCCAATGAGGAGAAGAATGCCTTAAAAAGCAGAAATGGTCAAATGGAAAAGGAGGTCCAAAAGTTCACTGAAGAAAATAATTCCTTCAAAATTAGAATGGAGCAAATGGAAGTTAATGACTTTATGAGACATCAAGAAATTATAAAATGAAACCAAAAGAATGAAAAGAATAGAAGACAATGTGAAATATCTCTTTGGAAAAAAAAACCAGACCTGGAAAATTCACCCAGGACAGATAATTTTAAAAGTATTAGTCCACGTTGAAATCATGATTAAAAAAAGAGCCTACAGATCATCTTTGAAGTAATTATTAAGGGAAGTTGCCCTGATATACTAGAATCAGAGGGTAAAATAGAAATGGAAAGGATCCACTGATCACCTCCTGAAAGAGATCCCAAAAGGAAAACTCCTAAGGATATTGTAGCCAAATTGCAGAGTTCTCAGATCAAGGAGAAAATAATGCAAACAGTCAAAAAGAAACAATTCAGGTATTGTGGAAATACAATCAGGATAATACATGTTTTAGCAGCTTCTACACTAAGGGATCAGAAGACTTGGAATAAGATATTCCAGAGATCAAAGTTTTAAAAATGAATGCTAAAAATTGTTTTTGCTTGCAACTGTGAAATAAGTTGCACAAGCAATGGGGTATAGAAATATACTGTGACCTATAGGAAAATAAAGGTAAGGGGGATGGGAGAAGGCAAGTGACAGGAGGGGAGATATGGTGATAAAATTTGGAATTCAAAAATCTTGTGGAAATGAATGCTGAAAACTGAAAATAAATTTTACATATACATATATATATGTATATATATATCAGAATTCAAAATCATATGGAAACAGTATGAAAATCATTTCATTCCCATAGTCCTTTCTCTTATAGCAGCTAATGAAAAGAGACTTGTAGTGAGCCTGTAGAAGATAAACATATATATAATATCAAATAAGATCATCATCATCATCATCACTCAGCATCTTGGTAAATATTTAAAGAGTATTTTAATGTTGTCAAAGCATGTTAGATGCATTATTTCCTTTGAACATCACAAACAACTCTATGAGATAGGTGGTATTAAATTTTAAAGGTAATAAGGTTGTGATTCAAAATCCTTAAGTGATTGTCCAATAATATGAGTCTAGAATATATGGGAGAAACAAATTGAACCTGGAACCCACAGATTCTAAGTTTATTGCTCAATGCATCTCAACAAAGATAAATGGAGAATTTTAGGCATAATGAATAGAGTATGCTTAATTTAAATAGTTTATGTATATTTTTATCATATATGTGGCCATCTTGTGATCTTAGTGTCATTGCCTCATGGAATATAGGAGCTTGGTCCAGGATGCCCCTTCCAGCGTTTGGCTTCCTAGTCTGCCCCAGGACTATAAACCATCTGTTTGTTATTTATTGGCAATTTTTGAACATCTTCAAAAGGAAGCCATCTGTTCAGGTCTTTAAAGCTTCTATTTACAGTACATTCTCTCTTATCTACTTTACAATTTTTTGCATATGTCAAAAATTTAATTACATATTCACATATTAGTATGTCATCTACACAGGAGGAGTCTTGTAGCAACAACCCTTGGGGCAACCATTCAGATATTTGCAATACATTGCCTAGTTTATTGCTAACCTACCAGCCTCAACAAAAGTAAGGAAAAAACAGAAATACAAGTCTTACAATGCGTGAAATCAATAGTGGACCTGAGATTACATGGAAAGAATCATGACCATAATTCCCTAGAAGCTGTCACTTCCCTATTCTGAGGAACAATATGAATTTTTATCAAAATCTTTTTCTGCCATCAAATGATATATCCCCTTTGCAAATGTGCTGTTTGGGGGAAATGGGTCTTTTTATGCTACTAGTTTGAGTGGAAAAATAAATGAGAAACAAGGTTAGATTTTTGAAAAATTAAATCAGTGAAAGTCTGGGCCAAACTTTTAGGCAGAGCTGCCTAAAAAAGATTTATGTCAAACTTGAAATAATTCTGAAAGTGTGAGGGTGTCTTCTAAAAGCATAACAAGGTGAAGAAATTAAAAAGCAGGGAAATTAGAGGGAGAGAACCTCTTATTTTCTTTGCTTCCCTGGAAGCTAAATACAAGTGCTGGCATTCAATAGATAAGTGACTATTTCCAACTGTGTTGGAAGTTTAGAGCTGGGAACTTATAATTAGGACACCCGATCCACATATTCAATCAACAGCTACCCTCCATTCACATGAAAATAAAGTAAAAAGAACATTGCTAAAGTTCTTTAGCATAAAGTATCATTTGTTTCTTCTTTCCTTTCCAGTTTCACTTACTACAATCTAAACTTAAAAATTTAGAAATCATAATGCTAAAGGAAATGTGGAAATAGATCCCAATAGTATTATCATTGAGAAATGAAGCATATTTTAAATATATTTTCTTGATTTCTTTGGTGTTTGTTCATTCCACAGGAATTTCTGTACATCCTCTGAGTATTGCCACCATCAAATTAGCTTTCTGTTATGACAAAGGACAGCAATTAAGTAAAACCAACCTCCACAGTGACTGCATCTGGAAGTTTATGTGACATTCAGGAAGCATGGTCTCTCATCTCTCTGTAAAAAGGAGATAAGGGGATGAATTCATGAACCTATGAAAAAATATTTATTTACTATATAATTCTACTTGTTCAAATTAAAAATATGAAAAAATGAGAAATTGCTTGCTCTCAAGGAGATTATATTTGTCTTCTGAATGTAGGAGGAAGAAAGAAAGAAAGGGAGGGAGGGAGGAAGGAAGGATGGAAGGAAGGAAGGAAGGAAGGAAGGAAGGAAGGAAGGAAGGAAGGAAGGAAGGAAGGAAGGAAGGAAGGAAGGAAGAAGGGATGGAGAGAGGAAAGGAGAGAAGGAGAAAGGGAGGAAAGAAGGAAGGAAAGAACATGGAGGGAGAGACAGAAACAGAGATGGGGGAGGGAGGGAGGAAAGAAGGAAGGAAAGAACATGGAGGGAGAGACAGAAACAGAGATGGGGGAGGGAGGGAGGAAAGGAAGGAGGGGGAGAGGGAGAGAGAGAGAGAGAGAGAGAGAGAGAGAGAGAGAGAGAGAGAGAGAGAGAGAGAGAGAGAGAGAGAGAGAGATAGTATTTAAAAACATTATTCTCAGAAGGGGTCCATAGATTTCACCAAACTGCCAGAAGGGTCCAGTACACACAAAATATTAATAACTCCTGAAATAGAGAGAAATAAAACATGCAAACCTGTGATAATCATAGAAAGGAATTTTGGTTTTCCCCCTCATGATGAGCTAGGCTGGATAGGAAAGTCATAGGTCCTTTGATTGTCACACCTTTCTAGAAGCAAGGGTACTATTGAATTGAGTACTGTCCAAGGCCAGTATAGAAAAATAGAGTGTGTGTTGTGGAGGAGGGGGTGAGTACAATTGTTGACAGGGCATATCTGAAGATTACTGGAGTAGATGACTAGATAGGATATAGAACCTGGTCTCAGGCTGCTGAGGTCTATTTAATTAAATAACCTTGTCCTTATTCAAATTAATACAGCTCAAGTACAAGGTTGGAGTTCCAAATCTGATGGCTTTATTTCATGTGAGTGTGAGGAAGGACATGTTCTCTGGAGGTCTCGTCAAGAAGTTACTGTTCATGGTGGTAAAAGAGAGTACAGAGGTAGTACAGAAGTAAAGAAGTCCAATGTGGTGAGTTCGATGGAATATGCAAGTGGGTTGTGGGCACTATAGGGGAAAATTATCTGGACTGAATAATAAGAAAGGGGGAAAACATGTAGATAACTTAGAAAGTTTCAGACTTTTAAGGAATACAATAATTAAATTTGGAGAGAACTTTACAAGAAATTGATAATCTGAGAGCAAATTTTCAGCTCCAAATTCAGCTTCTTGTTCACAAATGTAGTTCAAGAAGAAAAGAGATGTAGGACATCTATGATGGAGAAAGGGCATGAAGAGAAGACCTCAAAGAAGAATGTAATTGGCCTGTTAAGGTACACGGAATCAATTGGAGAGTAAACCAAATTGACAGATTCCATTAAGTGGGGCATAGTGTTGAAACATCATTGAAACACACCCTAAGGGAGGAGAGGTAGGAGAAAGCAATGGAGACTTTGAACCATCTAAAAAGAATTTGTCTGACTTTAAGTTATTAAAATATGATAACTCCCTGAAAAATTCATTATTCAGAAATCAACAAGCATTTATTAAGTACCTATTATCTTCCAGGTACTGTGATAGATAGTAGATAACATCTGTTTATAGGGATAGGGATTATAGCTGTTTTTTGGTTTTATTTTTTTTGTAGGGAGCTACTAGTGAGTAATTTCTTCTACCAACACAACTCAGCAGTTTCCCAAAACCTCATCATCATACAACAATCACTCCAAAGTTATTTATGAAGTGCTTACTATATGTCAGTCTCTGAAGATACAAATCTAAAAGAGATACACAATTCATTCTCTTAAAAAGTTTTTTTCTAGTGGATGAGACAATATGAAGATGACTAGGTACATATAAGATATATGCAGAGTAGATTAAGTTAATTTGAGAGTATCCTGGGAATTAAGATGGTAAGTTATTTGTCTAAATCATATTGCCAGTATATGTCAGTCAGTACATGAATCAGTCTTCTGGCTCTTGGGGGTATCTCTAACCACTACTTTTTTGTTGTTGTTGAGTTGTTTCAGTCATAGCTGACTTTTGGTGACTTCATTTGGGGTTTTCTTGGTAAAGATACTAGAATGGTTTGCCATTTCCTTCCTCAGATCATTTTACAGATAAGGAATTGAAGCAAATCCAGTTAAGTGACTTGCCTAGGGTCACACAGCTAGTAAATGTCTTAGGCTAGATTTGAACTCGGAAAAATGAGTCTTTCTGATTCCAAGTCCAGTGTTCTATCCACTGTGCCACTTAGCTTCAACATGCTATGACTTATCAGTAATTGTCATTGAAATCAAGGCAGGATAATACATCTTCGAAACTTAACATCTTATAAGAGATTGGTATATCTGTGAAATAAGAAGTACTCAGGGTTGAGGTAATCACCTCACACACAAGTCATTCAAAACATAAACCTGAAAATTTCATTTAATGTGGAGAGCAACAACAAAAAACAAACAAAGCAACACTTACAGTGACTTAAAAATTAATGTTGAGACCTGATGTGGGGAAGGAGTGCTGGACAAACCATTAACTATAGAGAATCAGAAGTTTGCTTTGGACATTAATGTATGCATACAATTCCAGCAGTCTGGAGGAAGCATTCCAGAAAGAGAGAACAGTAAGAGAAATAGCAAGAAGATAGGATAGTTGAGGGCACATTCATGAAGAAGTAACTGAATATAGTTGGCATTCTTCATACATAGTAGAAACATGAACTAATGATAGAGTTGTTGAATGGTGCCAAATTAGAGAGAGATTTAAATTTCAGGCATCAGCTTGAAGTATGCTTGGTGAATTGAATTCATGGGTAATAAAGAACTATTTAAAAGTTTGCTATGTTGGATTGGCATAACAAATCAACACAGGAGGAATTTAAGTCAAGCAGGGAGTGTTGAAGCAATATCCTAACCCCACCACCTCAGTGAAAGTAGGCCAGATTTATTTTTTTATTCTTTAAGGATAAAATTGAAACTGTTCTTGAAATTTGATTGACCCAGAGAACTAGGACCAAAGTCATCAATGTAGCTTCCTTATCACCTAGCAACAAAGCTTCTAAGACACAAGGGAATGGAAATTCCTCCCTCTGTATGTGACTACATACTAGCAACATGAAGTTCACTGGTAATATATGCTAAGTGAATCAGTTCTTTATTCTGGATAAATATTTCTTGATTGCTATGAATTTTGGCTGCTATGGCTAAGTAAACCTCTTCTAATTAACTGTTAGATGAATTACCAATTATTGGGCTTTTTTTCTTCCAGTTTCCAATCTGTATTACCAGAGGAGTTTCCTGAGTCAGGTCCAGATCACTACCCTGTGACATGAAGACTTTTTTTTAAAGGTAGTAAGTAAAGATAGGAAGACGTACTGGAAAGTTGTTTCAATAGTCCATGTGGTTATAATGAACAAGAGCCATTCAAGTGGTAGTATTGCAAACTGGGGTGTTAGGAACTCCAAAATTCAAGGGCAAATGACACATGTCTGCCTTGGAAGAATTTGACTCAAGCCTTCTTTTAGTCCAAGTAACAAGATTTATTGTATCACCAATAGAAGCAGACTAGGTTTTAAGGATCTGAGCCATCTAAAGGGGGAAAGATGGACCTCTTATAAAAAAAGACTGTGGCAAGATCTAAGTGTGCTTTAGCAGTGGCCAATAACTTGGGGTGATCTGGAGGTGATAGAGAAGGGGTCTAGATGAGGTGGGAAATAGTTTGCCATCTTCTGGAGGTAACAGACAATGAAGGTTGGGCTGGGTTAGGGACAATAGAGAATGAAGGGTTGGGCATGGGGCCACAATGAAAGGACAACTGAAAGGATTACTAGGATGGGTGATATCTCAAGTGAATGCCATGGACTGGGCCATGTGGGAAAGTTCAGGGCCTTTTAGGGGTCCATCATTAGTACCCCATCAGTAGTAAAGATAGAGTACAAAGCAAGAGAGAGGATGTGAAAGTAGAAGTTACAAGGCTTTCTTACAAGATATGAAAAGATATGTAGGGGAAAAGAAGTTGCATTAAGATTAGAGCAACAAAAAATTCTCAGTTTGCATGAGCTTGATTACAATCCCTAAATTTGGCAGAATTCTTCTTTGTTTGGATTTTTGTGATTTTCCTGAAGCATCTATATAGAAATCAATTTAATGGAGCTAATTTCCATAGGCAATATCAAGTCCAATAAAGCTAGCCATTCAGGATTGGTCTTCACAATTGGTTCCTACAAAACTGGCTACCATTGAAAATCCCTAGAATGAAGAAGAATGTTGAATAGTATATAGTGCAGGTGGGTTCACCCTTAGTAACAGACACAGCTGTGCCTATAAAGCACATGAGTAGAATATTTAATTTTGGAAAATTGCTAGCAGCAGGCAGAATTACAAAAGAGAAAGTCACCTTCAACTGTCACTCAGGAAGTTAGAAAGAGATCATGAAGAGCAGCATTTCCCTAAAATGCTCCCAGGCTAGAGTTTTGCTCAATAGCCTTTCAACACCACTTACTGATAAATGGAATCTTGGTTGTTCTGCCAAACACATGTGTCTGAGGATGTGTATGAAGGAGGTGAAAGGGACTGGATAAGGGGAAGAGCATTGACGGATATTCCAACCATATGCTAATTCTACCTGAAAGGATGGATTCTGGGGTGGAAGCCAGTTCTGACAAACATGTACAACATTGCAAAAATCTCCTCTTGCTCTCATTGACCTACTGATCTTTGTTTCTCCCTGTCTTTTGCCTTAATATTCCCATAACATTTGATACTGATGAGGTTAGACTTCTAGCAACCTTAGGCAGTTGTTTTTTCCCTCCTAAATATTACATTGTGGCCCAGAACACCCACCTGCTCTTGAATACAGGTGGGCTGTGATACTTAACTATTCAGAACTACTTAAATGATTCATGTATTTTAATACTTTTCTGATTCACTCCAATTGCATATGTAAAAAGATTCTTTTCCCTGCTGGAATTTTAGAGCTTAACTATGAAGAACAGATGTCCTTTTTTTATCACTGCATAGTGGACTCTATTGGTTCCAAAGGAGCAATTGTACTTTATTTTTTTCCAACTTTAGTGGATAATAATTCATGATTACTGCACAGACTAGTTAAAGTAGGTAGTGAATTAGTATAATGTCTTGGGAGAACATATCAGGGTAAGAATTGTTTTTTATTCCATTGCAATTGTACTTGGGTTTTATCTTCAAGTTGAAGATCTTAGTTTTGGGCTTTCAACACTTTTGTGTAGCAATGTAGAAGGTCCTTATATAGAATATAAAGGATTTGTATTGAAAAGGACTCTTCAAGGTCATTGAGGTCAATCTCTCCATTTTACAGCTGAGGAAATTAAGAACTAAGAAAGATAAGTGGCTTGCTCTTGGCCACAGACACAGTACAAAATCTAGAATTTCACTGGCTAGCTGCCAGTAAATCCAGAGAGAGTAAGACACAACTCTCTCAATGCAAAAATAAAGCCTACAGCAAGCCTCAGGGTCTACATTTTCTAAATTACAAAGAACACCTATTATCTGCCATAAGACCATGCTTCTTCATCAGTCTTCACCAAAATTCAGCTTAGTGTGTCACACAAGAATGGTGCCCCCATAATTATAGCACCACAAGATAAAGGACACTTTGTTTCACTTACAATACCTCAAAGTCTTATGGGAGGAGAGCAAGAGAGAAGATTGAGAATGTTAATGTATCACAATGTTCCTTAAGCACAATTATAGCTTATTTTAATTATATATGCCTATACACAGATAGATTTACGTATAGATTAATGTGTTGTAAAGTTTAAATAAGAACATAATTGAGCTAACAGTTTTGTTTGCACAATTTTCACTTATATGTATTTTGTTTACACAATGAGATTATAAAAACCATGCAGAGCCAAGACAATGGAGTAGAAAGATATACATACTTTAGCTCTTCCCCCACAGCCCAGAAAATACTTGTAAAGAAAGACTCTCAACAAATTCTAGAGCAGTAGAAGCCACAGAATGATGGAGCGGAAGAGATTTCCAGCTCAGGGTGACCTGGAAGGCCGAGGGGAAAAGCCTATTGCACCAGAGGCAGAGTGAAACCCAGCCCAACCTCAGCCTCCTGGGAGGAGCAGGATCAGAGCAGGCTTCAGGGATCCCTCAACCCACAATCGCCAAAGGTCAATGAGGGGCTTTATCAACCTGAGCAAGAAGGAAGCAGAGTCCACCCCTGACCCTGGGCAGCAGAGGCTTTGGCAAGCTGTGGCAGGCAGGCAGCAGCCAGCATCCATTGTTCCATTGTTGAAGCACTGAGCATAAAGTCTCTGGGGGAATTGAGCAGATGATCTGAATCTCAGCCCTGATCATGGAAAGAAAGTGGAGGCCAAAGTCAGAGAGTTCTGCCTCTGACTGTTTGGCCCAAGGAAAACTATTTAACTTCTTGGAAGGTAAATCTCTAAAACTACAATTTTCAGAGAAATTGTTGTTCTGGATTGATAAATCCCTCATCAGGAGTTTTCTATACTCATCAATTAGGTCTAGAACAATAACCAAAAATAAACAAATAAATGAACCCAGTCTGTACTCTTGTTATTTACCCAAATCATCCAACATGGCTTATTTAAAATAGGCAGATAAGGTAATTTTAAATTGTCCATATACATTAATCCATCAAACTGGATGGTATGAGAAGCCACACTTTCTGGATTTTCCCTCCCTCAAATGACCAGAAGGCATCTTGTTTTTTTCTGAAAATAAACTTTAACATTTTGGTAGAACTTAAAAAATGTAAATAATTGTAGACTGTTACTCACATGGGAAATAATAAAAGATGAAATGTTTCATCATTGCTTTTTGGAAAAAGTACTATTTGCATATCTCCTCTAAAAGGGATATTTCAAGTGTTTAATGTGGAATATTCCAAGGTTTCCCCTGTGGATTTTTTTTTTTCAAAACCAAATCCACAATCACCTGCCATTTGATATCTTGTGAATTCCAAACCCTGCATCTACTTTTGCAAAACAAGAATTGGAGCCTAGAAACAAAACAATAGGAAACCAGGAAAGTTCATATATATTCAGAGATGGGGTAGATGTAATTAGGAAGATGGTTTATGTATTTCTGTATGTGTTCACATAGGAAACATATTAAACCATTAATTCAGTCACAATTTCTTCCCAGAGTAGAATTACAGTCTTTAAATATATGTTTTAAAATAATATTGCTAAGTTCTACCATCTATTCTCCAACAGTTCTTCAAAATGGGTGTCAACGTTATTCATAACCTTTGCAGTTCTGTTTTCACAGACAATTTACATAAATACAGTGTTTGGACTAATGCTATTCCACTGCTGCTACTCAGAAGCACCATAATTAAATTCCCCCCCCCCCTTTTTTTTTTGTTGCAATGCTTGAAATAGAAAAAAAAATTGTGAGTTGCCCAGTGAGTTTTAAATGAACTAGGAGGCTTGTACCTCAGTGCTGGATCAATAATCTCGGTTCTTGCTGGGTAAAAGACCTGAGCCAGGAGAAATCTTTTTTGCTGTTGCTATATTCAGAAGTAAAACAGATGGTACACCCACCATTTGTGATCAGTAATAAAGATGCTAAATAAAATAGACAACTTTGTAAAGTATTCATGTAACACCCCCTTGAGGATTCATGGTAAAGATCTGCCCCATTCCCTCTCCTCACCTCACTTCAGAGTAGATGTAGATATCCTCTGAGTGTTTCAGGTAAGTCATGATGGGCCTTTTATGACTAGAAGCTTAGCTACTCTATTGAAGATATAGGCACAGCTAGAGCAAGGAACTCAGGGGAAACCAGGGGATTAGCTAGAGTCAGAGACTGAGTGAATATCGTCTGACTGGCTAGTTGCTGTAAGCAATGTGTGATTTATAAGTTTCAGCCTAGCCTAGTGGATAAAAAGTTGGCCTTCTACTTAGGAATATATGGATTCAAGTCTTATCCCTAAAACATCCTAGTTTTGTGTGTCCCCAAGCCAATTACCTTACCTCTCAGTTATCTGGCAGAATTATAAATTGTCCAGGATTATAAATTACAGAATAGGGGCTAATTCTCATTGGCTGGGGATATTTTCACAATGGGAGTTACCTAGAGCAATAAAATCACAAGTGCAATCAATTTTAATACAATTTCATAATTACACATTGTTAAACACTTAGCTCTGAAAAACCAACTGTTTTCAACTATAATGGTCAGCTCTATACCACAGAAACTCATAGTACAGTAAGTGACTAAGGTCATTAAATGATCCATGTTTATATCATTCATCAAAATATTGGATAATGCCTTAGTGAATACTCTGCTTGAATAAGAAAGCTTCATAGATTTATAGCTGTGAGGAACTTTACAGGCCATCTAGTCCAACCCCTTCACCTTAGAGATAAGACAATTGCTACTCAAAAAAAGGTTATGTGACTTGCTCAGGTCACACAAGTAGGTAAAGAGGCAGAACTGGAACCTGTCTCCTCTCAATCCATATCCAAGGTACTTTAAACTCAATAATCTTTCCAGGGCCCTCATAGCATGCCATGAAAAAAAGCAATAAACATCTTAAGATGTATAAACATATCCATTTCAACTCAATATCAAATTATTTTGTCTCAATATACAGTGCCAGATACTAGAGAGAAAGAAAATAAAAAACCATCACTGTTCTCAAGCAGCTTCTATCCTGGACACAACTGGTTAGTTCTGGTTTGGGAATCTGGAAGAGCTCAGTTGAAATTGAACCTCAGACTCTTATCAACCTGTGATCCTGGACAATCTGCTTAATCTCTGTAGGACCTGATTTCCAAATACGAAAAATAGGAGGCTTTGGATTTTATGACCTCTAGGGTACCTCTCCTTTCTAAATCTATGATCATATGAATATCATAATCTAAGGCCCGGAGGAAAGGTTTCCCTTAGAACATATCATGAGATTTGAATCTTGGAAAAAGTCTTTTAAGGAGCAGACTGGAGAAGTGACTGCTTCAACATGGGACAGTCCTTGAAAAGAAATAATAAAAATGCAGCAGAGCTAGTCAGAAGGCCAGTTTGACTTCATTCATAATGAATTAAGGAGAGTAATTCAAAATAAACCTGGAAAAGTGAACTTGAATCAGTCTATCAAGAACTTTAGATGCCTAGCTAAGTGGTTGGCATTTTGTCCTAGATGCAATATAGAGCCATTGAAGAAAGAATTTTTATTTTTCAATGAGGCTAAATAGAGAACATTTGGATGTAATTAGATCCCCTAATGGGGAATATAACAACCAATTAAATAAAAAATGAATTTAGTTTAGAGAAACTCACAGATATATAAATTTACTGGACACTGGACAGATCCCTTTTCAAGTCATGGACAAAGGAATCAAAGGAGAACTCCACCTAACTCAAGTTTTAGTTCCATTCTTTGGGCCCAGATTTTGACAAAGACATTTTTCTTTTTCTTTTTTTCCCCCAAGAGGATGGGACTAAGCAGTCATCAAATGAGTGAGAGACAGAAACTAACTACATGGCTTCCTAAGAATGGTTAACCAGTTCCTGCACAATGGGGAGATTTGCATTCAATGTACAACAACTCCCTGCCCCCAAATAAAAGGAATATTGTACATAAGGGATTAAACCTAAATATATCTAAAAATGGTCATGAAGAAATCATTGCTATAGATTGAAAACAAATATCCCATCAGTATTAAATACTTTGTATGTTGCCTAAAACTTAATAACTCATTTGTCTATTTTTAACATTCCCTTCTGTCAGAAGCTGGTTTTAGTTGTCATGTCTCACACACATATCTTGCCACCAAATTTTTTTTATAAAAAAGACAGAGTAATACTAAATATGCCCAGAAAAAGTGGGTCCATTATATGTGATAAAGTTCTCTGCTCATTGTCATAACACAACATAACAGCAATCAAAGGCACAGTAGCAGATGGAGTTCTTTCCCTTGTCCTTGCATCTTATAAAGAGAATCACTTTTTTTTTTCATTTTTAACTACTTGATCAAGTGATTCTGTGAAAGACCACTGAATATGGCCATTACGTAAAGAAGGCAGATACTTTGGGTAATACTTTTTTCCTGTTGTTGTCAAACAAGTTGTAAACTCCACTAATAAGTGTGAATGGTATTTCAGTATTTTATATGTATAAGATTTTGAATAGTTGCCACACCTCAGTAAAAGCAGCTTAGGGTCCATTTCCTAAATAAGAGGTTCTTAACATTACTCATATCATAGACCTCTTTGACAGTCTAGGCAAGCATATGTACTCCTCAGAATAATATGTATTTCCTACATTAATGAAGAAATGCTAAATTTCCACTAGAGGTTAATGAAAATAAAGATGCATTTTTCCCATTCAAGTTTATAAGCTGTCTGAAATTTCTCTGCGAATCTGTGCATCCCAGACTAAGGCCCTTGCCCTATATGAAGCCTTCTTGATGCTCCTCAATCATTGTGACTTGATCCCTTTTCAGATTATCTTGTTCTTATTGCTTTATCTTCATGTTGCATCTTTCTTTAAAATCTTTACTCCTCTAGGGTAGATCATAGAAGAAAATTTTTTTCAAGTGTGCATTTGAATATTTGCTAATATCCCTTACAAAATTGATACGTGTGTGACAATTTCCATTTTGGTTTTGAATTATCAGCATCTAGAACAATATCTTACATGTCATTAATAAAAACAAGTAAATATTTAATTTTCTCTCACAACCAATTCGGGAGGTGGCTCCTATTAATATCCCCATCTTGCGGATGAGCAAACTGACACAGGTAAAGGTTAAACAACTTTTCTAAGGTCACCTAGTAAGTGAGGAAAAATTTAAACTCATTTTCCCTACTCCAGGTTAAGTAATCTCACTATGGCACTTACAAGGTACAGGAATTTTTATTCTCATGCAGCAAACCTGCCTTTATCATTACACAGAGTTTAGATATTCTGGCAAAGCCTTTGAAAGTCCAAATATACTTGTTCTGTAAAGTCAAAACTAGTAGTAGAGGAGGAAGTGTGAACCTACAGTTAGGTATGTAAAAGTCTCAGCTTCCCTTTAGTCTGTTCCTTTCCAGTAGAAATGACACCATTCTAGTTCAAGTCTTTATTATCTCACATGAAACATAATATAATGCTTTCTCTTTGAACAATCTTACAGACTGGCATTAAATTAATTTTCCTAAAAGAGTTTATGTCATGTCAATGTCAAAACACTCAATGACTCTCTATTACCTGATGAGGGAGTATTGTACAGTGGCTCCATTTGAAGACAGGATGATCTGAGATTATGTTCTGCCTCCAGCAATTACTACTTCTTGTTGGCCTATGACACCTACGTACAAACACATATGATATTTTTTTTTAGAAAAAGTAGACAACTATAAATATGATTGATTAGGAGCAATTCACTTAATTTGAGGTGGCTAGATGGTTTAGTCTAATGAATATAGAATATCATAGAATTAGAATCAGAAAGACCTAAGTTGACATCATGAGTCCAATGATTACCAGTCTTATGACTGCACAAGTCACTTCAGCTCTCTCAAATGCTGTTTCTTCACCTTCCAAATGAGGGTGTTGTACTTGCTGAGCTACAATGACTCTTAAATCTATAAATCTGTGCTCCTAAGATAATGTACATAAAGAGCTTTTCAAAACTCAAAGTGTGATCTAAATCTCAGATATTTGTAGAAAAACAAAGTCTATTTTTTTATTAGTTATTAAGGACTCCCACGATCTGTCCATGGGACCAAACTTTGCCTTTCCAACTTCATCTCCTACTTCTTCCTAATAGACACTCCAAACCTGTCTATTTCTGGCTTTCCATATGTGCCACATCCATTCCATGCCTTTGTTCCCACCATCCCCCATTACTGTACAATCTTTTCTCCTGTCTCTCCATTTATTTGTTTCCTAATTTTCCTTCAAGGATCCATTCAAACTCTACTTCCAGAAACATTTTTTGTTCTTCTTGGCATTAAATGATCACTCCATCCTAGGAACATTGACCTTTAGTCAGTCAGCCCACAGGCTTTTGGGATGTGGACCCTATGAAGCAATCACTGTGCTAAATATGGAGGAAACAAAAAGGCGAAACTGCAGCCCCAGACCTCAAGGAGTTCACATTCTAATGAAGGAAAAAATGGACAAAGGATTATATATATAATGAAGATTTCTATAATGGAAATAATATCAGAGAGAAGATGCTAGTAGAGCATGAGCTGGGGGTGGGGGAATGTATTTTAAAGACCTCTTGTAGAACTAGAGATGAATTCTGAAGGAAGCCAGAGAATCTAGGTACAGAGGTGGGGAGCCTGAAGTCTTGAGGCTATATGTGGCTGTCTAGGTCCTCAAGTGTAGCCCTTTGACTGAATCCAAACTTCAGAGAATAAATCCTAGTTTGAATTCAGTCAAAGGGCCACACTTGAAGAACTAGAGGGTCACCTCCGGCCTCGAGATCACAGGTTCACCAATCCGGAATTCTAGTGGATGGAGAGGAAGAGGAAAGGACATATGTGATTGAGGGATAACCAATGAAAAGTCCCCAAGTCATAAGAAGGAATAACGTATAGAAAAAACATCTTTCAGGTTATTTAGACCAAACTTTTCATTTTGCAAATGAGGAAACTAAGTTCTTCAGAGGTTAAATGGCTGGCCTAGAGGAAACTAAAGGACAGAATTTAGAATAAAAAAGAAACCTTTTCCATTGCCTCCCAAGCTCTTACTGTCTATACCATTTGTTTGTCCATCATTACTGGTTTTTTCTTGTTAGTAGGCTTCTGATGGATCTCTAGTTATCTCCCTAACTGGTAGGTGAACTTGGAGAGTAAAGAGCATGTTTTACACTTCATCTCCCACACTGTCCAGGATAGTACCTTGCTCAGTAAACGTTTTTTAAAGATAATGAAATGGGCTTTAAATTTTGAAGTGGTTTATTTTAAGCCAGATTTCACAAAAGGCAAGTTATGTTGCTAACCCACCCAGCATACAATTCAGAAACGCCACTGAAGAACAATGTTTTTTTCAATATTTCCTCTTTGGTATGGTTTTGCTTAGGCATATGTATGCCCAATTGGGACAATATGGATGAACAGGGAATTATTCACTGCTTATGTACACGATTTGGGCTTCAGGATACTCAGGAATTCACCTGGCTTGCCATACCAAGAACCTGGTTGCCATTCAGAGATCAAGCACAAATTAAGACTACAAATGAAAATAGAAAACAAAAAGGATTCTTGGTTTGTTTTGTGTGTGTGTGTGTGTGTGTGTGTGTGTGTGTGTGAGTCTGATGTATATGCATATATGTGTGCATATACTCAAACATGATCAAATAGATAGCACACTGCATAGAAGTTTGACTTCAGGGGCCAGCAAGGGAGGGAAGCAAACAAGCACTTATTATGAAACTACTGCATATCAGGCACTGTTCTATGCGCTTTACAATTGCAATAGTTTTTTAAAATATTGGCTGTGAAAGTAAGTCATCTTATTTCCGATTTACCCTAAAGTCAATCCTCTATGCATTACACCATGCTGAATGACAAATATGTATCTACACCAACACACACATGAACACATGTACAATGTACTACATGTGTATGCATCAGATACATATATACGTGTGTGCATATATAATATATATATATACATACATATATATGCATACATACATACATTTGTGTGTATATAGTTTATATACGTCTAGGGGAAAAGTAAAGAGGGAATTTCATCTTCAACCTGAAGCTGTACACTTTGAAAATTAAATATAGATTAGAATTGTCTGGTAAGAATTCAAAACTGGAAATGAGTGGTCGGTGATGTTTCCATATTCTAGCAAAAATGCCTGCTGGTACCTCTCCTTTTGTCAGAGACTGATAAGGGCTGTCCTATCTTGCAGTCAAAACATCTCACTAAAAAGCTTCTTTGGCTGGAAAGCCTATCTTGGAGTATGTTTGATTTCCTGGCTGCCTTATTTGTTTACAACAATGCTCTTAAAATTGTCTCTACCATCTGTGTGAGGTCTAGTTGTCTGAATGAGAATGAGATATTAAAATGCCATCCAGATGTCTAGATGCATATCTGCATTAACATATTATGCAAATTGTCACAAGACATTTTTTTCTTCTTAAACAAAAAATATTTTTAGATGGAGTGTAAAAAAGTAAATCTGTGGAAGCTAAAGGAAATGAAGAAAGGAAAACAAGATGCACCAGATTTACCCAGCTTATCTTTTCATAATCATGTCTCATAAAAGAGTGGCTCCAAATTGTGTACGTGTGTGTGACTTTGCAAAGGGAAAAAGTAAATTTTTAACTTTTAAAGATTTTATTTAGTATTTTATTTTTCCCAGTTACAGGTAAAAACAACTTTAACATTCATATTTGAAACTTTGAGTTCTAAATTCTCCCTTCCTCCCTCCCCATCCCTCATCCACTGAGAAGGCAAACAATTCGATACAGGTAATACAAGTATAGTCATGCAAAACATGTCCATAGTAGTCATGTGTGAAAGAAAACATGGACAAAAAACCCTCAAGGAAAGTAAATTTTTAAAAAAGTATACTTCCATATGTATACAGACATAATCAGTTCTTTCTCTGGGGATGGATAGTATTTTTCATGAGTTGCCTTGGATGGTTGTATTGTTGGGAATAGCTAAATCATTCACAGCTGATCATTAAAACTAAATATTTTTTTAAAAAATAATCTCCTTAAAAGGGGCTAGAAACTCTTTCTTAAGATCTTTTTTAATAGCTCCTCAATTTATTATCTTTTGCCTTCCTCTCCCATAGTCTCCAAATCTAGAATCATAACCTCTTACTTAGGATGGTGGAATAAGAGTGAAAATTCCTATTTCTAAATTCTCTTTTCACTCTTTGGTGTAGAACATAACCTTCTGGTGTGGTGGAAAGGATTATTTACAAATTCAAGGGCACATATCCAGATGCTGATATATTCCAAATTAGGTGTTTTTAATCTTTTTTCTGTGTCATAGACTGCTTTCATAATTGATGAAACCTATGGAGCCTAATATTTTAAATACATAAAATAAAATAGATAATATTATATAGAAGGAGAAAAGAGAATAAGCATTTCTATATTGACAACTATGTGTGAGCTACTGTGCCAAGTGTCTTTTTATCTCATTTGATCTTCATAACATGCAAAGTAGGTGTTATTATTATGCCCACTTACAGATGAGGAAACTGAAACAAGCAAAAGTTAAGTAACTTGTTCATGGTCACAGCTAGTAAGTATCTGAGGCCAGATTATAAGTTCTCAGATCCCTGGTTAAAAAATCCTAAACATAGGCAGTATACAAGCCAATTTCTAAATAGGCCACCGTATATAGAAAAGCCATAATTGGGCTCAGAGTTAATTGATTCTCTCTAAATGTTCTGGTCCAGATGAAATGGGTAATTGCTTTTTATCATCTGAGACCATTTCTATATCCAAATGGATTGTGACTTGGCAGAACCATTTAGTACAATTTCCTATCACTAGTCTATTTCAGCGCATTTGGATACAGCTTAGACAAAATCACTATTTGGTGACCTAGATTCATCATCTGAGACAGCTAGAAGCAACTCAAGCAACCTAGTTCTTCCACATAGTGATTCTAGTATTGGCTTCTTATTGATATAGCCTTGCTTCCCCATGCCCCTTGCACCCATTTGAAATCTTTGAATGATTTATACTAATGACATTCTAAGAAAGTAACTTCAATAATGTGGTGTTTTTTTCAGGGTATATCAAAATTTTACCGGAGACTATCAAATCCACCAACAAAAATGCCATTTAATCTACTTGGAAGATATTATATTCAGAGATAGGAAACCTGTTTTTTTGTTTTCTAATTCCTGTTCTAACACTAAGTCCTTGGATCAATCATTAAATATCTATCATTCTTAATTCTATTATCTCACAAATGAAGGTAATATTACCTTTCCCAGGCAAGGTTAAATACAGTCATTAACATGGATCACTGGGTAATTAGGTGAATAATGGATAAAGCAATGGACTTCCAGTCAGGAAGACCTGAGTCAAATTCAGATTCGGACACACAGCTGTGTGATCCTGCCCAAGTCATTTAACTTCTGTGGCTGTCAGTTTCCACATCTCTAAAATTAGGATAATATTAAGACTTATCTGCCAGGATTCTTCTGAGAATAAAATAAACTAAAATATTTAAATGTTTTACAAATATTAAAGTGATAAGTAATAGCTAATATCATCTGGAATATTGCAATAGCTTCCTCATTAAACTCCCTGCTTCTAGTCTTTCCCATCTATAACTTATTCTTCATTTAACTGCCAATTTGACATCATTTATAAAAAAAGAAAGATAACAAACAAACACTTTGCCATATCATTCCTCTACTGATTTTTTTTTCCAGCGGTTCCCTATTCCCAACAGTATCACCTCCTTTGGTCAATGACTCCACCCTAGAGCCTGTTGTTTGATTGCTGAATCCAACCCTGGCAAGGTTCACCATTTGTTGAGAAGCTTCTGTTCATAACTTTGCTCATTTTTTTGGTCTGCACCACCTCTTCATTAACTATCTTTTCCCTGAAGGGATCACTTTACATTGTAACCTGTTTGATAACTTTGTCCCTTTCTGAGTTTACTGTCTCTTAAAAGTCCCCAACTGTCTCATTTCACTCTCAACTCAAATTCACTTTTCAAATGCTTCCACCTCCTTAATAGTTTTTTCCCTAAGGAAGGTAAGGACTGCTAGGTAGCCCAGAGGATAGAGTGCAGGGCCTGGAATCACCAAGAGTCATCTTCATGAGGTCAAATTCGGCCTCAAACACTTACCATCTGTGTGATCCTGGTCAAGTCACTAAACTCTTTTTAACTCAGCTTTCTCACTTGCAAAATGAGTCAGAGAAGAAAATCGCAAACCACTCCAGTATCTTTGCAAAGAAGATCTCAAATAGGGTCATGGGGAAGCAGACACAAATGAAAAATGACTGAATGAAAAGCAGGTACCCTTCCCCCATTAGCTTTCTTATTTCCATTATGTTTGTCAACTTCTATTAAAAGGTTATAGAGCAAACAAGTAACCAATGCCCCCTATTTCTGATTCACTCCTTCCTCATTTCTACTCTAACAACTGCCCCTCTCTCCTGAAGTCACTGTTCAGGTGCCACCTTGTACAAAAAGGCTTTCCTCATCCTCCCAGTTGACAATGCTCTCTCCCTCTTGAAATTTCTTCATATTGTCTTGTATATACAGTACTAAGTTTTTCTTTTCCCTGGACACATGAAACAAAAACAAGCAGAAATATCTGAACTCAACATTTCATCTTCTGTTCCCTTGCCTTTGCAAAGTATCTCCCCAAAGCAATTCTCTATCTTGGAATTCTGAGCTTGCTTTAAGATTCAGCTCTCAAGCCATTTTATAAAAGAAGGGATTCTTATCTGTAATATTTTGTCTCTTTAAGCTGTTTCTGGGCATAGGTGCTGCAATTTTATCTTTTGCACAGTGTCTGACTTAATAAAAATTATTAAATTACATGTGTTGACTTTGTCAAACATAGCAGGTTCAACTAAGTGATATTTTTAAGCTTCTTCCAGGCTTTGCTTCTAGCTTTCTAAAGAAGGACACATATCAGTGATCACAGCTTTTTTACGTGTGTGAGGACAAGAAAAAGATTCCCTTTACAATGTATTAGTCTGGTATCCTGGGGGTAAGCAGGGTGGATGGAAATCAACTTAGTAACTACCTATAGTCTTATTTCAAAACGATAATCCATGAAGGACTATATATATGTATATATATATATGACTTTCAATGGCAATCATTAACTAAACCTGGAGTTCTTTCTAGTATTTTTCACATAATTTTATATATCATTAGATACATTTCAATGGTTCTTTTTTTTTTTTTTGAGGGGAAATGGAGGGGGCACACAAGTGAAGATACAGAGCATATTTCACAACTGAAATCAATCAGAGAAGAATCAATATTGAAGTTCCTATAGTACTTTTGGATGGAAACTGGTGTCACCAAAATAACTCATCATATTAGCATTGCCGAATGGCCTGACAGTCAGCATATCATTATGCTCCAATTAGAAAGTCACTTTTTTAGGGTCAAGTCATTGAAAAAAGGATAGCATCATCTCCCTTCTCTTATAGAGTAACAACATTCCAGAATTGGAGGAGACAATAGAGGCCCTCTACTCCAACAATGCATTTAAAGGAATTCTTAAGGCCACAATGTATCTGACAAATGGTTTTCTAGCTTTTGCCTAAGCACCTCCAGCCAGAGGAAACTCACTACATTATGAGTTGTCCCATTTGACTTCAGATTGCTTTAATTGCTGGAAATCTCTCACCCATCCAAATACAACATGAAATCTAAAGTTACATCTGCAATTTCCAGACACTGTTCTTCTTCCTGCTGAGACCAAGCAGGAAAAGACAAATAACATTTTCCCTGGAAAGCCTTTGAGATAGTTGAAGACAGCTATCATGAGTTTTATGACTCTTCTCTTTTCCATGGTAATTCTTTCCAATTATTTCAACAGCTCCTCTAATGAGAGAAACACAAGGCCCCTAATCATCACAGAGGCAACAGGGTTTGTGGGAAGATCTCTGGCTACAGGATTAGAGTTCATGGCTTGTCCTTGATAATCATTTCCTGTGTGACCTTGGGCAAGTCACCTAAATTCCCAGGGCCTCATTTCCTTGTCTCTAAAATAAGTGTTTGGACTAGATACCCTCTATCGTCTCTTGTAGCTCTAATCTATCAACATTCTTTTTGCCCTCCTCTCGATAATGTCCACCATGTTAATTCCTTTAATGCATTTGGTTCATGGGAACTGAAAAATAAATAATAATCAAGATATAATCTAACCAGGCCAAATTATTGGGGGCTTGTCACCTTCTCTTAGATAGTATGCCTCCCTTAGTGTATGCTAAGATTTCTTTATTGCCACATCAGACTGACTAATGTTGGGCTTATAGCCCACTAAGTACCCCAAATCATTTGTTAGATGAACTGTTTAAGCACAACATCAAATGTTCTGTTAATTTTATGAAACTGAGTTTTTGTTGTTATTCTTTTCAAATATAAGGATTTATATTCATCCCTATCAAATTTCATTTTAGTGCAACTGTCCTATTGATATTACCTGTCAAGCTGCTATTGAATGCTAGTGCTGGAGCCAATGTGTTCCCTATTCTATCTGTATTTGCATCATCTTGAATATGTTATTTCCTCTGATTACTGTTTGTCATTGTTACATCAATAGAAGTAGGCATACATGGGTAGCAATGTGAAAAATAAAATGGGCAGTTACATTTTCTAGTTTCTTAATTCTCTACAGTACATCTATCTACATAATGCAAAGAGAAGAGATTCATGTACATTCATATCAAAGTAATTCAAATCAAAAGACTCCTGAAAAACTAAGAAAATGTTGGGTACCCTTCATACTCACATCCATCAACTTACTTCTTGGCCAATGAAATTTTACCCAATCAAAGACTGACCCCTGTTCTTCTACCATAAAACCTACTAATCATCTTCCAAGGGAAGAGTATTAGTCATAAGATGAACTGAATTAATCATCATATTACAGTACTCTGCCATTCTCACTATTGCCTGAAGAATTCAAAACCTTATAAATAGTGCTTCTTAGTATCAAAGTCACACAGATGTTAGCATTATATGTGAGAATATAGAATCTGATTTTTTTAGTCTATATTTGTCCTATATCTTTTTTTATCCTAGTGAAGAGTTTTCAGAATATATTGGAACCATAAGACGTTAGAGTTAGAGCTTTAATGGATCATAGAGCCCACCTAGATCAACTTCAATTTTATTTTTTAATTAAGAAAAGCTATCAAAACATCAATCTAACAAAATTTAGGGGGAGATCAAAAAGGAAGGAAGGAAGGAAGGAATGAATGAAGGAAGAAAGGAAACAAGACTTATAATGATTATGAATAATCAAACAAAATAAATTCCCCCTTTGGCCCAGTCCAAATTTTTTTTTTAAATTTACGTTTGAACAAATTTATCTTAGGATTTTGGCCTAGTGAAGTTAAGTATCTTAACCAGAGTCACACAAGTAATAAAAAGAAGAATTCAAATGCAGAGAATTAATGAAATATGTATAGAGTAATGAAATAAATGTCCAGTAAACATGAAAAACTATGATCTATCCTACTCTAATTAAGAGGTCTTCAAAAATAATAACAGAACAAGGGGAGCAATGTGTTCCAGAAAGCTCTGGAAGGTACAGTACAAATGTTTTTTTTGTTCATTTGGTTTTCTTTTAAGTTTAAAGAAGACAACTAAAACATTGTTTAATTCTTGTCGTATTGTGTCCTTTAAGTACCCACAATTCAATATTTATATATGTCTGAAGGTTTTAGCATAAATTGAATGTATGATCTGGATTTTACTCTAATTGTATTCCCAAGTCTATCTGAGACATAACAGGTGCTTCTATCTGCTTTGTGAACTGGGGCTATTCAAAGGGAAAACAAGATTATTGAGAAAAATGGTTTATAGATCCCAAAGAAAAGACCTATTAGTGAATACAAGAACAGTGATTGCTTCCAGTGTTTGAATGATTCAACAAATATATTTAGCTATTGATGCCTTAGAATCTCCCTGGGTCTCATTCCATTAATGTCCACAATAAATACCAGTCAGCCTCCATATAGACAAAATCTGCATGCAAAGTAAGGGAGGCAGGAGGAGTAAGGACCTTAAAGCAATTATGGCTATAATCACATAGGTCTCATACATTTTATACCTAATGTTATTTTTAGTTTTAGTTACCCAGATAAAATCTAGAACTCACCACTTTATTCCGGGTGTGTATATTGGTGAGGGATATCAATGTTAAAGACAGTAGGAAAAAAAAAACAACTTGTCTATGTATATAATTCAAAATGAATTTCAGAGAAAACTACCCCATAAAGAAAACAAAATGAAGTAACTTATATTTTTTGGGGGAAATCTACCGTAAATTTTGATGATCCTGATGAAATTCCATCAGAAAGAAGGAAGGAAAGTAGGTAGGAAGGAAGGAAGGAAGGGATAAATTTAGATGGAGTACCTTAGGTTCAAACATTTTTCTACCTATATGACCTTGGAAAAGTCATTGAATGTGTTCCTTACTTTCATATGAGAATAAGAGGTAGATTTGGGAAAGCTATGGTAGATTTGATAATTCCCATTAAGGTAGATAATGAGTCACTATAGATATAGAGAGAAAAGCATGCACAGAGTTGTCATTTCAACTTCAGTACAACTCCAAATTATAGTAGGAATAAGAAGAAGACAAGGATAGTATTGTAGACAAGCTGGTAGATTTCTCTTCATCTGTGAAATAAATAGATTAGGATAAATGACACTTTTATGACATCCTCATTCTAAATACATCATCCCATAATTCTAACATACAAACACACACACACACACATATACACACATTATATATAAATGTGTGTGTATGTGTGAAGAGAGAGAGAGAGAAAGAGAGAGAGAGAATCTATCAAAAAAAAAAACCTTAAATTTTTCCACTGAAGTCTTGTCTTTAGTCAGAGTTCAATCAATACAAGACAACCCATCATCTTGCTCCAACTACCAAAATGTCCCCCACACTAATCTTTTTTAGCAGATTAGGCATTTTGTCTTGTTTGATATTCTCATTAACTTCATTTATCGGAATTCTCCAATTTAATCTATGTCACCAAACACCTGTATTTTATTTTGATCCACCAATCAGGTAATATAAAAGACAAAATTAAGGTAGCATAAGATTTTGTGAAAAATAAACCCATGTAACTTTCTAAAATGAGCATAGCTCCTTGACACCAATGCCAATCTTGGTTCCCAGTGGACCAATAAAGTCCAGGGAGAGAGCTCACTAGCACCAAGATTTGTGTATCCCCACATAACTCGAGACCTGAGAGAAATACAGTAAATTTCTCATCTCACCAAGGAAAACAGGCAATGAATTTTACTAGTTTTAACACCAAATTCACACATGTTCGGAAAATCTTCAAGGGCAGGCAGTCCTTATTTATAGTAAAGTTCTTTTTAGCATTAGTCTTAAACTTCCTCAGATTTAAATTTAAGCTTGGTTTTCCAAGTATTCAAGAAGTTGCTGTAACCCATGTGATTTTGGAATGTCCTGGAGAGTATTGCTTTAGGGATAGCAGATTAAATTAAATCACATTCATTTTAACTGACTTCTCAAAAATTCAGTTGATTTAATGTTTTGAGCATTTCTTCTACTTAGCCTTTCTATTTTTCACTGTTCCATAGAGTAAGTAGCTTACTTTTGCAATCTAGGTTCTCAAAACTTACCATTTCAAGAAGTGAGAAGCTAGTGAGTGGTTAAAAAAAATCATACATGATCTACATTATAGAATTCTGAAATTAAGCTTTGTGCCTACAGTTGATAAACACAACTGACATTGCCAGGAGCAAACCTCTCCTAAAATGGCAACTAGCTATTGCTTTATAAAGAAAACTAAGTATAAACAATCCTATTTCATTGCATTTATATTTTTAAGCAATCAGTGCACAGACTTCCTTAAGAATAATTTAAGAAATAGTTTAGCATTTATATAACAGTCATTCTTCCATTATACAACTTCAAATGTTTCCAGATCTCTTTTGGGATGCCACACATTGGGTTAAGAAGCAGAGGATTCTCAACTTTCTTATAGAGATATAAGTGATGCAAGGCTGGAATGCTATGGCGGTGTGACCCATTCAACTCTCAGATATAGGGAAAGAGAATGTTGAAATACTTCACCAGTTTAACTATAAGGACATTGGAATTAGGAGAAATAATAAAGATTGGTATATGGTATAAATACAAGTAAGAAAGTAATAGGAGAATCCAATCTTTGATATTTTTATCTGTACCACTTGAGTCTTAGTTTGCACTTTGGTAAAATGAAGAGTGAATCTAGAAGACCTCTAAAGTACCTTATACATCTAAAACTATGATCTTTGAATAGACTCTCATTTTGGCCCAGTTGCAAGAATAAAAAGGATATGATTTAATGATTATAATATTCTACCCACTTTCCAATTCTTCTTTTTACTCTGGTAAATTATGGGAGACTTACTCTTTTCATAAGGACTAAGGTCAGGAAAATATCCTTGCAAACAGGAGAATAGATTAACTGATAAAATTTAACCCACACAGGGAAATCTAGCTTACATAAACTGTAAGTATCCATTAAAATATATTTTTGTTCTGATAGATTTTAATTACACCTTTAGCATGCCAAATCAAGGTATGTAGTAGGAGATATCAAAAGAAGTTATGGACTCAGAGGCAGAGAATCAGAATTGAAGACCAGGCTGTGTTACTGGAAAAATCAACAAATATCTCTGTACCTGAATTTCCACAACTTATAAAACTATTGAGTTAAAATTGATGGTATAAAACCCCCTTCCAATTATATATACATATCTATGTATGTATGTGTATGTATGTACATACACATACATATATATATATGTGTGTGTGTGTGATTTAATTAATCCTTGAAATAACAGAAAAATCAACAAATACACAGTTAAGTATATGAGTAACTATTGTAAAAACAAGAACATAAATGGATTTCTATGGAGCTTCAGATTAGGAAAAATTTATTTAGATTCATGAAAGCTTCATAGAGGAGTTGGCATTTAAATTGGCCCTAGAAGGAAAAAATAGAATTTCATTTGAATCAATCAAACATCAAGCATCTATTAAGTCCCTATTATTCAGATACTGTTCTAGGGACTGGTCATAAAACAGACACAAAAAAATCCCAAACCGTTTCTTCTCTCAAGCATTTTGTTTTCTGTCATGGGTGAAAAGATGTTTATATACAGAAAATAAATGCATGATGATTTTAGGAGAGAAAGTACTAGCTACTGGGGGAATCAAGAATGGCTTTATGTAGAAAAAGATGCTTGATTTCAGTGCTGAAGGAAACAAGGTGTTTTCAGAGCAAAGTTGAAGAAGGAGTATATTCCAGGCATGAGGAACAGACAGCAGAGAAGGAAAATGCATAGAGACGAGAATGTCTTGTATAGGAGAAAAAGGAAGAAAACCAGGGTGGCTGGTCCTCAATATGTGTAAAGGGGAATAATATATAATGGGTCTGCAAAGATATATTGAGGCCAGATTGAGTAAAGCTTTAAATGGCAGACAGAGGAGTTATATTTAATCCTAGAGGAAACAGAAAGCACATCTAGTTTATTGAATAAAAAGGTGATAGTCAGATCTGGACTTTGGAAAAATCACTTTCACTACTGTGTGAAGAAGACGAAATTGAAGTGGAGAAGATGAATCAATCCAGGCAAGAGATGTGGAAAGTGGAAAGTAGGGTTGAATTACAAATTCAAAATTCAATTATGATTTTGATATCATAAACCTAATTAAGTAGAAGGAAAATGGATTAAGAGTTAGAAGGGACCTTGGTGGCCTTTCATTTATAGGTGAGGAAACATTCCCATGGAGTTAAATGACTTGACCAAGATAACATAACTAGCAGCTGACTCCTTTGAATCTATTTTTTTCTATTTCCAAATCTAGAGTCCCCCACCCTCACTATATTATGTTGTTAATGACAGTGCCTTCAAGACATACAGGAAGTTAGGGAAATTAGCATGTTTGTGGCAAAAAAAAAGTCTTAATTTTGTATTGGACATGCTAAATTTCACATGGCCATGTGATATCCAGTAGAACACGTAATATTCAGTTAATGATAAAGGGTTGGAGTTTAGGAGATAGGATAGGGCTGTAAATATCATTTGTGTAATTTTCTTCAGGGAGATGACTAATCCATAGGAATTATTGATGTCACCAAGTCAGAGGGTACAGAGAAAGTAGAACAGGACTTAGGACAGAACATTGGGGTACATCCACAACTGAGAGGAATAATATAGATGAATGGGGATCACTCAAATAGGTAGGAGAATGAAGAAAAAATTAAGTTCAGAGAACCTTTATCTTTAAAAAAAGTTTTTCTTTTTATATTTAAAGATCATTCCCACTTCATGAATGACCTCTTGTAACAAAGTAAAACAGCAAAATAAATTTACTTGCTCCTATCTAAAAGTGCACAAATTTCACATCTGTAGAACTTCATACTTCTCTAGTTGCTGGGTTTTTTTTTAAATTAGTATACATTTATTTTCTCTTCCTTTTGCCCTCACCCCATAAAAATAAAAAAAAAAATTCTTGTAACAAATATTCGTTGTCAAGCAAAACAAAGTACTTATGATTGTATGCGAAACACACATTCATATGTAAATGCACCCATATAAATGTACCTCTGTGTGTATGTACATAGTTGAATGTGAAGTATGCTGCATCCTAAATCTGTCCCGTCTTTGTAAATAGATAGTAAGTTTCATCACCCACATTCCCTCTAGAGGATAATGCCATCTCCCCCAAGGCTACCTTCCATCTATTCTGAATCTATCTTCCTTGTATGAATCTATGTATTACACTGCATCCTCCATTAGAATATAAATTTCTCATTTACAGCAATGATTTCATGTTTTGCTTCATTTCTCTCCAGTCAGCCTATACTAAAATAAGCTCAAACAAAGAGGTACTTAGAAGAGTCGAAGGAAATTAGAAGGTGGGATATTGGAGGCTACAGCAGAAGGGTATGTATGAAGGACAGCTAGTATAAATATCTGAAATTGTAGGAAAGAGTATCTTGTGCAAGGAACAACAAAGAGACAAATGTACTAGATCACAGAGAGTGTTAGTGAGTAGAGTGAAGGAAGACTGAGGATATAGGAGGAGTCATAAACTTGTGAAAGATTTTGGATATCCAAAAGAAAATTTTATATTTGAACCTGTAGGTAATAGAGAACCACTAGAGAATATTGAATGGAGGGAAGTGACATGGGTTGTATCTGTGCTTTAGGAAAATGAGGGCTTCCATCACAGGAGTGTGATCACTGTCAGAAAAGTAAAGGAGTTGTATAAGAAATATTATAAAGTTAAAATCAACAGGAACTGGAAAAAAAAAGATTGTCAGAGGGCGAGAGAGAGTGAAGAGTCAAGGATGGCATGTAAGTTGAAAACCTAGTCGTGTAGGGGAATGGTGGTGTCATCAGGAGTAACTTGGATATTTGATAGTGGGTAGAATTTTTTTGAGGAAAGAAAATGTATTCCATTTTGGACATACTGTGTTTAAGATAACTATGAGACATCAGGTTTGAGATGTACAATGTATCAAGTATGGTAGACAGGCGAAAGTTTAGGGCTTGATGAATAGCCTGTGAATCATCACAGAAAAAAAATCCCCCAAAAATACATAGAAGGGAAACACGTTCCCTTTAAAACTTGGCAGGCACTTCTGTCATGATCTAGCATGAATACATAAATACTATGTTACAAAACCTACAGATTTCCCAATTTGAGCCAATCTTGAAAAAAAATACTTCAAGGAATGAATTGAATGAAGAAATTATTGAATACTTCAATTTGCAAAGTACTGTTCTAGTCACTGAAATATGGATAGAAAAGACAACCCCTGCTTTCAAAAAGTTGAAGTTCTGAGAGGCATAAAACATATGGAAGCTTTCAGCCAAAAGTGAACTGGAATGGTCCTATGCTCCTTAAGGTTGGATAGCTAAGAATGGGGATCTCTCTTTTATAAGATCATAACCTATGATAAAACCGTGTCAGTTTCTTATGCTGAATAGTCACAGTGTCAAGAACTTGGTGGCAACAGCTTGATCTTCCCTAGCTTGAACCTAGCAACTTCAGGAGCAGGTGCCAGTCTTTATCTCAAAACAGTTTTACTGAGTTGAATACAACCCCTCTGAATTGAACTCAAAGGAACAGAAAATTGAGTTGTTGCTTAAATACCAGGGTGATGACATTAAAGAAAAAATCAAGGAAAAGGAGAATAGATTTTGTTTATACTTTCTGACTTTTGGAACCATGAGTTTCCATTGGGGCAAAAAAGGTTATCCTCTGTTTTTTCAGTTGCTTGCAAGTTTTTCACAGAACTGTAATTCTATTGGTATAGAACTCCTCTTTGTGAAAAATCTTCTGTATTGTCACCTTCTCTACATTGTATAGTTTTAGAAAGCCACTAAGGGCACAGGGAGTTACATATGTTGAGCATGGTCACCCAGCTAGTCTGGGTCAGAGAAAGAACTTAAACCCAGGTCTTTTTAGCTCTAAGGTTAAGCCTTTATCTCCTATATCTCAACCTATATCCCAACCTCTCAGGGATGGCTCAGAACAAAACTAAATTTTCCTTATATCTAGATAAATGCTCAGATAGTAGTTCAGACTGGAATCTCTCCATCAGGAAGATAAAATATTAAAAAAGATTTAAAAGAGGTTTTGTTCTACAGATTTCTTGTTGAGGTAAGAAATGCAGTTATAAGCTTCATGTTGTTGCTTGTGCTTCTTACTTGAAAGGGACCAGTGATATCAAGAAGGTGATGTTTTGACTTCCGAGTAAATTGGATTCAAGTGAGACAGGGCTGTGCAGTCACCAGCCTCGCTCTCTCCTCTGGAGATATATGGATCCAATGGTAAGATATATATTAGGACAACTAGAGATGATCTTTTTAAGTGAAGGTCTTTCCCAGGTCTGCTTGTGAGAGGCAATACCCATTCAGTGATTAAGGCTAGGTAAGAAATAAGGCAAAAATTTTCACTTTTATCTAGTCAAAAAAATCATTCTAGGGGGGAAGACCCTCAGGTATTCTGGCCCAGATGATAACAATTACTATTTACACTCACTCTGAGTCATCAAAACCTAAACAATAATCAAGTGGGGTTTGAGCAGAAACCTATTGTTGGCCATTCAGTGAGCAATAGAGTGATTTGGGTTTAAGACATGGTCAAGTAGCTCCACTTAATCCCAATAGCCTTTATCAAAGCCTGATTCTCCACTGATTTACTTCAAGGAATCATAAATGAAACTGCATGGGGCAAAAAGGTTAATTCTCCCAGATTTTTTTTTTTTTATGTCGTAGAATAAAGAAGTAGGAGAGAGGGGAAAAAAAGAGAAATCTAGCCCATAATCCCAAGATATCTTGAGAGGTTTCAGTAATCAAAATTTATATTCCTTTGGACATCATGAGATAACATCTGAGAAAAGACAAGAGGAAACATGTATTCTCAAGTTAAAAAAATAGGGAATAAATAATAAACTTAAATCATTTCTAAATCAAGATGATTGGGGTGGGGAGAACAAGCCCTGAATCATTTTTCATCCCATTAAAGAGTTCAGACATTTAAGAAAATAGGTTAGTCTAAACCCTGAACTCTAATGTGTATCCTTTGTTACTTTCTTTGTGTTCAGTCTATTCATTTATACACTGGTCATTCCAATGGGTCAAGCAAACCATAGAGTAATAAACTTTATAAGTTAGGAACCATGCTGTTGTGTAATCTTGGGCAAGTCATTTAACCTCTTGAAGGTGTTTTTCCCCCTGATCTGTAAAATGGGGGGTGATGTAATCATGTTTGTATTCTTTATCTCATGGAACTGCTGTGAGAAAAGTGATTTTTAAACCTTAATAATATATTAATGTATCCTGTTACTACTACCCAAAGTGGGAAAAAATAAATGTACTAATATGCAATAAATGAGAAAAGACTTTGAAATATGTCCAGAGGTCAATTAACAACATAAAAGTAGTATTACATTCACCCCTATCTCTAGCCAGACATAGAGAAGGATAGATAGATAGATAGATAGATAGATAGATAGATAGATAGATAGATAGATAGATAGATGATAGATAGAGCGAGAGAGAGAGAGAGAGAGAGGTACATACATACATACATACATTCATACCTACATAAATGGATAGATACACAGATAGATAGATTAGGTAGGTAGATAGAGACAGATATAGACACATGCATATAATAAAATAATGCTTTGATGAATTTGAAATGCAAAGAAAATAAAAGATTGGCTGGCTTTCTTTTCTCTCAGTTTTACTTATCCAATTTAATCTTCATTTAGTACCAGCAGTTTTAACACTTGAAAAATGCTAAATGTGTCTCCTTATTTGCATAATGTCCCTGTGTTGGAAGTCCTTTAACAGAAATAACAAAACCATTACCAAATCATAGAAATTCAAAACTGAATAGAACCTTATATGCCATCAAGTACCACCATAGAAGAACCACCTTTATGGTATCCCACACATACACATGGTCATTCAACCTCTACCTGATGATCTTTAATAATGGAGGGATTATTTTCTGTACTTTGAGATGGGTCTAATTATCATAAATTTATTCCATCTAACATGTCTATCTGCTTCTGTACAATTTATATTTAACTCCCAGGTCTGCCTTCTAAGGGCCAGCAAAACAAATCTAACCATTATTCCACACAGCCACCCTTTGAGCATTGGGAGACAATAATAACATTCCTTCTAATTTTTTCTTTTCTTACTGGCAAAATATCCATACCTTCTTTAACAGACCTTCACAAATTTTGTTTCCCTCCTCTCTGTTATTGTGAGTGTCCTTCAATGGACATTTTGCAATTAATCAATGATCAGTATAACTTCATATAGGTATAGAGATAGACATATCTATACATTAATATCTCTTTCTAGGTTTATATCATTAATTTCTACTTAGTTTGGGGCTGTTGTTCAGTTGTTCAGTTGTGTCCAACTCTTTGGGACCCCATGAATCCACTGTCCATGGGTTTTCTTTGGCAAAGAAACTGGAGAGTTTTGCTCTTTTCTTCTTCAGTGGATCTTTTTGTCAGCAGTCAGAAGTTAAGTGACTTGTCCAGGGTCACACAGTTAGGAAGTGTCAAAGATAGGATTTGAATTCAGATCTTTCTGACTGCTGGAACAGAAGTTTATCCACTGAGCCACCAACTATCAATATTCAGCTTGCTTTGCTCCAAACCCAACATTTTTGTTGTTGTTGTAGGTTTGTTTGTCTTTTTTTTTTTTTTACACAGATTGTTTTTGATTTGAATTCTTATGTAGGAGTGGTGGGGAACCTGTGGTCTTCAGCCCACATGTGGCCCTCTAGGTCTTTAAGTATGGCCCTTAGACTGAAAAATTTATTCTGTGAAGTTTGGATTCAGTTAGAGGGCTGCACTAGAGGACCTAGAGGGTCACATGTGGGCTCAAGACCACAGATTTTCTACCCCTGTAATCTATACAATACTTATCTTTTAAACTTAAGTAAATGACTTTGCAGTTATCCCCACCTATTTAAAATCATTTTATGAGAGTTCAGCTTGTTGTTCTGTTATAAACTTTTTTCTTTTGAATTCTAATTTAAATTTAGAATATTAGTTATTCATTCTACTCTTGTGAGAATGAGAATATATAACCTAGAACAGAAAGGCATAAACCTTACCCAATTAACAGCTTGCTTGAAAACTAAAAAGATCAATCATAAATTAAAGATACCATAAAATGTCAAGGAAATAGAACAGTAAAAGCAGACAAATAAAACAGTCAAACTTAAAAGGTATCTGATATAAAAATATCTGATATGTAAAACAGGCCAAAAAGAGATAATTTAAGACTCTGAAAATTAGGAACTCTCCCTAACCCTTCCTCCCACCACACATATCAAAAGCCAAATGTTATATTCCAAAAATTCATAAACAATACTACTTGAATCTCTTGGAACAGGAGGAAAAAATGAAAACTGAAAGAATTCACCAATCATTTATTCAATGAAATCCCCAAAAGAAAACTCACAGAATTTCAGAGACAAAATGTGGGGCTTCTATGTCAAATAAAAATATTGCAAGTAGCTAGAAAGCAAGAATTCAATTACCAAGGTACGAATAGAGATTCAATGTGACCTGACGGCTTCTAAAAATAAGAGGAAATCTCAGGAATACAGTATTTTAAAAGGCAAACATATAGTATTACAATACCAAGGATAACCTAGCAAAACTCAGTATAATCACATAGTTAAAAGGAGAAGTTTTAATGGAAGTGAGAATCTTTAAACTTTCACAATGAAAATACAAGAGCAGAATACGAAATTTTAACCTCAGAGAGTCAAAAGAAACTTTTTTTTTAGATTAATTTATTTAAGTCACTTGAAAGTTTGGTTGTTTTTTTTTTTTTTTTGATGAAGCAGTGTTTACATTCTCATAGGTAGAAAACAAACAATATGCCTTCAATGAATCAATTAATAAACATGTATTAAGTACGTACTATATGACAGGCAGTACCTTAATTTCTTTTAAAGTTAATTAGTGAGATTTTTTAGAGGTCCAGAGAATATAGTTATTCTATCCAGAGGTTTTAAGAGGTAAAAAAGAATAGCACAAAAGGAATATACTATTGTAGAAAGAAGGAAATGGAATTATTTCCCATAATGGGGAAATATAAAAAGAATAGTATACAGTCATAGAGGAAGGAGTAGGGGAGTGGGCATCAATAAGGTGAACCTCACTCAAATGAAATGGATAAAGGGTGGTCGAACAAATATAAACATAGGCACAGAGTCAACAAGGAGATGATGATGGAGGTTGTGGTTTGAGAGGGAGAATAACAATAGGAAGGGAATTATTGAAAGAAAAAACAAACTTTCTGATACCATGAAAGGATTCAATGCAGAGGGGAAAGAAGCAAAAATATAGAAACCATGGGGTGCTCATCAATTGGGAAATGACTAAACAAACTGTATTATATAAAGGGAAACTAACATGATATAAGAGAAGATGAAAGAGATAGTTTCAGAGAATACTGAAAGACCAGGTGCAACATAAATTGAACTAGGATAACCAAATATACAACAAATTTCTTTAAGAAAAAGCAACTTGGAGAGATGGTTATTAAAGACACACACATACAGACACACACACACACACACATACACAGTAGGTGTTCAAAGGGCTTTGAATGAAGCTTGTTATCCACACCTTCTGACAAAACAATGACTGACTCCACCTATATAAGGAAGCAAGCATATTTAGATATGACTACTTGCTAAATTTATTTTGCTTATGGTGTTTTTTTCTTCATTTTTTGCGGAATAGGGAGGATGGTTGAGGAAGGGAAGGAGCTATGGTAATAGTAAAACAAGAAGAAAAAGTTTAAAAGATGAGGGGTTTTATTTTAACACAATGAAGGGTATAGAACAAAATTCAGACAGAATGGTTTTAGAAGTAATGGCTTCTATTATATGTTTTCTTGTTGTCGTTTTTAAGTGAGTGGCATGGGAGAGAAATCTGATTTCATAGGCAATCTTCTTTTTGTGTTCTATTTTATGTTTGAAATTGCTTTCTCTCCATTTTTTTCTCCCCCTGCATCCTTTCCTCAGTTGATAAATGATGAAAAGATATGGTCAATCTTCAGAGGAAGTAATCAAAGCTATCTATAGTGATATGAAAAATAATACTCTAACTCAATATTGATTGGAGAAATGCAAATCAAAACAATTCTGAAGTACTACCTCATTAAATCGGATAATAGGACAGAATAGGTAAATTATGAATGTTGGAGTTGATGTGAGGAAAATGAGACATTAATGCACTATTGATGGAGTTGTGAACTGATCCAACCATTGTGTAGAGAAATTTGGGATTATGCCCAAATTATGTATAATCTTTGATTTAGCAATAACGCTACTTGGTTGGTATCCCCAAGACATAAAAAAATGAATAAAAGGACTTAAATGTAAAAAAAAAAGTATTTAGAGCAGCTCTTTTCTGGTGGTGAAGAATTAGAAATTGAGGGGATGTCCACAAATGCGGAATGACTGAACAAGTTGTGATATGTGATTATGATCAAATACTACTGTGTTATAAAAAATAATGACCAGGACGCTCTCAAAAAAAAAAAAAAACTGGAAAGACTTGCATGGGCTGAGGCAAAGTGAATTGTACTTTGCAAAATGTAACAGCAACGTTGTTTTATAATCACCTGTGAAGGACTTAGCTATCAATGCAATGGTCCAAGGCAAATCTGAGCCCTTATGATGAAAAATATTATCCATCCCCAGAGAAAGAACTGCTGGTGTCTGAATAAAGATAGAAACATACTTTTTTTTTTTTGCTTTCTTTTTTTTGGGGGGGAGAGAGGGGGAGGGTTCTATGTTTTCTTCCACAACATGACTATTATACATATGTTTTGCATAACTGCATGTATATAACCTAAATTGAATTGCTTGCCTACTCAATAGGGGAAGGGTTGGGAAGGAGGAAGAGGGAGAATTTGGAAGTTAAAGTTTGAAAAATGAATATTAAAATTTAGTTTTACATGTAACCGGGGAAACAAAATACTAAATGGAAAAGATGCAAAAAAATAAAGTGATGAAGGTACCAAAATAATTCTACAAGTATAGTGCTCTATCAATCAAATTATCAAAGAAGTTCTTTAAAGATTTGAGTAAAATGCTTCCTAATAATCATCTGGGTGTTTCTAATTCAAGAATATTTATATAATGGAAAAAAATAGGAAAGGGGAGAGGCCATAGTATTAGCTCATCACAAAGCACATGACAAACCGAATGATATGACCACAGGCAAATCAATGGACTTTTGTGAACTTCAGTTTCCTCTCTGTAAAATGCAATTAATAATAATTTTAAATGCTGACATCATAGGGTATTGTGAGAAAAACCTTTGATAGAGTTTGCAAAGTGATTTTCAATCAAATATATGAATATTGTTCATAATACACACAATTAAATGGAAGATGACGGTGAGAGTACTAGTGATGCCGCCACCATGATAGTGATAGTGATGGACAAAAATGGTCAATTTTCTTAGCATTAGGAATGTCTATATCATTCTAAAGTTAGATAAAATTTAGATAATGTATCTTGGAAAGAAGAGTGGTGAAAACAGAGTTAAAACAGAATTGGGGGACATATTCCAAAATAATTTTTAAGTATAGGACATAGAACATACATACATATATATATATATACATATATATATATATATATATATATATATATACATACATACGTATGTATGTGTAATTTAATGGAAAATTATATCTTCAAGTGTCTAGGGAAAGAAATTGAATGTAAATATGTGATAGAAAAGGTTACACAGAACAAATAGACAATCTGGGATTAAATAAAAATTTTCAATGCCCTTTCACCATTCAAAAGTGGATTTCTTGGCATTTTAAATTGTTCTAATAATTTCTGTCCTTGTTCAACACACACATACACACAAACACACACAAAGACAGTAGGAAAAACAGCATATATTAGTGACGTAGCTTTCCATGAGAGGAAACAAAATGTGCTTTATCTAAATTTTTCACATCGTTGGCACCTAATATGTTGCTGCATTTCACAAGGTAGAAATTTTAATAAATGCTTATTTAATGAATGATATTTCTGAATAGCTGCTGACCCATTTTCCCTAAAGTAAGTAAACCAAACACATGGGCTTGGGCTCAGAGAATCCTAATTTAAATCCTAGTTTTGGTTTGTCCTTTCACTTCTAGAAAAGCAGAATTTATCTAGGTTTTAAATATCACTATGAGGTTTAAAACTAACTTTACAAACATTTGATCCTTACAACAAGCCTGGGAGGCTGGTTTTCTCCATTTTATAGATAATGAAACTGAGACAGGCAGAAGTTATATGACTTTTGCAGGGTTACACAGCTAGTTCCTGAGTCCAAATCCACCACTCAATCCATTAGAACATCTAGCAGCCACTAGGTAAGGAATAATGAAGTTTGCATATCTTATCAATATGGTCCTTTCCAGTTTCCAAATGAAATGCATTATTGATAATATTTCCAATCAGACCCCATATTCAGTGTACAAAATATTTAAAATCACCATTGTGTATCAATGATATCCTCCCTCCTTGTCTCCACCTACTGAATTCCCTTAAGTCTCAACTACAATCCTGTCTTTCACAGGGAACCTTTCCCAGTCACTCTTAAGCCTAGGCCCTTCTATTAATCATCTCACATCTCTTTTACATGGTTTATTTGCACTTACTTTCTCTCCCATTAGGTTGTGAATTGCATGAGGGCAGGGCCTGTCTTTTGCCTCTTTTTGCATCCCTGCTGTCTAGTACAGTGCCTGGAAAAGAGTCAGGATTTAATAAGTACTTACTGAGTGATTGACAAAAATTAAAAAAAATAATAACTACATTGTGGACCAGCAACTTTCCCCTCAAGAATTTAATAACTTTGCATAAGAAGTTCTCAAACTTCTTACACATTTGTCTTTCTGTATTAAAAAGTATTATGTTGTTCTTATACTCAAAATCCTTGATTTTTTAATTAATTTTATTTTTCATTTTTAACACCATTCATATCATAACTTCATACTCCAACTTTTGGTCAGGTGATACTTCTCTTAAAGCATTTACAACATAGACCACAAACGAATTTTTTTTTAACATTAACCAACTGAGACACAAATAAAAACTACGTATGCTAACTTCAAAAGCCCTTGACCTGATTGTCCCTACACTATTGCTAAGAATTAAAAGGCCGTAACTTATTGTTGTTGGTCTTAAGTCCTAAGCCTAATAGACTTAACCTTGGATGTTCCCCTACCAACAATCCATAATTTAATGGATTTGGTATTAAGCTTACAAACCTTTTGACTCTAGGAAATTGCCACTAAGAGTAGGGACATTGAAGGGAAACAATATCTCCCCAATTTCATGTCATTTCCAGGCAGAAGTAGGTTGTCAACTTGCATTCAGTCAGGCTTAAAGTCTGCCAGCTGTCAGTGGGGAAATTGAGTCAGGAGAATCCTACCTCAGCCCAGGTTGAACAGCCACTCTCCCATCCTTCCCATGAGATCACCTTTTTCAGTTCATACCAGCATCTCACAGGCCTATTAGCATCATGGATTGGAGGCTCAGACTGCCTTTGTTGCTATCCATACCTGGAGTGAAATTCAGAAGAGCAGTCAGCTAATAGTCCTATAGAATCTTAAAATAGCAAATTCTAATAACCAGGTTTCAGATATGACTATAATTTCTCATTGGCTAAGGAACATCTTTTGAGGCAAGTCTTAAGTGGCTTACATGCCTTTCTATACATGTTCTAGTTCCTGATTAAATAACAATCATAAAATCAAATTTACCACTAAAACTTTAACTTTTCCATCAATGCCAAATTTTACCCAAGGTTACCTGCCTCTAGGAAACTTAGACTAAAATTCTTTTACCCAAACTAAAGATGTCTCTGATTTAGTCTCAGTAATTAATTGAGTCAATTGTTAAAATACTAATTGATTTTACCTCACTTTGGAACATGGCCAATTTTTCTCCCCATGTCATTTTTCTCTCCTCCCTCCACCCCCTAATACTTTGCATTCTGATTACTCCTTCCCTCAATGTACCCTCCCTTCTATCACATCCAACCATTCCCTTATCCTCATCTTCTCTCTTTTCTAGTAGGGCAAGATAAATTTCTATACCCCATTATCAGCGTTTCTTATTTCCTTCTTATATGCAATAATATTCTCAACGTTTGTTTCTAATACTTTGTCTCCCTCCCTCCCTCCTTCCCTACCCATCCCCACTGAGAAAGCAAGCAATTAGGTACTGACTAAATATGTGTCATTTTGCAAAAGACTTCCATAATATTCATGTTGTGTAATACTAACTATATTGGCCTCTATCCTACTCTATCCCCCCTTGTATTTTTTATTCCCTCATTTGACCTTGTCCTTTCCCAAAAGTATTTATTTCTAGTTACTCCCTTCTCCCATTTGCCCTCTCTTCTATCATTCCCATCACCCCACTCGTCACCTCCTCCCCTACTTTCCTGTAGTGTAAGATAGATTTTCTTACCAAATTTAGTGAGCATGTTATTCTTGTCTTGAATCATATGTGGAGAGAGTAGCTTCACTTTTCCCCTCTCCCCTTCTCCCTTTTCTTCTCCATTGAACAAGATTTTTCTTATCTCTTTTATGAATTATAGCCTGCCCCATTCCATTTTTCCCTTTCTCCTCCCTCATCTCTTAATTTTTATTTTGTTTATTCATTTATTTATTTTTTGTGGATATCATCTCTTCTGATTCAACACAACCTTACTCTCTGTGTATACATGTGTGTGTATGTGTGTGTGTATGTACAATCGCTCTACCTACCCCAATACTGAGAAAAGTCTCAAGAGTTACAAATATTTTCTTTCCATGCAGGAATGTAAACAGTTCAGCTTTATAAAATTTTTTATGATTTCTCTTTCCTTTTTCCCTTTTCATGATTCTCTTGATTCTTGTGTTTGAAAGTCAAATTTTCTCTTCAGTTCTGGTCTTTTCATCATGAATGCTTCAAAGTCCTCTATATCATTGAATGACCATTTATTCCCTTGAAGTGTTATACTCACTTTTGCTGAGTAGGTGATTCTTGGTTTTAATCTTTGACTTCGGGAATATCCTATGCCAAGTCCTTCAATACCTTAATGTTGAAGGTGCCAGATCCTGTGTTATCCTGATTGTATTTTCACAATACTCAAATTGTTTCTTTCTAGCTGCTTCCAGTATTTTCTACTTGACCTAGGAACTCTGAAATTTGGCCACAATATTCCTAGGAGTTTCTCTTTTCAGGTCTCTTTCAGGAGGTGTTCAGTGGATTCTTTCAATAATTATTTTGCTATCTGGTTCTAGAATGTCAGGACATTTTTCCTTGATAATTTCATGGAAGAAAATGTCTAGGATTTTTTTTTTATCATGGCTTTCAGGTAGTCATAATAATCATCACAGCAATAACAATAATTTTTAAATTGTCTCTCCTGGATCTGTTTTCCAGATCAATTGTTTTTCCAATGACATGTTTCACATTATTTTCTAATTTTTGAAACTTTTGGTTTTGTTTTTTAACTGCTTGGTTTATGTCATAGTCATTAGCTTTCCTGAGCTCAATTCTCTCTTTCAAAGAACTATTTTGTTCAGTAAGCTTTTGAACTTTCTCCTCCTTTTGGCTAATTTTTCTTTTTGAAGCCTCCTTCTCCTCATTGGCTTTTGGGACTTCTTTTTCCCATTGAGTTAGCCTCTTTTTAAAATTGTTGTTTCCTCAGCATTTTTTTTGGTTCTCTTTTAGCAAGCTGCTAACTTGCTTTTCCAATTCTTCTCTTGCCTGAGGCCCATTTAAATTCACTTTGAAAGCCCTGAAGGCAGGGGCCTTGACTTCCTGTGAAAGTATGCCTTGTTCTTCCTCATCTGAAAGGATGGTAGGAGATACCTGTTCACCAAGAAAGTAACCTTCTGTAGTCTTATTTTTTTCCTCTTTTTTGGGCATTTTCCCAGACAGTTACTTGACTTTTGACTCCTTTGTCAAAAGGATGGTCCTATTGCCCCTCCTCTCCCAGGTATCTTGTTCAAGGCTGAGATTCCACTCAGCTGCTGGATTCCCTGAAGCTTTGAGTGGGGGTTGGGCCATCACTTAGGGCTGTGGTTCAGATCAGGTACTCCCTACCACCAGAGGCTTTGAGCTGAGCTGCCTGGACAATGGATCCAGGTTGCTTCTTGGCCACCATAGCTGCCTGCAGTCTGCTGCTGCTGTTGCTGCCATAGCCTGGGTCTATTGCTAGATGAACCTCGTTCCCCTCTCACCCAGTTGGGAAAGCCCTCTCACACTGACTTTTGGAGCTTGCTTTGTTGCTTGTGGGTTGAGGTATCTGGAACCCTGCCTGCTGAGAACTCTGCCCCAGAGGTCTGTTCAGATCCTATTCCTCCCAGTGCAGCACAACCAGGGCTGGGTTCTGCTCTGCTCAGCGTCCCATAAGATAGACCTTTTCTGTAGGTCTTCTAGGTTACTTTTGATGGGAAAGCTCTTTCGCTGTTGTTCTGTGGCTTCTGCTGCTCTAGAATTTGTTGAGAGTCATTTTTTACAGTTATTTTGTGAGGTGTGGGGGAAGTGCTAGAGTATATGCATCTTTCTACTCTACCACCTTGACTCTGCCCCCAAAATCCTTGATTTTCTAAGATATGGCCAACTCTCTGCTTGGTGGATATCCCTAGATTTTGCAATAAGTTGGACCTGAATTGGGAGTTTATCTGGCTCCGAAGACATGCAGTAGCTGTTTATATTATTTTTAATTGGACATTTCATAATGATTAAACCAACAGTTGTGAAATACTTTAAGTAGACTATAGATGATTGAAATACGTGCTTATACAATAATCATTTTCTCATGGAATTATCACAATCAAGTTACATTACAAATTAGCAGTAACATATTCACTAGTCAACCCTAAATCATTAACATTTCAAATATTGGAAGCAAGGTAAAATATTGAGTTACACAAGTCACTTGTAGGTGAAAAAAAATGGAAATGAATGCAGGATTTTATTCTGAGAAAAGCATTTATCATCACTAGAGATCTTACCTTCATTTCAAAATAATGAATCTACATCCTCCCTGCTTCAATTGATTGGAAGGTCTGTAACAACGTGAACGGTGTTTTCAAAATGTAATTGATCTTCCTTTGACTAAAATAAATTACATGAAGGTTAAAGTATGTTCCAAAATGTTAATGATGCTCCAAAAAGCTCAGCAAAAGCCAATGGAAATTAATGGTCAAGTCTCAGCAAAGTAAAGCAAGAGTTGATAGCAATTATTAAGATAATTACAACACACATATATTTTGCAATGAAATATTCATATTTGTTGCATCCTGATGTGGGAGGGTTACCAATCTGTTTCATGAAGGAGCAAAGATATTTTTAAAAATAAGTGCAATGCATTTCTTGTAGAAATCTCCTTCTCTGGTAAGTGTTTTAATTCTCTTGTGTTTACTTTTTAATAAATCTATCCCTTATTTTATATTGCAATCCTTTTGGGACACACTTCCATCACTACTTCCCTACAAACATACCACTAAATGAGGCTTGTCTTATAATAAAGAAAAGCAAATCACGCAATGCAATGATTTATAGGAATGCAGCATTACACATCCTTAGTCCCCTAGCTTTCTGTTTAAGGAAGATAGTGATTCCACATCTATTTTACAGAGAAACAAATGATAAGATCATTTATTCAGAATCTCAATCCATTTCATACTTTCCTTTGTTCATGTTATTTTAGTCATTCTCTGTATTGTTCTCCTAGTTCTGCTTATGTTAATGCTGCTTCATGAGGTGCATCCAACATGCTATATGTTTCTTTCTTCCTAAACTCCTTTATTTATTATGGGATTGATAAAGATCCACTTAATTTATTTCTTTATTCATTTCTTATAATTCACCAATTCATCCCACTGCAAGAGACAGAAAAATATAATAGGGAATTCACTTCGGAGCCAGGCAGACCCCAATTCAAGTTCCACTTATGACCTAAAATAAGGCCATCTCTTGTGGTTCAATCAACTTCCAAAATTACAACTCCAAGTTGCAGACAAGTTGCCAAACAGCAAGTTCATCTGAGAGCTGCCTTTACCAGTGAAATTACAGATCACTTCCCTATGACTCTTACCCATAGTTGGGCATCTATTTTTGTTTCTATTTTTTCTTTCTTTCTTTTTTTTTTTTTTTTTTTTTTTTTTACCAAAAATGCTGGCAATCCCTTTCAGTGGAGATCGTCCTTGAACGGTCTCTTTCAAAAAGATGTTCATAGCTGAATGCCTTCATTAGTTTCAAAAAAATCACTGTCTAAATATGTAAGGTTGAAATCAAATCTTCCTGCTTGCATTTTTCTCCAAGGATGGCTTTTTTTGGGGGGGAGGGAAAGGGAGAATATTTCAGAGGAAGATGAGAGGAGAAACCTAAAGCAAAGCATTCCAGAACAAGAATCAGTACTGAGAAGCCCTAAATACAAGATAGCAAAAATCAGACACTAGCCTCAATAATGAAAAACTTAACTACATACAGTCCAATCCAGATTAACTACATTACCACATAGTCAATACTGACCTATATCCCTGTCTTGCTACTTGAGATTAACCTTTCAGAATATCTGACATCCATTAGGAATTTATTCAAGTTTGTATGGAATTACCATTGAAAAACTGACAATTTCAAGATAAATAGAGAAATTTTCCATTGAACCATTTACAGAGTCAACTAGAATTCAAGAAATGATGGAAATTAAATAAAAAATCCTTTAAGATACTATGAATTTCTATCTTCTTTCTGCAACAATAAAATGTCTTTTATAAAGCTAAAAGGCCATCTAGAGCCAGGATACAGTTAGGATGGATTTGAGGGTAAAGTAAAAAGAAAAGCATATATAGAGATAAAAAGATAGAAAAGTGAGTGGAGAAGGAGATAGATATATTCTATATGCTTTGCCAATGTGTGTCACAAAACTGGTACTTAAGAAATGTTCATTGGCTGATGGACAAAAATAAAAAACACATAGTATTTCCTCTCAAGGGTTTAATAACATGATAGAAAAGTTTCAAACTTTATGTACTTTCTCTTCTGTTTCATTCTAGCACTAAATGTCCTTGATTTTCCCTCTTATGACCAACATTCTGTTGGTGGATATCCCTAGACTTTGTTCCATGTAATATAGTGTATATAATATTTTTAAAAGAAATTTCATAAGGCTTAAACTGACAGTTGTAAAATGTTTCCAAAAATTATTCAGTGATTGAAATTTGTGTTTATTGAATATATAATCATGTTCCAATGGAATTATCACAAAGCGTATTAGAAATCCACAGTAACATGTTCACTGTTCACTGATCAATCCTAAATGAAACATAATATGTAATGCATATTATATACATATATCTATAATACCATAAATAGACAATAGATAGATAGATAGATAGATAGATAGATAGATAGATAGATAGATAGATAGATAGATAGACAGATAGACAGACAGAGATACTTAGGTGGTAAAGAAAATATCTTTGATTCTGACCAAGGGATTATAATATGAGATGAAGAGAAAGGGTCTTTTTAAGGATATCAATTAAAAAAAGAACTCTTTGCTTTCTTAATCTCTAGACAATTCATGATTGCATATTCTTCATGTCTATATTCTCTGTAAATGTTTATTGTTGACTGTAAAGTATGATTTTGAAAATTCCATCTCTCTTCACCTGTGAAACTGCAGTATACCGCTGACCAGTATCTTTACTTGTTAAGAAAAAAACGGAACGTTTTCATTTCATCCATTATAATATCACAAAATCTACTTTAATCCCTTATTTGAGTCTATTCATAGTAACTTTTCATCTGATATCTGCCTTCAAGTTAGAGGAATGAAATACTAACAGCATATACTATGCTTAATTCAACATTCCTATTTTCAATCCTTCACAGTTTGGTGGTTCATTGAGTGGATTTCTGAGGCTGACATCACGGAGACCTGAGGTTAAATTTTGCTTTAGACACTAGCTCTATGATTTTGGGAAAGTCACAACTTTGATTTGTTTTTTCAACTGCAAAATGGAGATAACAGTATCTATCTCATAGAATTGTTGTGGGGATCAACTTTTAAAAAAATAACTTGCTTAACGAAGTGTTCAGCACATAGGAAGTACTGTATAAATGGTTGTACCCCTTTACTTCACCCATGCCTGTGAAGACTGAGAGGAATGGTGGATTGGTAAACTTGGGAATGATGTATTACTAGATACTTGGAAGTTATAGTTCATAAAGGGGACTGAGATGAAATATGGCACAATTGGGCAACTTCTAAGTGGAGACTAGATTGTGTACAGCTTTAAATAACAGGATAAGGATTGCTTGTGATATAGTAAATGCAACTGGGAGTTCTTAAAGATTTCTGGGTAGGGGAAAATATGGTCAGATCTTTGCCTTCAGAAAATCAATTTGACAACTATATTGTGGATCAATTGTACAGTGAAGAAACTGGAAGGAGATGAGATGAATAGGGGTGGTGGATTATAATACCATGTGTTGGAGATGATTAAGACTTGCATTAGGGAAGTGACATTATGAGTAAAATGGACAAGATAATTGAGAGATGTAGTAGAGATATAATGAACTTGGTCTGGCAAAAGATTGAATATTTGGGTAAAGGAAATGAAAGAGGAAATATTAATTCCATAGGCATGAAACTGATTTGAGGTATTTTGTTTGCACTTAACAGAAGCAGAGAAATTTGAAAGAAAATGAGTATAAAGTGGGGTAGAAAAATTGTAGATTTAATACAAGGTCATCGTACTTCCTATCATAGTGCAAAACTATGTTATTCAGTCCATGTAGATTTGACAAGGTGGTTAGACAAAAGGACAGATGGACAGATGGACAGACAGTTGGAAAGATAGAGAGACAGAGAGACAGATAATTTGTTAAATGTGTGTCTGGCTCAATAGTAAGTATTGGGGATACAGAAATTAGCAAATAATATAGTTCCTCCCGTTAAAAAGGTTATATTCTAAGGAGGAAAGACAACATATAAGAGGAAAATGGAAACAGAGGGTGTGCCCATGGATGAAGGCAGCATTATAGGGATATGACTAGGAGGTAGTATCCAATAACCATTTGTATTTTAACTTGTGAGTACACTTAGCTTATGTTGCAATTAAAAGGAGTAGGTTAATATGGTCTCCTCTAGCTCCAAATCAATGCTTCTATGACTATATCTTTAGAAAAAAATATGCATTTTCTAGTTTACTTAATTGTATACTAAGAAAATTTGCTTCAACAGAATGCCTACTGATTATGCCATCAAAGTATAATTGTGATTTTGAGCTGCAGCTCGATAATGAAGCATGAGTGAACATAAGCTCTTCAAAGACTGGTGATGTGGAACACTGATGCCATTTCTTTCTGAGAAACATAGTTGTAAGAAGTGGTGACCCACCAAAAAATGTGTAAGGATGCTCTCTACAGAACAATCATAAGAATTGCAGTATATTCAACACCTAGTATGTACTCAGAATACATCTGTAGAAATTAAAGTTTTGACATGGTGCCCAAAAAGTTTATTTATGAAACAGAAATTAAATCTTAGACATACATAGAAGTATTCATGAAATCAAATCAATATAAAGATATTAAAAGATGGGCTAATTAACTATATTATTACTCTACAACCACCGTTCCTTTAACCTCCTTGGCCCCCAGTCCCTCTACTGTTTATATCAATTTTAGAATCAAAGATCTATGAGATTTATGGAGAGGACCAAGGGAAGAAGAAAATTATCTATCTTGTTAATTATCATTTGTTTTGATGCAGAAGCAGGAAGAAGGAGCCAGATGAACTTTGAACATTTCAGCAGAACCCTTAAGGAGAATTTGAAGATGTGAATCTGCTTTATTTTATTTTTGATTGACAGGTTGTATTTTTAACATTGCACAGTTAGCACTGGCCAAGTTTTTGTTTGTTTGTGGTTGTTGTTTGTTTGTCATTGTTTTTTTATCTTTACTCCTTGTTTACTCCTTGCTGCTCCTGTTGTTTTTGTATTTTTTTTTTCCTTCTGAGAGTACCACTGTTAGAATGTAATCTCCATGAGCAGAGGGATTTTCTCTCTTTTTTTCTTTGTATCTCCATATGTCCCTTGCCTAGAACATAGTGGAATATAGTGGGATATCATTAAAACTTTAGGGAACTGGGATTTCCATGAGCAAAGATGGTGAAGTATTCTCTCATATTCACCTCCAAATAGCCATAAAAATGCAACCCAAAACAAACCCTGGAACAGCAGAACCAGTAAAAAGATGGGATGAAACAATCTTTTAGTTCAGGAAATGTGGAAGGTTGGCAGGAAAGGTCTGTCTTACTCTGGTAAAAGAGGAAGACAGTTCAGAACAGGAAGCATTCCAGCAAGCCCCACCTCAGCAGACCAGTTGTACATCCTGAGCCCCAGTGTGGTTGAGCAGGCAAACACCAACACCGTGGCCCCACACATGCCTCAGTATAGCCAGGTGAGTGGGCAATTTCTGGCAGCCAGAACACCATATGCTTCTGCTTAACCCTGGTTATACAAGCAGCTGCCAGCCCCCAGACCACCACTTGCTTCACTGTAGCTCAGGAAAACAGGCTGAAGTCAATGCAGGGATGCACCTTTGATCTCACTAGCATTGGTATTCCAGATCAACACAAGTGAACTGCCAGACCTCTCTGGCCTTCTGCAGCACCACTCCAACCCCTCAGGGCAGCACCACACATAAGCCCACTCCCCATTTGCATCAGGGCAAAATCGGTACAGCACCAAATAAATAACCTGAGTCTGCAGCTTCTGGCACAAGAAGCCTGAGACAGCAACCCTTTCACCCTAGGAATAGAGTTCAAATTTAAATGAAAGGATAAAGGCCAAAATAGATGAGAAAACAACAACAACAACAAAAGAATCTGGCCATAGGAAGTTATTATGGTGACAAGGAAGAGCCAGATTTAGAAGAGGACAACAATGTCAAAACATCTATGGCCAAAGTCCCAAAGAAAAATGGGAAGTGGTCTCAAGGCCAGAAAGAACACAAGGAAGAGCTCAAAAGGGGGATTAAAAAATCATATAAAAGAGGCAAAAAAGATGGGGAAAGAAATAAGAGTGATGTAAGAGAATTAAGAAAAAAAGACTCAACAGTTTGGAAAACTGCTTAAAAGGTCTCTAGCATTGACCAAATGGAAAAGGAGATAGAAAAATCCCCCAAAGAAAATAACTCCTTAAAAAATATAGTTGCACCAATGGAAGAGGAAGTACAAAAGCTATCTAAGGAAAAAAAACAGTAACAACTTTTAGTATTTGGCAAGTGGAAGCTAACGGCTATATGAAACATCAAGCATCAGTGAAAGAAATTCAAAAGAATGAAAAAAAGTAGAAGAAAATGTAAAATACTTCATTCAATAAATAGCTGACCTGGAAAATAGATCCAGAAGAGACAGTGTAAGAATCACTGATATACCTGAAAGTCAAAATCAAAAGGAGACCCTGAAGAGCTACTTTCAAGAAATTATCACGGAAAACTGCCCTAATATCTTGGAACCAGAGAGCAAAATGAGCACTGAAAAAATCCACCAATCACCTCGGGAAAGATCCAAAAACAAAAACTCCAAGAAATATTAAAGACAAATTTCAGAATTCTCAGGTCAAGAAAAAAAATACTTTAAGTGGTCAGAAAGAAATTATTCAAATATTGGGGAGCCACAATTACAATCACAATTACACAGGACATATCAGCTGAAAACATTAAAGCATCAGTGGTCATTGAACATGATATTCTGGAAGGCAAAAGATCTAGGACTACAACCAAGAATCACCTATCCAGCAAAATTAATCATCATACTTCAAGGGGGCAAAATGATCATTCAGTGAAAAACGGTTTCAAGTTTGCATAAGGTGAAGACCAGAATTAAGCTAAAAATTTAATCTCCAATGTCAAGATTAAGAGAAGCCTAATAAGAAAAAGAAAATACAAGGATTCCATAGAGCTAAACTGTTTACATCAGTGCATGGGAAGATGATAATTGTAATTTAAAAAAAAAACTATCACTAATAGTATAGCTAGAAGAAATATACATAGCCAAGGATGTGAATATAAGGTAAATTTGAGGGGATGACATAAAAATAATTAAGGGATGAGAAAGAGGAGTATACTGGGTGCAGAATGAAGGGAGAGGTAGAATGGATTAAATTATTTCCCATGAAGAGGTGAGAAAGATCTTTTACAGTGGAAGGGAAAATGGGAGGGTAGGTAATGGCCATCACTTGAACCTTACTCTCATTAGTATTGGCTCAAATATATGAATATAGACGAATATAGAAATCTATCTTACCTGACATGGAAGTAGGAGGAAAGGAGATTAAGTAAAGGTGGAGTACTAATAGAAGGAAGGACAGACCAGGGGAGGAGCTAGATGGAAGTGAAACACTGGTGAGTAGGGAAAAGGTGAAAGGAGAGAGAGGAAAAACAGGAGGAAAAATAGGATGGAGGGAAATATGCAATTAGTAATCATAGCAGTGAATGTGAATGGGATGAACTCTCCCATAAAATGAAAGTGGACAGCAGAATGGAGCAAAAACCAGAATCATACCATATGTTTTGTTTTTTATAAGAAACACACTTGAAGCAAAGAGATACAGAGAGTAAAGGTAAGGGGCTGAATTGGAATCTATTGTGCTTCAGCTGAAGTGAAAAAATGCAGCAATCCTGATCTTAAAATAAAAGCAAAAATAGACAAAGAGAGGAAAGGAGAGGAGAGAAGGGGAGGACAGGAGAGGGGAGGGGAAGAGAAGGGAGGGGAAGAGAGGGGAGAGAAGGAGTGGAGGGGAGGGAGATCATCAATATGATGGCACTAATATTTTTATACATTAAATTTTATCTCCATTGTGTATGTTATTTTTTAGTTTTTGACGACTCTCCTCAATTCTACCTCAGAAAATCCCATGTTCTTTCAAAGCTCAACCATTCATGGCAACTGTTCATGGCCTCTTCTGATTTCCCATAGCTCCTAATGCCTCTTTTGATAATCTATCTCTATATTCATTCCCATCTCTATCTCCATCTCGATTTCTATCCATATTAATCTCTACATCTATTTGCATCTATGTGTATGTATTATGAACACACATGCATGCACATGTATGTGCACATGCACACAAACACACATACTCTGTGTGTTTATATATGCATTATATACACACACACACACACACACACACACACACATACACAGAGAAAGAGATGCAGAGAGAGACAGAGCCTACAATCATTCAATCTAATGTATAGACAACATGTAAACAGTTATGTACAAAATTGATACAATTTGGACATATCCTCAGAATGAAGATATTAATATTAAAGAGAACTAGCAAAAGTTTCTTACAGAAGGTATTTTTATCTGAGCTTTTACAGAATCAAGAGAAGCCAAAAAGTAGAAGTGAACAGTGAGCATTCAAGGCATGAAGCACAGGAAGTAAAAATATCTGGATACTAAAGATGGAGCATCTTGTGCAAGGAATAGTAAGGAATGTCATGGGATCATATAGCAACTAGAGGAGAGTAAGATATAAGATTGCAAAGATTAGAAGCAACCAGGTTATGGTTTTCATACACTTCTCTCTGTCTTTCTCATTCTCCTGATAGACTACAGTCTCCTTGTGGCAGGAAATGTTTTCTTTTTGTCTTTGTATTTCCACGGCTTAGGTGACTACCCAGTTCAGAGGTAGGGAACTTGCAGCCTCAAGGCCACTTGTGGCCCTCTAGGTCTTCAGTCTGAATTCAGTCAAAGGCACAGTGGAGGATCTAAAGGGTGGCTGGAGGTTTCCCACCCCAGCCTACTTCTTAAACATTGCTTCAGGATTGATTGATCTGAGCTCCATTAGCAATGGATTACTCTTTGTCATGATGGTTGTGCTGTTATTTTACTAACATCAAAATGTACAAATGCAGCTTTTAATAACAGAGTTGACAAACAAAAAATATTTCCTAATAATGTAAAAGGACTTTGCAGGCACCTTAAGGTAAACCATTGTGGTTTATTGAATAGTCAAGTGATGACTTGACTTACCCAGGTTCATATAGCTGGTCAACGTCTGATGTGGGATTCTAATTTTAGTCTTTTCAAACTCCACTTAGTTCAGATCCCAAGATAAGCATTCTATCCAGTGTGTCACCTAGCTGCCTTATGTCACCTGGTTCCAAAGTCAAAATTCCTTCAACTATCCCACACTCCTTTTCATTCAGACTCAAATTATCAAATTATAGATCCAAAAATTTTGCAAAATTGGTAAAACACTTATTGAGAAACAGATGTGCCATGATTTATGGATTGGCTATTGTCTTTATTCTAACTCAGGAAGTGAGAAACTTGTATTGTAACCTAAAGCTCGTAAGAAACCAGAACTACTTGCGCAGGGTTAGTGACATAGTCAAAACTGAGTTATTAAATATTTCCTCTACAGTTTTGATTCACAGTTCTTTAGAATAATACTGTGAGGACTTCAAAAGATCTGTGATTTCGTCTATATGCATATGGCCTCCACTTAGTAAATCACCAGTCGTCTGTTACCCTAGGAGATGATTTTATGAACTGTAAGTTAATAATCTTCCCTTGATGACCAGTATTTTTGTAAGGAGTGTGTCTAAATTCAGTCATGAAGATCCTCAGGAAAAGTATTGTACAATCCATAATCATAGCCATCCCATTCTGGAAGGAGTGGCCAGATCTTGTGATTTGATGACATGAGTATTGAAAAAACAAAACAAAACAAATCAAATAAACAATAAAAAAGGCTTTCAAATTTCTACTGTGAATTGATGCAGATACAAGTGTGTTTTCCCACTGAACTACCACAAAGTTAGCATCATATTTCTTCTCTTTCTTCAAATGAGAAAGGGAAAACTAAAGATTTTACATGTGGCATGGTAGCAAAAATCAAATGATATCATATTATTAGCATGTTTAATGTTCAGAAATAACTATATTATACCAGACATATATGATATGTGTGTGCATATACACACATACACACTAAATTTAAAAAACTTCCTCAGAATCAATTTTTATTTATCTTCACATGACAATTTCCAGGCTACCCAATTCCATACTTTTTAATGGTTTCCATGTTTTTATCTCAAATGTTAAAAAAAAATAGGAAAAGCAAATAAGAGCCACCAAAAAATCCTCTCTTTGCTTCCTCACCTCCTATTTAATCTCTTAGGCTGTTTTTATTTCATATCTGTCCTCCTAAGTCTACTCAAATATTTTGTTTTACCTCAAAAATCAATAACATGCAAACTTCATCACTTCACTGAGACCAAAAAGATTGTAGCATGCGTAATGTTATAATTAGTAAGTTACAGAACCAAGATTTGAACTCAGGTACTAAGTAGATGGCTAATACATATTTGTTGATTACGTAACTGTTGGATAAATGATTGAGTACATGAATGAATTTGTTCCTTCAGTGTAGGGGCTATGTGTTTTTTTATCTTTGCTTCTGCCACAGTACATAATTTAATACTTTGCACATGGTATGGGCTCAATCAATGTTATACATAATTGAATTACTCAATAATACTAAATAAATGCAACATTTAAGAAGGAAGTAAGTAGTATATCAAAGTATGAGTATTAATGTTGTGACATGAAATTTATATCTCAATGATCCTGCTCATGATTTACCTTATTAAATGAATAAGGAAGCATCTTTATGATAACTTTATAATTAGCTGCCGTTAGCCTACAACCAAATATGTTACTATGTTCAATTTTAGCATAATTATTTCATGTATTTCTATATTATTATTTGTAAGGAAAATATTTCATTGCAATATGGATTTGTAAAATGCTGCAGTCTGGAAATATTTTCCTCATGCCTACTAAACTTCATTTTAAAAGGTTTAAAATATATCTAATTGCTCACCCTGAAATAATAAGGTTTCTCTTTGATGATCCAATCATCTTATCTACCAAGTGTAGTCTAACCAACTCAAGTACTTGCATATAGTCTCAATATAAAAATATGGGAAGTAAAATGATTATGAAAATATTTTGAAGACTGCTTCATATTTTATAGTTTCAATTGATGATTTGTTTCATTATCACAGCAGGGAAAATTTCCCTGGTCCTAGAAAAAGACACAAAAAAATAATGAATAGCAATTTCTTTTTAGTTTGTGTTTGTTTCACTGTTCATAATGATTGCTTTGCTACTATTCTCAATTATTATGAGTAGTAAAAGTCACTTAATAGCTATTATGACACCAAATATATCCCCTGGCCACTTGTGAGTCCAAATTTATACTCTTTATTAAAACTGACTTTCTGGAAGGACTTAGTCTTTCTCTCTGTAGTGTGAGAAAACAAAGAATAAAAAATGAAAAAAGATGGAGTGGTCTTTTCTTAATATGTAGAAAAATTAAAAGCCTAAATTAATATGTACGTCACCTCGATTGCTGCATCTTTATATCAATATTGATCATTGCACTTGTATCGATCATATATCAGGTGATATGTTCATATGGATTACCATGCTATAATGCACAGTATGTATTTTTTCTGCTACAATAAAAGAAGATTAAACTGTATTGTTCTGAAGACTTAGTTCTTGGTAGCATTGTAATTGAGAGAATGCTGCACAAAATATTTTAGGAGCTCTTATAGAAGGGGTAAGGGAAAGGGAAGAGATGGAAGAAATGATGACATGGAAATACTTGACTGATCCATGGTTTCATGTCTGTAGAGGTGGGTTTGGAGTTTGGAGTTTGGAGTATTCCCTCCGAAAGCACCAAAAGGAACTCCTCAATAGCCTTGCTTTATTTTCATAACTTGCCACTTGTCAGAAATGGTAATCACCTCATGAATGAACTGCTGGTAATGGGTATTTCTGAATTTATTTCAGCTAGTTCTCAGGCTATACCTACATTTCATTCTATTGACAGGCATGTATGTGAAGTATCTGGACTTTAGTAAACATCCCTGAGTGCTCCTTTGATCTATGCAATCAGAATCCAGAATCTATGCCATATTTAGATGAGGTATTGGAGTAGAACATTGGTGTTAGAAATAATAATAATAGTGCTTCTTCTGATTAAAAATAATACTCTCTAAAAGTTCAAGACATTGTCTATGTCAGGGGAGAGGTGACAGATAAGCAATAGAAAGGAATGACATGAAAATCAGGATAGTGGATAGGAAGAACTTTTTGTGCCCTGAGAACACCATGCTAGCTATGCAAGCCTGGTTAGATCCTGAATTCATGTGACACTAATGAATGTGTTAATACTTCAACTAGTGTATTGAAACTGCTTCTATGACTCTAAAAAATTGCCAAGGTGATATGAAGTCATCCATGAAGTGATTGTGATGATCAAGATGACATGTAAGACAGTTTATCAAATGGTTTTGTCTCTTGGCACACAAGTATTCACCTGTTGGAAATGCTTTAGCACTGATTTCATTTACCATTAAACTTGACCACCTTTGAGAGTGCCTGAACTTGCCTAAAATCTACACACATGAATGCATTTGTTTAATAGCAATAATATTACATAAAAAAATGGGGGAGGGGGAGATTGCACCAATTATAGCAAATGGTTTCATATTGCTTTTTGTCAATGTCACTCTAATTTTCATATCATACAGTATATTACAGACCAGGATGGAATAATTGTTGAAAACAAAATAAATAAACAAACAAATTAAACTCTATTCCCAATGTCAGATTTTATGGAACAAGAGATGGAATCAATGTAAGGAGAAAAAATGTTGAAGACACCTGAGGCAATATATAAAATTTATTTAATGCAAACTTCAGAAATTTTGGCTAATAATGGAATAGATAAGAAAAAGCAACAACAGGTTAAATGATTTTGAAAATGACATGGGCATTCTTTGACTGGAATTCTAGTAATCCTCTTTTGAGTTTGATGGTATGAATTTGAATAGTAGACAAATTACACCAAAATAGAGTACTTACAAATTAAATCTGATGTCTGTGATAATCATAATAAATAAATATATTCTTTCACAGTATATGACAAAAAAAGAGTAAAAAAATTTCAAAGTCTGCAAACAGAACATTATATGGCAGTTATTATCACAATAAAAGCCAAAGGAGGAGAGGTAAATTTATCAAGGAATAACTATAGGTATAGATGATAAAAATAAAGCAATTTAATAGATAGATACTTGAAAGAGTGAGGATCAAGTGGTATTTAAATGTCTGTATGTATTGATTTAAGTACATATATTGTCAAATGTAAAGACATACATATATATGTATATGTATGTAGATCTACATACCCAGATGTGTGTGTGTGAACATATAAAAGGATGTCAGAAATTCTATGTTCCCTTAACACTGGCTGAAAGTATAAGTTAAAAGGTTAATCTAATACTACAAGGAGTCAAAGAAAAAAGCACAAATCAACAACAACAAAAAAAATAGTTCATTGAGAAGTTATTTTTAAAAGCAGAGAGAAAAAATCCACAGAAGAAACATATGAAATTGGTCAACTATATGACCTCAAGAACTCCAACCCAACAGAAATCCATGTTGGACCTAAAAAATGCTGGAAAGCTTATTGACCACTGATGTAACAAATGACAGAGGAGCCAAGAGAGGTGAATGAATTTCTAGTTTCTCTGCAAAACTGAAACATAGTGGGATAGGGCTGAATAGGATCCATAATTACTGATGTAAATACTACTCACAGACCTGAACATACTATTCTTTTTCTGTTTTGGATGAATGTGCAATTCTTATCAGAGGCCATCACTCATCTATTACCCAAAATCGGAATATCAGAAATCTTCCAAATATAATCCAATTTTGTGTATGCAAATCATTCCCATATTGTTCATTAAAAAAAAAAAAATCTATGAACAGTTTTTTTTTTTTTTTAAATAGGTTGCCCAAGAAGAAAACAAGTTATAGTAAAAAAAATTCCGGGAGGACAAAAATTAACTTATCTACTATGTTATCATTGAACAAGCTATCTAAAAATGCATTACATGCCTTCATTAATTTATCAAAAATTTTTGACTCAGTTTTCAAATTTACTTTATTCCTACAATGCAGATATATGATAGATGCAAATATAGGAAAAATATTACAGTATTTGATGTCCACATTAAAAATTGTCCTCTATTTACAATATGCCACCAACATTATGTCAAACAACATTGCTATAAAACATGGCATTCTGGAGACAGTTCAACTCATCATGGTTCTATTTTAAACCTATTATCATCTCTCCTAAATTGAACTGAATATCGCTTCCAAATACCAAGGGAATTATGACAAAATATCTTATCAGTCACTGGATATACATGGATAGCATAATGCTATATGTCACCACTGAAAATTTAAGAGTTCCTTTATCTTACAAAACCTTCTGTTAATCATATCAACACTTTATTTGGATTTGATAAATATGAATTTCTCAATATATTTTTTCAAAAAAAGATAAAGACTGATAACTCTAACGTTTGAATCTTGAAGTCAAAATGAGTCAATAGATGAAGGTAATACAGAGGATAACTCAATCTTCTCTGTGTAAGAAATATTGAGCATGGAAATATCAAAGAGAATGCAGTGCCTATATATATAAAGAAGCCACATTTTCTTGCTTTCCTACAGTTAAATTAAAAAAAAAATTAAGGCCCTTAATACTTTGACACATCAATCTTTGCTGACACTCTCACAATGATAAAATAGTCATAATATATTTGGAAAATAACTTAATAAAACATAAAATATCAATGAAACATAAGGCCTATCATTGTAAGGAAGCTATAGAGAGATAATAACTTCCTAGAGTACATGATAAGCTTTTCTTAAACTCTAAAATTCTGTAAATTTACTCAGGTAAAAAGTAAACATCATGCAGCAATGGCAAAGGCTGGAAATGAATAAATACTACCAGGTTCTTCAATAATGACTGAAAGAGTTTTACCTTTAAATGTTACCAACTGAATGGCTTAAATCCAAGAAAATAATAAAAAGCCATTTCACTGGCAACATCTACATGAATTAGGGTGATAATATATCAACAAGACACGACAAAAAAAATTTGCTAAATTATATGAATTTGTTCCTGAAAAATGATAATTCCAAATACGTCAATGGCAAAAGATATTAAAGAAACACTATCCATAAGAAACTGACTTAGTTGCCAATGCACAGTATGCAAAGAAATGAGCTAAACTGTGCAATTCATAGAAGACATAATTTTATGGAAAGAATTATGCTTCAGAGCTTTGCTACCTTTCATAGAATGACAGACAACATACTCCAATAATAGAAAGTAATTCTTCAAAAAATCCTGCTGAGCTCAATAAACTATCTGGTAACTACACAATTGCAGACTATTCTGTTTTCTATAATCACACAGATAAAGCAATAATCTTGAGAAAAACTATGTTCTAATAGATATTTTCAAGTTATCAAAAAGCCACTTTTTATGTATATGTACAATCATCAGTAGAACATTCAATATAAATGAATAATAGTGGAACAGTGTCTAGCATCCTTATAATACTTCTATTCAATTCCTTTATGTAAGATGGGAATGGTTTTATAATAACAATGATAATGATGATTATAACATATTCACCTATATGATAGCCCAAAAGAATTGAAGAAGAAATTGAAGAAAACAAGATTCTAACTTGTTTTCAGACTATTCTTTTGTGATCAATGTCACAAAGATGAAAAGGATGAGAAGACAGAGGAGGAGACCAACAAGTATACAATAAGTACCCAGTATTTGCCAAGAACTCTATTAGATGTTGAGAATGCAAGGACAGAGGAAATAGAGTTCCTGTTCTTACATCAATAGCATAACACAAGAACAATTGTATGTGTGTATGTGCGTACACATGTAGGTATAAGTGGTATAGTACAATTCAATGGTATTTTTCTCATTCACCTAGCCTTTAAAAAATGAGATAAGTATTTTGTCTACCATAAAAGAATTATCTCTTTATTTTTTAATAAAGTTTTTTAATCATTCTCAGCCTAATCAACATGTAGGTAATTGAAACTATTGATATGTCAAAAAAGAAAAAAAATTCCCATGGATAGGGAGAAAGGAATTGTTTTTTTCTTTTTTTCTCCTCTTTAACATATTTTAATTTTTTCTGTTAAATCTTTTCCTATTATATTTTTTTTAAAATTACTTTTAAAAAAAAGTTTGAGTTCTATATTCTCTCCCTCCTTTCCATCCCTTCTCAACTTCTTGAGAAGGCAAGTAATATGATAACAATTATACATGATTATCATATTAGCAATATTACACAAAAAAGGAAAATAAAAAAAAGAGCACACTTCAATCTGCACTCAGAGTTCATCAGTTCTCTCTCTGGAGGTAGATTGAATACTGGGTTCTTTGAAATTGCCAAAATCACTGTTTTGGTTAGAACTAAGTCCTTTGCAGTTCATCATTGTTATAATGTTGCTGTTCCTATGATAATGTTTTTCTGGTTCTTCTCACTTCTCTTTTCATCAGTTCATATAAGAATGCTCTTGGGTTTTTTTTTTTTTTTTTTGGAATCGTCCTGCTCATCACATCTTATAGCATAATTGTATCTCGTCACAATCATATATCACAACTTGTTTATCCATTCACTATTTGATTGGCATTCCCTCAATTTCTAATTCTTTGTCATCACAAAAAGATTTGCAATAATTTTTGTGTGTGTGTGTGAATAGGTCCTTCTCTCTTTTCTTTGATCCCTTTGGGATACAGACGTAGTAGTAGTATTTCCAGGTCAAATAGTATACATAGGTTTACAGGCATTTGAGCATAGTTCCAGTTTTTTTCTCCACAATGGTTGGACCAGTTCACAATTCCACTAACAGTGCATTTTGCTCTTCTCCCATGTTAGGTAATTGGATAGGCGTGAGGCAGTACCTCAGAGTTGTTTTAATCTACATTTCTCAAGTCAATGGTGATTTATTTTTATTTGACTATTGATAACTTTGTTTTGTCTTTGGAAAACTGCCTGTTTATATCATGTGACTTTATGAATTAAGGAATGCTCTTTTTTTTTTTTTTTTTTTTTTTTACAAATTTGGCTCACTTCTCCCTATATTTGATAAATGAATCATTTTGTTAGAAATTTGCACTAATTTCCCCCCAGTTTCCTGCTTTTCCAGTTTTGGCTAAATTAGCAATGTTTGTAAATAATCTTTTTAATTTCATGTAATCAAAATTATCCACTTTACTAAAGATCTTGTTTTCTGAAGAATAAGCCCAACTTTTTCACCTAGACCACATTGTGACTAATTTTACATTGTCAGGAATTTGAAATATCATTTGAGATGAAAGAAAGTGGGATTGGTAGCTAGAATATTGAAATACAAAGACAGGATCTGAAAAAAAAAAAGATCATAACCAGTCGTGACATTGGATGAAATTGAAGTTGATGAAACATACTGGGAATACAAAATTTTTAAATCAAATCAACTGCAGAAGTACAATATAGGGTAAACATGGCTCCACTAAAGTTTGTATTTTTTTTTTTTGCTTTTTAAAAAAACTTTATTTTTCTTGTTTTGAGTTTTTTTGTCTATATTTTCTTTTCTTTCTTTTTAATTTTTTTATTATTTTTTAATGTTTAACAATCACTGCCATACAATTGAGATTTTATCCCCCCCAGACCTACCCCCCACTACCTCCGCCCTCCCCACGACTGCATACAATTCTGTATAGGTTCTACATATACTTTCCTATTGAGTATATTTTCACTATAGTCATGCTATGTAGTCAGACTAAAATAAATGAAAGAAATCATATAACAAATCAAAACATGATACACAAAAACATACTCATACACAAACACGATCTGCTACCTTTTGCGAATGACTTCCATATTTCTTTCTCTGAGTGTGGAAGGCATTTTGCCTTAGAGAACTGTTGGGACTGGAAGCTCAATTCCGTGTGGACAGTCTCGGGCAGGTAAAAGTGGGACTTCTAAATCTTAGAGTCTTACGAGGCCCTCCATGAACAGCGGGGGTTCGAGAAGGTCAGACTGAGCTAACTCTGCTAGCTCGGGTATTTCCGCCTCTCCCCCTGAGATACCTGATGGGTGGAGTCTCCCTGCCCTCGAGGTCGTCCCGGATTGGAGCACACCTAGTTACCTAACAGCATGGTATTGAGATGCAAACTGTGTGGCTGAAGATTAAGTAGGATTGAGGAAGCCAGAAAGCTCTCTCTTAGCACGTGTGGAGCCAAAGAGAAAAGCAGGGCTCCGCTTCTTTTCTTTCCTCTCTCCCCTCCCCCTCTCTCGCCGCTTGTACTTCTACTTCCAATCCCTTAAGCTTAGCCTCCTTAGGAAATCTCCCCCTCTTCCTCCTAAGGAAGACTCCCCTGCATTTGTAACCCGGACCCTGAAATAAAGCTCAACCCCTGTTTGACTCTGGAACGACCTTTCTCTCATACGTTTATCCGGTTTGGCCAACCGAAGACCTGGGACAGGTAAGAAAGACTTGGGTAGCCCAATACAGGCCTCTAGGCTTGGCAGAGAACAACCATTGGGATTTTTTTTTTAAAAGAAGTTCTTACGTTATTACAAAATTCCAAGTCTACCAGAAAAAACTCTCACACACTGTGGTCGTTGCTATGCACAAAGTTCTCCTGGTTCTGCTCCTTTCACTCAGCATCGGGTCATATAAGTCCTTCCAGGCCTCTCTGAAGTCTTCTTGTTCATCATTTCTTATGGCAAAATAGTACTCCATTACATTCATATACCATAATTTATTCAGCCATTCCCCAATTGATGGACATCCCCTTGACTTCCAGTTTTTGGAAACTACAAAGAGTGCTGCTATAAATATTTTTGTACATGTGGGACCCTTTCCCATTTTTATGATCTCTTGGGGATACAGTCCTAGTAGCGATACTGCTGGGTCAAAGGGTATGCACATTTTTGTAGCCCTTTGGGCATAGTTCCAAATTGCTATCAAGAATGGTTGGATGCGCTCGCAGATCCACCAACAATGAATTAGTGTTCCAACTCTCCCACATCCTCTCCAGCATTTATCATTTTCTTTTTCTGTCACGTTTGCCAATCTTATAGGTGTGATGTGGTACCTCAGAGATGTTTTGATTTGCATCTCTCTAATCAATAGTGATTTAGAGCATTTTTTCATATGATTATAGATAGCTTTAATTTCTTCCTCTGAAAATTGCCTGTTCATATCTTTTGACCATTTATCAATTGGGGAATGACTTCTATGATTATACATTTGAGTCAATTCTCTATATATTCTAGAAATGAGGCCTTTATCCCCAAGCTTAGCTGTAAAAATTCTTTCCCAATTTACTATATCCCTCCAGATTTTGGTTGCATTGGGTTTGGTTTTGCAAAAACTTCTCAGTTTAATGTAATCAAAGTTATCCATTTTGCATTTCATAATGCTTTCTATCTCTCCTTTAGTAAAAAATTCTTCCCTTCTCCATAGATCTGATGAATACACTATTCCTTGCTTCTGCAGTTTATTCATGGTATCAATCTTTATACCTAAATCATGTACCCATTTGGACTTTATTCTTCTGTAGGGTGTCAGGTATGGGTCTATGCCTAATTTCTGCCACACTGTTATCAAGTTTTCCCAGAAATTTTTATCAAACAGTGAGTTCTTATCCCAGAAGCTGGGGTCCTTAGGTTTATCAAATAGAAGGTTGCTATATTCCTTGCCTACTGCGCCTTGAGTGCCAAGTCTATTCCACTTGTCTACCTCTCTGTTTCTTAGCCAATACCAAGTGGTTTTGATAATTGCTGCTTTATAGTACAGTTTGAGGTCTGGTAGCGCTAGGCCACCTTCCCAAGCATTTCTTTTCATTAGTCCCTTTGATATTCTGGACCTTTTGTTTTTCCAAATGAATTTTGATATTATTTTATCCAGCTCTAGAAAATAATTGTCTGATAGTTTAATTGATATGGCACTAAATAAGTAAATTAATTTAAGTAGAATTGTCATTTTTATTATATTAGCACGGCCTACCCATGAGCAACTAATGTTTTTCCACTTACTTAAATCTGACTTTATTTGTGCAAAAAGTGTCTTGTAATTGTGTTCATATAATCCCTGGGTTTGTTTTGGCAGGTAAACTCCTAAGTATTTTATACTGTCTACCCTAGCTTTAAATGGGATTTCTCTTTCTATCTCTTGATGTTGGACTTTGTTGCTAATATATAGGAATGCAGAAGATTTGTGTGGGTTTATTTTGTAACCTGCGACTTTGCCAGAGTTGTTTATTATTTCAAGTAATTTTTTACTTGAATCTCTGGGATTCTCTAGGTAAATCATCATATCATCTGCAAAGAGTGATAACTTAATTTCTTCTTTGGCTATTCTCATTCCTTCAATATCTTTATCTTGTCTAATTGCTACAGCTAACATTGCTAGTACCATATTGAATAATAGTGGTGATAATGGACAACCTTGTTTCACCCCTGATCTTATTGGGAATGCATCTAGCTTATCCCCATTGCATATAATGCTTGCTGAAGGTTTTAGACCGATACTGCTTACTATTTTATGGAAAGTTCCCTTTATTCCTACGTTCTCCAGTGTTTTTAGTAGAAATGGGTGTTGTATTTTGTCAAAAGCTTTTTCTGCATCTATTGAGATAATCATGTGGTTTTTGTTAGTTTTGTTGTTGATGTGATTGATAATGTTAATAATTTTCCTAATATTGAACCAGCCCTGTAGTCCTGGTATGAATCCTACCTGATCATAATGTATTAACCTCGTGATAAGATGCTGTATTCGTTTTGCTAAAATCTTATTTAAAATTTTTGCATCTATATTCATTAGGGAAATTGGTCTATAATTTTCTTTCTCTGTTTTGTCTCTTCCTGGTTTGGGTATCAAAACCATATTTGTATCATAGAAAGAATTTGGGAGGACTCCTTCTTCCACAATTTTGAAAAATAGTCTATATAGAATTGGAATTAACTGTTCTTTAAATGTTTGATAGAATTCACTTGTGAATCCATCTGGCCCTGGAGATTTTTTCCTAGGGAGTTCATTGATGGCTTGTTCAATTTCTTTTTCTGAGATGGGGTTGTTTAAGTATTCAACTTCTTCTTCTGTTAATCTGGGCAATTTGTATTTTTTAAAATATTCATCCATCTCGTTCAGATTATCGAATTTGTGGGCATAAAGTTGGGCAAAGTAGTTTCTAATTATTGTTTTAATTTCCTCTTCATTGGAGGTGAGTTCACCCCTTTCATTTTTAATATTAGTAATTTGATTTTCTTCTTTCTTTTTTTTAATCAGATTGACCAAAGGTTTATCAATTGTATTAGTTTTTTCATAAAACCAACTATTGGTTTTATTTATTAATTCAATAGTTTTCTTAATTTCAATTTTATTAATCTCTCCTTTGGTTTTCAGTATTTTTAATTTGGTATTTACTTGGAGATTTTCAATTTGTTCTTTTTCTAGCTTTTTCAACTGCAAGCCCAAGTCATTGATCTCCTCTTTCTCTATTTTATTTATGTAAGCATTCAAAGATATAAAACTTCCCCTAATAACTGCTTTTGCAGTATCCCATAAGATTTGGTATGTTGTCTCACTATTGTCATTCTCTTGAATGAAATTGTTGATTGTTTCTATGATTTCTTCTGTAACGAACCCTTCTTTAGAATTAGATTATTTAGTTTCCAATTGATTTTTGGTTTCTCTTTCCATGGCCTTTTATTACATGTAATTTTTAATGCATTATGATCTGAAAAGGATGCATTGATTATCTCTACCTTTCTGCATTGGATTGTGAGATTTTTATGTCCTAGTACATGGTCAATTTTTGTAAATGTTCCATGTACTGCTGAGAAAAAGGTATATTCCTTTCTATTCCCTTTTAATTTTCTGTAAAGATCTATCATATCTACCTTATCCAGAGTTTTATTTACCTCCGTAACCTCTTTCTTGTTTATTTTGAGTTTAGATTTATCGAGTTCAGAGAGGGGGAGGTTGAGGTCCCCCACTAGTATAGTTTTGCTGTCAATTTCTTCCTTCAACTCCCCCAACCTCTCCTCTAACTATCTGGATGCTATACCAGTTGGAGCATACATGTTTAGTAATGATATTGCTTCATTGTCTATGGTGCCTTTTAGCAGGATATAGTTTCCATCCTTATCCCTTTTGATTAGATCTATTTCTGCTTTTGCTTTGTCTGAAATTAGGATTGCTACTCCTGCCTTTCTTACATGAGCTGAAGCACAATATATTCTGCTCCATCCTTTGACCTTTAACCTATGTGTATCCCCCCGTTTCAAATGTGTTCCTTGTAAGCAGCATATTTTTGGATTATGGCTTTTAATCCATTCTGCTATCCGTCTCCATTTTATGGGAGAGTTCATTCCATTCACATTCACTGTTATGATTACAATCTGTGTATTTCCCTCCATCCTCTTTCCCACCATTTGTGCTTTTAGCTCTCCTGTCTCCCTTCCCCTCCTCAATAGTATTCACTTTTCTCCCCCTCCTCCTGCAGCCATCCCCTCCTTGTTTTAGCCCCCCTCCCTTTTACTCCCCTTTACTTTTATTGCTTCTTCCCTCCCTTTTAGCCTCCCTCCCCTTTCTTCCCCCTTCCCCTCCTACTCACTTATAGAGCTAGTTAGGATTATCTAGTTAATATTATTCTTCCCTCCTTTAAACAAATCAGATGAGAGTACCTCTCAAACAATGCTCATCTCCCTCCCCTCCTTCCCTCTACTATAGTTTTGTACTTCTTCCTGTGATGTAATTTGCCATTATCTGCTTCCTCCTTTTCACACCTCCTATTACAATCCCTTCTCATACTTAAATCATATTTTTGACATGACATCATTTACTTTATACCCATTCCCTCTACATATATCCCTTTTATCATAATAGCTGCACAGTTCTCAAGATTAACAGGTATCATCTTCCCTTATAGGGAGGTAAACAGTTTGCCCTAATTGAGTAGCAAGTTTTTGTTTTTGTTTTTTCCCCTCTGTTTACCTTTTTATGATTCCCTGGAGACCTGTATTTGAAGATCAAATTGTCTATTGAGTTCTGGTGTTTTGGTCAGGAAGCTCTGGAAATCCCTTATTTCGTTGAATGACTTTCTCCTTTCCTGAAATGTTATGCTGAACTTTGCTGGGTAGTTGATCCTTGGTTGAAGTCCCAACTCCTTTGCCTTACGGAATATTGGGTTCCAATTCTTTCGATCTTTTAATGTAGAAGCTGCAAGGTCCTGTGTGATCCTGACTGTGTGTCCTTGATATTTGAATTGTTTCTTTCTGGCTGCTTGTAGTATTTTCTCCTTCACTTGATAGCTCTGGAATTTGGCAACTATATTTCTTGGGATTTTGAGTTTGGGATCCCTTTCGGGAGGGGAACGGTGGATTCTTTCGATGACTATTTTGCCCTCTGAGTCTAGTACTTCTGGGCAGTTTTCCTTGATGATTTCCTGGAAGATATTGTCCAGACTCTTTTCTTCATCATGGGTTTCTGGCAGGCCAATAATTCTTAAATTTTCTCTCCTGGATCTATTTTCCAGGTTAGTTGTTTTTCCAATTAAATATTTTACATTTTCTTCTATCTTTTCATTCTTTAGATTTTGTTTGACTGATTCTTGTTGCCTCATTGAGTCATGAGTTTCTACTTGCCCAATTCTAATCTTCATCGTATTGTTTTCTTCAGTTAACTTTTGCATCTTCTTTTCCATCTGACCAAATTTTCCCTTTAAGTAGCTATTTTCTCCATTTAATTTTTGTACTTCTTTTTCCATTCGACCAATTTTCCCAGTTAGGTTTTGTGTTTCCTTTTCCATTTGATCAATTTTCCCAATTTGGTTTTGGGTTTCCTTTTCCATTTGATTAACTCTTCCTTTTAGGGAGTTATTCTCTTCAGTTAATTTTTGAACTTCCTTTTCTATTTCTTCAATTTTCCTTTTCAGAGTGATGTTCTCATCAGTGAATTCTTTTTTTATAATTTTAAGATCATTGGCCAGTTTTTCTTTTATATCCTTCTTCAGATGTTCCAGGTAATCTAGTTGTGCTTGCGAGAAATTCATAGTCCCATCTCAGGTTTCAGATGGAAGTATAGTCTCATCTCTGAACTCTTTGGTGTTTGTGTTTTGGTCCTTATCCCCATAGAAAGATTCTATGGTTTTTTCACTTTTCGTCTGCTTTTTCCGATTCATGATGTTGGCTGAGTGTTGTAGCTTCTGGTTCTTTCAGTCAGAAGGTACAGAACTTTGTGTTGAGCTGATGTGTGAAGAAGCTAAAAACAGATTTTTGTTTTTTGTTTCCCAGATCAACCCTGGGGTTAGCTTGTTAAGTGTGTGGGAGGAGTGGTCTGGTCACAGGAGATCTCCTCAGCTGACCTGAGGCAAAGACAAGGTCAGGGGATGGTGATCCCAGCTTCCCTATTGTCTTCCCTTTTCCCCTGGAGTGCTGAGGCATGCCTAGATGCTAATGCATGTTCCTGCCCCTCCTGGGGCTCGTCTCCCGGCGCTGAGGCTTGCCTGGGTCTCAGTGTGAATTTTCTCTGCCCTGGGTCCTCTGTCCTTCCAGATTGCCTCTGCCACAGTAGGAAGAATCCCCCTTTGCTATTTTCCTAGCCTCTGGTGTTATGAGACTATTTGCCCCCTTCTGCTGTTCCCGCTGATCCAGGATTTTTCTGGGGAAATATTTTATGGTTCTTTCACGGTCATCAGGGGGGAGGAGAGAGCATTTACTGATCACTCCGCCATCCTGGCTCCCGGAAGTTCAAGTAGGTGACTTACCGAAGTTTAGTCTTCAGGCTGAAGGTTTCAAGGGCTGCTGCGCTGATATCTGGCACTCAGCGGCTCTCACCAGCTCGGTTTGGCTGGTCTCCTGCTCTGCTGGTTCCGCCCGCCACTCTCGGGCTTCTCAGGTCCCTTCCGCCCTGCTGCGCTGACCACGCTGCGCTGTGCACTGGGGGCTTACCCCCGCGGAACAGATCCTTCCCGTGGACCTTCCAGTCAAACCTGGGCTCCAAATCCGTCAAGGTCTGTCACCCACTGGATTCCACACCTCCAAAGTTTGGTCAGATTCTCCTTTCAGAGGTATCCAGAGGAATTTGTCAAGGAGCTTAGGTGAGTCGTTGCTTTCACTCCGCCATCTTGGCTCCACCTAAAGTTTGTATTTTAAAAAAAGGAGTTTCAATGGGTGTTAAGTTCAATTAGACCTAATACTGTGAAGCAGAAGCAGAAAAGATAAAAAGCTAAATTGGTTCTTTATCTGAATTAAGAAAACCAGTGTTCAGAATATGGGAGTTAATATGTCTCTTATTCTCTGCCTTTATCAGGGCTTATCTGAAATATGTTCATTTCTAGGCAATATGTTTTAGGAAAGACATTCATAAGGTGAAGTTCATTCAAGCAGTAGTGGTAATTTGACTAGAGACTGGATAGTATGAGAATAAAGGGAAGTCATTGAGAATGTTATTCTTTAGAAAAGAAGAATTCTATCATCACAGGCCATAAGTATGTGAAAGGGCTATGACCTGGATGAGTGCTTTGATTTGGACTGCTTATTCTGAGAAAGTAGAAACAGGGTCACGAGAGAAAAGTTCATCTAAATCTCAATTCAGAGTTGAAGTTTGCTAGTAATTAGAACTATCCCACCAAAAATTAAATGGGATGTTTTAGGGAGTAGTAAATTCCCCAAATAAAGATGATAGGTGATTATTTGTCAGGGATGTCTTTTCCATAACAAACTTGAAAAGTTTGAAATGGACCAAATTATCTCTGAGATTCTACTGAATTCTGAAATTCTGTGTCTAAAACTGCTTCATACAGAGATGAAGCCTGTAAGTAGAGTTTCAGGAAAACTATGCTTTAAAAAAGCAAATAACTACATCCAACCCACAGATTTTATCTTTCCAGAGAAGAGTTAGTTATTCCTAATGAGAATTCTTTTGCAGTATATGTCTTAAAGGAAGGATGACCCTTCAGGTCAGTGCAGCTTAGTACCTTTTTTCTTGGAACCAATCTAATTTCCTCACAGGAAATTTACACGAATGTTGGCCAAAAACAACTCTTCCAATTTAAGAAGTTCAATGCCAACCTTATTTCGTATTTTGCACACATCTCTCTTTATCCAGATAAACAAAAAAACTTGTCAATAAAATATGAGTAAATATTAATATTGAAACACAAAAAGCAACGTTGAAGGAAAAAGGTTATGTATCTTAACGGTATGTCTATAAATCATTCATTAAAATGGATGGTCTGAATTACATTCCTTCTGAATTATTTTTTTCCCTTTGTGCTGACCACCCAATGCATTTTAACAGTTCCTTTGTGGACTCAGAAACCTGATGATTATCCAAAAAGATACCAAATTGTGGAGATACCTTGGGTAGTATCCCCCAAATGGGATGAACAAGGCTATGACTAGACCTGATAGAGACATCACCTTTTTTGAATGCAGCCATAGCAACCTGAGTTGTCAGGAGAGAGTTTTTTTTTTTTTTTTAAGTGCTGACTCCATGCAGATAGACCACTGTTGCTAAATAATTAATATAAATTCATTTGATCACTCATATTTGATGCCTTCCTGCTGCTCCTCTTTTTTTATAATCAGAACTTGCCTTCTGGATATATTTGGCTGATTTGTCTTGCTGGTTTCTCTTTTATTTTTTTCCCCATAAAGATTTTATTTCAAAATTCCTTTTTTAATTGTTTTTCATCCAAGATATCATTTATTTCCATTCTATGCTAATTATTAGCATTCAATCATGTTTCACTTCCTGGTGTTTGAGAACAAAAGACACTGCAGATGTTATTATGCTTTGGGCTTTCTATCACTGTAAAAACTTGAATCTCCAAAAGGTATTTGTGGTGTCTATGGACTGAGCATACAATTTAATATATAGCTCCTGAATAAGATTTAGTATCTGTGCACTGGTGCAAGAAGACATTTCAACAGTGAAACCAAACAGTTATAGAGACAGATGAATTTCCCTGTTTTATACCACATACACATGACAGCTGTCATGGCTACTTGCGCAATGGAGATTCTTCCACTGTTGAGAATTGTATTGCAACTGCTTAATAACAAGCAATAACCCTACAAAATTATTGTAGGTGACTTATCAGTTTCATAGAATCATAGATATAGAGCCAGAAGTGACCTTTAAGGATTCCTTAAATCACCTGTTCAAAATGAAATAGGTAATAGATGACAGAGGCAGACATTATCTGATGTCAAATCTAGTGTTCTTCCTTAACATATCATTGCTTCCTATTTTACTTTTTATTGACTAATATAAACACATTTTCTGATGCATGATTATACTGACTCCCCAATAAAAGATTTAAGCAAAAGTGATTATACTTATGTAAGATCAAGGGTTTTTTATCCCCGGGTTCATTGTACTCCATGGGGTCCAAGAACAGATTCCACAGAACTCATGAACTTTGATGGGAAAAAATACATCTTTATATTAATTAAACTCTAATTGAAATATGAGGTCTTCCTCAACTACTTAAGAAAACTATTCTGAGAAGTTGTTCAAAGACCACCAAAAGAGGAAAATGACATTAAAAATAAAGTTTAAAGTTCCTGACTTAAAATGGAACAGGACAAATTATCTCTCATAAAAGAGACAAGCAAAAGACTTTCTAGTGGAGGGAAAAAGAGGAGAGGTGAGAGAAAAACGTGAAGTTTACTCTCATCACATTCGACTGAAGGAAGGAATAAAATGCACACTCATTTTGGTATGAAAATCTATCTTACAATACAGGAAAGTGGGGGAGAAGGGATTAAGCAGGGTGGGGGGGATGATGGAAGGGAGGACAATGGGAGGAGGGAGCAATTTGAAGTCAACACTCCTGGGGAGGGATAGGATCAAAAGAGAGAATAGAAGCAATGGGGGGCAGGACAGGATGGAAGGAAATACAGTTAGTCTTATACAATACGACTATTGTGGAAGTCATTTGCAAAACTACACAGATATAGTCTATATTGAATTGCTTGCCTTCCCAAAGGGAATGGGTGGGGAGGGAGGGAGGAAGAGAAGTTGGAACTCAAAGTTTTAGGAGCAACTGTTGAGTACTGTCTTGCCACTAGGAAATAAAAAATACAGGTAATGGGGTATAGAAAGTTATCTGGCCCTACAGGACAAAAGAGAAGATGGGGACAAGGGAAGGGAGGGATGATAGAAGAGAGGGCAGATTGGTGATAGGAGTAATCAGAATGTTCGGTGTTTTGGGGTGGGGGGAGGGAACAAATGGGAAGAAAATTTGGAACCCAAAATTTTGTGAAAATGAATGTTAAAAGTTAAATAAATTAATTAAAAAATAAAATGAAAAAATAAAAAAAATAAAAAATAAAATTTCTGACAAGATATTTCTTCACATTTTATTTCTAATGACTTTTAGTCACCATTCCTTTTTTATTTTCTGCTCTCGAAAAACTCACAGTCTGGTAGGGTTGACAACAAGTAAACAATTATGTAGAGGTAAGATAAAGACAGGAGAAAGTGGAGAAATTGACAGAGGGAAAGCATTTGAATTGAGGAGGATTAAGAAAGCTTTCTTGTATAAGATGAAATTTTAGCTGACATTTGAAGAAAGACAGTGATTACAGGAATTAAAGATGAAGAGGGGAGGATTTTCAAGATATAAGAAGCAGCTGTCAAAATGGCTAAAGTAGAGAGATAATATTTTGTGGAAAGAGCAAGGGGTCCAGTGGATCACAGAATGCCTGGGGTAAAGAAAGGTAGGAAAAAACTGGGGAAGGGGGAGTGGATGGGGATGCAGCAGGTTACAAAGATCTTTGAAGAAAAAAAAAAACAGAAAATATTGTATTTCATAGTGTAGGTGATATATAGTGACTAGACTTGAGTAGAGGGTGATATGATCAGATGATGGAGGGTGACGACTTAATTGAAGAGAGGACAACATGGTGAGACCTTTTCTTTAGCAATACTATTTTAAGAGCTGAATAAAGACTGGACTCAAACAAGGAGACTCTTAGCAAGATATTGCAATAGTCTAGCAGTGAAATGATGAGGACCAGCCTTCGGGTACTGCAAATATAAGAAGAAGGGAGGGATTACATGTGAGAGAGGTTACAAAGCTAATATTGACAGGCCTTGGCAACAGATTGAATATGGGGGACCAGAGAAAACAAAGAGGCAAGGATAATATCTCATTTATAAATCTAGATGACTAGCAGAATGGTGTCACCCTCAAAATAAATAGGAAAGCTTGGATAGAGTCCATCTCTGGGATCAGATCCAAAATCTTTTGGACTTGGTAGAAGTTATTAGTGTTTACTCTCTGCTGGCCAACCTTAAGAAACCCAGGGACACATTCTGGTCACAATGAGGCTTTGGGGTAAAACATTCTTAGAAGGTAATTATACTAAATATATAAAATACTGTTTTTCATATATGTGATTTCTTTTCAATATCTGTTATGATAGATATTTCCACAGTGTTTTCTTTGATGTTGGGAGAAGAAAGCATGTATAAAATCATCACTTCTTATCACTAAATATTATAAGTATTTTATTTTCAAAAATCAATAAAAAGCAAGAGTTTCTGATTAACCGTGAACTTTTAAAAATATTTTTTACTGTTGAATCATCAGTACCATTAAAGAGCTTCAAAGTAATGCCTGAATGACTTCAATTAATAATGTCTAAGATTTCATTAATATTTTGATATAGAAGAATATGTTTATTAAATGAGGAATTTTTTAAAAATTTTATTCTAAGCAATTATTTTAAGATCATTTTTGCAACATAGGTTGCATATCAGATATGATTTTTAAAACTGCCCAGAACAGTCAAGATCAGAATGAATATTTCCTGAGTTCAGAGTTTCAGACTGATAAGTATCAACCCATTCTCAAAATCTATTATATCATACCCTTAATATATACTTATATACTTTTCTCTTCCAATATGGTGTTAATTAACCTTAACAATATAGGATTGAGCAAGGATGATTTAATCCAATACATCAATTAGAAATCAAGGGAAAACAAGTATCAGCACAATTATATAGATATATGACAGATTTTTACCAATCAAATAATTTATTTCTCTAACACCTTTTGCAAACAAAAAAGTATGCCAGAACTAAAACCAGACACACCTTAACAGATCCAATTTATACAGAAATAAAACTTTAACGCCAGGACATAGAACTTTGACTTTTGAAGGTCATTTAGAATTGTAGAAAAGTACAGGTAAGAAATTGTACTCTAGTGTTATAAAAGGTGGGTTATCCCAACCAAAATGGTTAGAGGGGAGCATAAGAGCAATTCTTCCCAGAAAGCAAGAGGCAGCAACGTGGGAATTATGATCACTGGCACTCAAAGGGGGTTAATTCCCCACTGCCACTCCCTAGTATATCTCAGTTGTCTGTTTTGCCTAGATTCACTAAATTATGGGCCTGCCTTCAGAGAAAAATATTTGTGACCCTCAAAGAATAGTTTGTCAAGGCATGACAGTAACAAGGAGAATTGACCCATGGAAGCATTAGCCTTTTACCTCAGCGAAAGTAGTTTTGAACGACCTGTCTTCATATTAAACGTTGTCCATTCCATTCCATTCCAACACCCATTAAGCAATTATTATGTGTAAACCCACTGGTGTTTTATTTTGTTTTTGTCTTTGTTTTCTGTAAGTATGTCAATTGCACAGCCTGCTCTCATATGGACAACCTGGAATATCAATTCTAGCCATAAAGAGAAAAGAAACTGAACAAAGAGCAGGAGTTTTCTCACATCAGTGCTCATAGCATCAAAGCATCCCTGGCTCCTTTTCAGTTGAATATGGATCTCTTCTCTCAGTGTGATGCCTAGGTTGCCAGTTAATTAAAAATTCTCAAGGAAGAAAAAAAAGATATTATTTGGTGATCTAGGTTAAAAACCAAAATGCAACTGTTTTATGCTTTTCCACCTTGAATGGAGAGTAATAATGGAAAGGAAATAAAAATTTGCATTCAATATGGATTCAAGTCTTGTCTCTGAGCAAAAAGAGGATCATAGATTGAAAGGTGAAAAGGACCTTAAAGATGACCAGATCCAAGCTCCTTTTTTTACAGGTGGTGAAACTGAGACAGAGAGAGATGAGGTGACTTGCCCAAGAGGATGCAGCTAGTAATGGCAGAGCGGGCATCTTTAAGCAGGTCTTCTTGACATCAAGTCAAGGGATCTATCTGCTGGGGGAATCTGGTACTTCTCTGTGTCTCAGATTTTTGCTTGTAAAATGAGGGACACTATACGAGATGTTCTCTGAGGTTCTGTCTAGTTCTAACATTCCATGTTATTCCATATTATAGTGGCAACTTCTTTAAACCACAATTGACAAATCAGAACAGAAAACCAACTTCATTTGGTTTTAATTAGGGTGTTTTGGGGATGATATAAGGAAATGATCCTCTAAATCCTCATATGGACCTCATATTCAGCATTAGTCACATTACTAAAAGACAGTGTGACATAGTAGAAAGACCCTTTGACTTGGAAGCAAGTAGATGGGGGTCTGAAATAATTGGTTTCAGAAACTATTGGCTATATAAGTCATGACAAATCACTTGACCTAAGTTTCAGTTTGTTTACCTGTGAAACGGGTGATGTTGATAATAACCATCTCAAAAAGCTGTAGTCAGTGAGATAAGAATAATTAAAAACCCTAATCATCTTTCATCACTAGTATGCAAATAATGTATTTACATTGTAATAAAATTTGTTGTTATTAAATCCACTGAACAAATAATATACATTTATAGTCACCAAAATGACCAATAGTGTTAAAAGTATTTCAGTCAGGTGGCTAAATAATCATATAATGAAGGTGAAATGGAAAACTTAGATAATCCTGGCCAAACAGAAACTTTTTTTCTCTGTAATGCTATGATAATTTGTGCTATTTACAAACATTATTTCACTTTATAACTCTGAGAGTTTGGTGCTCTTATGTTCCCCATTTTACAAATGAGGAAATTGAGGCACACAGAGATTCAGTGACTTGCCCAGAGTCACACAGCTATTAAGTGTATGAGGTTTGTTTTGAACCAAGGCTTTCCTGACTCTAGGTCATGTGATCTACTCACTAGAACATTGTGTTCTTATAGAAAAGGGTTTGTAGGGATGGCTCATCACCATCGTCATCAACGGAACATAGTAAAAGAGACTTTGAACTAAAGTAAGAAATAAGATATTTCAAAATTACAATACTGCAGAATTCAAGTTCCATATTTGTTCTATAGCTTACATCACACATGACTTCAGGGAAAATATGAAAGTTTATATTAAAAAGAGAAGTGGATACTTGAAGTACATTATTTATTCTACTTTTTTTTGGTCAAAATCAAAGCCTCCTTTCCAGTCTGAATCTGGATATGACATATTTCTGCTTCAACCTCATAGCTGATTAGAAATCAGACATTCAAGGCAGGTACTTCAACCACCTTTTACGAATGACACCTTAGATAAATTTCCTACTATAATTGATTTGATGATCCTCCAAATTATTCAGAAAGGGCAGCTTCATTTCACAGTGGTCACTGATCTGCCCTTTTTTAAGACTTACTTCTTAGTTTTGGAACAAACACAATAATGATGATCACAACCATCAACGACGGAAAGAGCTAGAATATATATCCACATACATATCCACATATATATTACACACATATACGTATGTGTGTATAAACACACATATTTTTCCTCTTGTGTGCCAGTAATGGTGCTAAGCACTTTACAGACAGTCTCTCATTTGATCCTCTTATTATCTCCATTTTTCAGTTAAGGAAACAGGCAGTCACAGACTAATGAACCTTGCCAAGGGTTACAGAGCTAGTAAGGATCCAAGGTCAAATTCGAATTTAGATCTTCCTGATTCCATGCCCAGATATCCATCCAATGTGCCATCAAATGCCTCTACCTGATAGAAAATGTATGGAGCAGGTATGGGAGGAATTGGTTAAAGTGATTGTTTTCAGTTTTCCTCAGCAAGAAGAGATAATTCACCCTGGAAATCGAATTTTGAAGCATTTTTTCTACCCATAAAAGCATAGATTCTCTCTCCATTATCTCACTTGGTGACCTTCCTTACTTGCAGTGACTCAAATCACGTGTTTATGCAGACAATCCACAATTTTAAGTAATTGTTGATCAATATTCCCCAGCAAACAAAGCCCAATTCATCCTAAAGAAAAAAAAAAAGAGTTGCAATACTCCTGGACTGATCACCAAGTAATCAATGAAATAATTTTTTGTTTGTTTGTTTTTGATTTGACCGGTTACTACTTACCCTTCTGAGTTTGCTTTTAATGAGATAGCTGAGGAAAAGGTAACACAAACCATCCTACTTGAATTTTTGGCCTTTTGTGAACTTCCTGTCTTATTACCAGTTTGTGAGTCAAATCCGGGCTTTCATTAAATATAAATAAAGCTTCATATCCAGCTTATGTACTGTAACTATAGGGCTCATCTAATAGCATATAAGTCACTTGGGTCTACTCAAACCAGAAGACAAGCACACGGCTCACTGCCACCCAACTTTTCCTAAGAGAAGCTGCCATTGTAACTACTGCCAAGAAATAAAAGCTTATCCAAATGAAATTCCATCCCTCTTGATTACCCACAAATCTTATGGGCTGCAGTTTTATCCTGAAGATAACAAAGGAAGCTGTATATTGCTATCTGGAGTTAATTAAGCAAACCTATTTATGGTTGACTATTCCTTTCATGAAGTACTCAACCAATGCTAAAAACTGTGGTTGTTAGCTTCCACTGTTACTCATTATTCTCCTTTTTCTACCTGTATACCTGCCTCTCTATTTCTAGGTGAAGGGAGTTAATCTAATTGTCCTAGGACAATCTGGATACTGAACATAGATTTAAATCTGGAAGGGAATTCAGAGACCAACAAGTTCAACCTCTCAATTTTACACATGAGGAAACTGAGGCATCTTATCCAAAGGAACAGAAATTCTAAGTATCAAAGGTGGGATATAAACTCTGGTACTTAGATTTGAGAGTCAATTTCCAGAGGAGCGGAGGAAACTGACAAATTATTCATAGCTTTTATGAGCACTTTCCTGATGCCTACTTCTTTGCCTGAATTCTCCCTTATTGCCACCTAGTACTAATTGCTATAGGAAAAGTGGGAGAAACAAAACGAACAAAAACTAGCCCAAACACAGATTTGAGGGACGATCAAAATCAAGAATGGAATTGTGAAAGCCAGTAAGCCCCATCTACTTGCTTTTTTATTGTACAATGACAGCTGTCTTTAATTGGAATGAGAAATTGATTTCTATCTCTATAAAAATTAGAACTAGAAGTTTAAGCAGCCCAGGCACCTAGGAAAGGGATTTGTTCACCCTCTCTGAATATCCAGATGAAACTGATGAGAAACCTTTGAGAAAATATACTGAATAGATATTGGGATAATTATTTAAAGCAGTTTTTTATCAGTTTCCCCAGTAAAGAGAAACTATTTTAACCTAGAAATTTGGAGAATATGCGTGTGTATGGGTGTGTGTGTGTGTATATGTGTGCATGTGACACATACACACATATATATACACACACGTGTGTGTGTATAATTGTTCTTATTTACCAACCCAGAGATTTGTTCTCTACTGTCTCACTTCAACATCATCCTTATCTACACACTTTCACAAAACATAAAGATAGGGGCACTACATTGAAATTCAAAAGATATGATTTAAAATCTAAGCGTGAACATTCCTGTTGGTGTAAGTTTGTTCAAGACCACTCATCTTTGAGAGTCTCAGAAATAAGGTTCAGAAACACAATTCCCCAAATACTGATTACACATATAATGTTCTATACAGTTGTTTAGTTGACATAGACACTTTTTGATATTTTCAAGCCCTTCTTAACCTTCCTAAGCAAGAAAGCAATATTGAATCTTGGCAGAGTTGAAAGTAGGGTAAATGGAGTTATAAAAAGTGTTCAAGCCTCTCAGCTTCCTAAGTATGTAAATAGTTTAACATAATTGTAACAATTTAAGTGGAACACAGTCATGGTTGCCAAAAAAATTAGCTCTTTTCTGACCATGGGGCACTAAGCATTTACCTTTGTGTGGCTAAGCCATATATAGTGCTCTATTTCCTCTGTTATATATAATGGTGAGTGATTACATAGCCAGCCTTTTAGAGGAAGCACAATTAGAGCAGGATAACATTGTTTCCTCCCCTGGAAAGAAAATGCCCCAAACAGTCATTCTAGAGCTGGATTTAATGTGTTCTTCGGGTCAGTTACCCCTATACTTTGGGGTTTTGTGACAGCTCTGAATTTGAAGTTTGCTTACACAGTACCCTTCTCCTCCTTAAAGACTTGAGGTCTATGTGTATGTGTGTAACACTTAGAAGTTATCTGGTATGTAAAAGCAAAAATATTGCATGACTATGATAACTCAGAACTGTCAATGCTCATACAGTTGAAAGCAATTTTTAGAAACCTCATCCAATTTTTTTTACAGAGAGAAAAACTGAGGTTCAGAAAGAAAAATTGATAAGGCCTAGGTCAATGACAAAGACAGAATTGGGATTCAAGTCCCCTGACTCCAAAGCCAGGCCTTTTTTGACTATACAATGCTTCCAGCTACTGGAATGATTGATCATTTCCTTCTCCAGCTCATTTTACAGATGTGGAACAGAGGTAAACAGAGTTAAGTGACTTGCCCAAAATAATAAAGCCATTAAGTGTCTAAGGCCAGAGGAGTCTCCCTGGTTCCAAGCTTAACACTCTATCCACTGTGAGTTTTTAGTTGCCTTGATATTTCAGAGCTTAGTTATGAAAAAAAAAAAATTCACCAAATAACTGAACCATTCATTAAGAGGCAGGCAAGATGTGAACAGTCCAGAGGACATGCTTTCTTCTGTTCAGCTAGAAAAATCAAGGAAATTTAGCTCAAAGGAGAGAAACTTAGATGATTTATCATCTGCAAGGACCTTGGTAGCTATTCTAACCTGCTATATGAAAAATGTATGGGAAAGCTCAAATCCCCAGGGTCATTCTAGCAAAAGCTTAAAGCAACATGCATTATTTTGAGAGTTAGCTTTGTGGTTCAGTGGATAGAGCAATGGGCCTGCAGTCAGGAAGTCCTGAGTTCACATTCTGCCTTAAAGACTTACCAACTGTTTGATCTAAGCAAATCACTTAATCTCTCTTTCCCTCTGTTTTCAGACCTATAAAATGGGAATAATACCACTTACCAACCAAGATTATTATGAGAATGACTTCATGTTTGCGAATTGACAAATGCTAGTTGAACATTTATTACCAGTTAAATGTTCCATGTCTCCCTTGTTGGGGTTTGGGGTGGGAGTGAGGGTGTTTGACTATCAACTCACACCCGTTCTCCAGTCATCCTTTCTAACCTCAATGAGTAAGCAAAGGTTCCCAGGTCCAAGCTCCTAGTTAGCTGCCCCTAATGACTGGTTGTGCTTAACCTAAATAAGAACACTATAAGAAGTCAGCAGTCTTTATTGATTTGTTCCCTCCTCCTTCTCCCTCCCCCCTACCCCATAGACCTGATCTGTTTCCCAAGTCCTTCATTGTTGCTCAGTGTATTTACTGTCAATAAAGCTGACTTGGTTTATTTTCTCTCTGCTTTCTTGTCATGCACTGAAATTCCTTGTACAGAATCTTACAATGCCAAGACATCATCTCCGCCTTGTGGAGAGGGGTTGAGTTGTTTTAATTGACTGCAGAAGATAGAACCAGGAGAAAGATTGGAAGTTGCAGAGGGCCAGAAATGAATTAATGTCAGGATAAAGTTCCTAACAATTAGACCTATTCAAAAGGAAAATGAGTTGCTAATTCTCCCCCCATCCCAGGAGACCTCAAGCAGAGTGCTTAGTCATTTCCCTGATATTGTAGGGGAAATTCTCTGTTAGTGAAGTGGCCTCTGACAACATTTCTAAAGCTTGAGTCCCACAATGGGACAACTGGTTGGGCTGGATTGAAATACTTAGTGTATGGATCGCTCAGAGCTCAATTTATAATCCATTGAGTTACATTTAGATGTTGTCTAGGAAACAGTAAATGAAAAGTCTTAGCAAATATACTGATCATGTTTGATATCAAAACATTCTCTTCCCTGTGGCACTAAATCCTTATTTATTTGGTTTTTATTCATTCTTTTACTTATTCATTTAAATGACTGCTGTAGAAGCACAGTTACATCCCAATGTGTCTTTTTGGGGGCTTATTGGTGGGGGCACATAGTTAGGCACATTTGGCTGCATTGTGGCAGGACCTGAGGAGCATCATGCAGAGTAGATGAGTAGTAATTCTGAGGTCAGAGGCCACAGATTCAAGTTAGGCTTATGATGTTTGCTCTTTATGTAAACTTAGACATGGCATTTAATCTCTCAAGCCTCTAGACAACTCTCTAAGACTATAGGTTTCAGAGAAGGTGCTAACCTTGTGAAAGAGAAGGGCAATTTTCTCACCTGGGAGTTCCCCTTACCTATGAAATCATAGGTTCAGCCTCTATTCTCTGTCCTTTTGGAAAAAATTGTTTGATGCCCATGGACTTCAATATCTTCATCTATAAATGAGATGATTGGATTTGATTGTTTATAAGATACCTTGTAGTTCATATCTAAACATTTGAAAAATGTGTTCTGTCACCACTGGCATTGTATAATATAAATTTCTTGTCATTTCTTGTTAATTAACATTCTTACATACATACATATGTATATGTGTATGTATATATGTGCATATAAGTATGTAACTAAGGGATACATAGAGATAGAGATATATCCTGATGAAAAAACAGGGTGAATGATAGAAAAAAATTTTAAGTTATGATATATACCAAAATACTTATAATAGCATTTTTGTGGTAATAAAGAAATGGACACAAAGTTAATGCCCACGTATTGAAGAATGACTAACCGATGACTGATGCATAATTGTAAATGGATGCTACTGACCCAAGGAAAATAATGAATATGAAGAGTACTGAGACAAATGAAAACCCTTGTATGAACAAATGCAAAGCGATGTGTGACCAGTAAAACAACGCAAACAATCACTATAGCAATGCAATGACAAAGAATAAACAACACAACAATCTCAATTCCATGTGTTGAAAATGGGCAGTGTTGGCTATCTCTCTCTTTGTAGAGATAGGGGCGCTAAGGATGAGGAAGTCTGCATATGCAGACTCTAATAATGTGTTGGTCATTTGTACTCAACTGGTTTCTTCCTCGTTTCTTCCTCTCTTTCTTCCTTACTTATTCCCCTTTTTCTTCCCTTCAAGCCAAGCTAAATGTTCAAATCTCTACTTCCTCTGGCCTATGGAAATTCTGCTTACAGTGGCATTTTAACCTCTGCCAAGTCCTAGTTGGCTAGTAAGAACATAATGGATGAAAGTCTTCCCTGTGGCAGCTTTTCTGTCTCACTACCATTTCTAGCTAATAAAAATGCAAAATAAATCTCAAGATGCTGAGAACTTCACTTTTTTTCCCTACTCCAAGTTCAAGTTTCTGCCTCCCCTACCGCTCAACCCTCCTCTCCCCCATGTGATACTTACTACAATCCTGGCTTTTTAATATCACCCAGGGAGACATAAAGCCTAGCAGAGAACCATTTTCTGTCAAAATTCCATCTGACCTGCATATTTTTGCCATCGCAGCCTGATTACGCAGTCAGATCAGGCCTATCATTGACCAGTTGTTCACCCCTATCAATTGCATTAGCATTTAACTTGTCAGTTTAAATTACAAGGGTAACAAAAGTTTAAGAAGGTTACAACACATTTAATCCCCCACTAAAGAGGAAAAGAATAATCCTGAATTAGCCACCAAGAGGTACAAGCTTCTCTCCTCCTCTTGGCAAGTGTCACTGACATGAAAATCAGCACCTTTCAGAAACTGTTATTCATGGTGTTTGAGGGAAGAATTATGGCTCAGGGGCTAGTAGGATTCAGCTGCCACTAAGGCAAAGGGGCCAGACAGAGACGGAGGGGAAGTTGGTAGACATCACTCCAACAGGACCTGGTGGATCCTAATTCTAGCAAATGCTAATAGTAGATTGTCATTTGCCTTAGTAATCACTGAGGCAAAATCCATTTCAAACATGGATTCTCTAGAGTGGACTCCCACAATTCCACCTCTTTTAAAGAACTATTTAATAACTTTATAAAGATCGAAGGATGACTCTAAAAGGCCTTCACCTAACTTTGAACCCACTGGAGGCTCACATGAGATTTTAAAGTTTCCTTATTCTCTCTAGGATACAACATACTCAACATGATATGGTATGGCTTTGTGCAAAGGGATACAATACCATTTCAGAAATGTTTTGTGTGAATAAAGACCTCCGCTATGATTATGACATTCTGACAAGGCTAGACACTTATTTCAAATAATATCAGTTAAGCAGTTGAGACTTCACTCTTTCCTAATGACTTGCAACTACCAACAGGGTCTACGATTTGGGCTTTTCCCAGTCTTTTGCCCACCACATCCAGAAGATGCTGTAGGTTCCAACAATAAGTCCTCCAAATATGAGACTCTAACACCTCTTGGTGTAGTTAATTTTCATTTACCAGCTAAAAAGATATTGTTGATTGGCTATGTACTGTAAGCAAGTATATAAACTGAAGTTTTACGTCTGGAGGTCTAAAGATTTGAAGATGTGTTGAAGCCAACTCCAACCACATAAGCTAGTTGGTTGGTAAATTTTCAGTGTGAACATTTACACTTTGGAAATCCGCAAACACTAATATATTAGGCTTTGATTTATTGTTTTGTTGATTGTCTACAATTAATAAAGTGTTGGACAGAATGTTCATAATGCAGGTTAAAGTTAAAAAATGTATGCCAGTAGATTTTTTTCCCCTGAAGGCTGGTTTAAACACTAACTAGCACACTCCTGAAGGGAGTACTTCTATCACAAAGCTGTCTCCCTTACCTTGTTAATACATTTCTTTCTATTTAAGTTTAGAAACTTGCTTTATTGATCTATAGCAAAGCTTCTTAAACTTTTCCCACTCACTACCCCTTTTTGCATTTCAGCATCGTTTATCAGCACTACATGGTGTGATGTATGGTGTAAAGTATGCATGCTCTGTGTCCAGAACCCAGGCTGCAGTGAGATGAAAAATGGGCAAGCACTTCCAGAAATACCTCAAATTTATTGCATGTTTGATTTTTAATTAATTTTGGTTGTTGCATGTTCAGAAGCTTTTACTGTTGCTTAAATTTTTGGTGACCCCATAAAGGGGTCCCGATTCACATTTTAAGAAGTGCTGACAAGTTATAATCATGAGTGAAATACTTCCAGGTGGTGAATTATTTCCCAGGTAAGAAATTGCCCAGTATTTTGAGCCTCCCCTTCCAGACTCATTGCATATTATTACTCTTTACCCTCTATATTCCAAAATTCCAACTAAACTGCTTATTATTCCGTTAATTTGCTACTCTATCTCTCCCACTCTGTGCTTTTGAATATGCTATGGGTACCAAGGATATATTCCCTCCTTGCTACCAATAACTCCCTAGCTTTCTTTATGGTTCGAATCAGGAGTCATGGATTGCCCTTCAGGATCATTTCAATTATTAACTTTCCCCTTCTAAATAACCTTTCCCCAACCTTTCACTATTTAAATACATTTACCCCTTCCACTCTGAGGGGCTTAAGAGTGCAAATACTCCAGCAATCTGGAAAAGTTCAGATAAAATATTTTGGCCCTCCCTTTGTACCAGAGAGGATGTCTGAATTATTATGACATTAAAAGATAAACTATATTGATATTATACAATATTATATGTATATTTCATTCACTTTTGAGTTTCTAAACTTTCTGTATTGTCTGCTGGTCTTTGCATGTTATCTGTGGTTTCTACAAAATTCCTAAAATATTTCCCCTTAATTTCTTATGCTGACCCATGATATAACAAAATCAAAATCGATAAAGTCATGATATGGAAGACAACTTCATTATCTTCTTTATAGAATATAAGCTCCCTGAAGGCAGAGACTTCGATTTCTGTTTTCACTTGTCCAGCCAAGCTCATAGCACTTCACATGGAGCAACTGTTTCATAAATGTTTAGTGAATTCAATACCTCTGATGCTCAGGTTCAGATTCCAGTTCTGCAAAACCAGGACATTAGACTACAAGGCCTTAAGATCTCTATTGGCTCTATGTCCTGTGATCTAATGATTTAGCACCCAGAAATGGGAGGGAAAGAAAGCCGAATGTTGCTGAGACAGAATGGGTAGTGACTTGCCTACTGCACATCGGACTTCTTTTTCCCACCTCAAAAGCAATAAAAAAATAAATAAAATAAAACAGGGCAATTTTGTAAATATAAAACAAGCTTTTGCTTAATTTTTGTTTTCAAAAAAGGGCTAATGACATCATGGATGATGACATGCTCATGAATTGGATTTAAGTGAGAAAGAGTTGCACAACGTCATCATTCTCACTCTCTCTTCCAGAGACATTGAAGACCAGTGGTAAGACAAAAACCAGGATGAGAGGCAATGGCTCCAGATATAGTGGCCAACTTTGACATCTTTGATGTCTAACCAAGCTGTAAGCATTCCACAGCACCTGAATCAGTCACCTGTATGACTGTTGACACAAACTGTTCTCATTCACCTGTTTTGCCAAGGAAAGCCTTCACATGCTTGAGCTAGACATCCTGATAGCTCCTCAATAGGTTTGAAGGCTGTCCGTTACCCTCAACTGGTTTAGTCCATCTGCCCAGATGGTTTATCAGGTTGTGGCCATTTAGTATACTATAGCTAGTAGTTACTCTTGCAGTGTGGTATTAAATGTATAAGAGTGCTTGAAGTCAGGGACAGGGAGGGGGGAACTAAAACAAAAACTTTGCTACCCATGCCTACACAATAGTTATTGATTGACTAGGCAGGAGGAAAATAGCAACTTTGCCCCTGAACTTTGACTATATGCTCTTCCCTGTATCAACCTTTCATTTGCCTTGGAAAACAGAAGAATTTAAAGATATGGGGAAATATAAAGAAAGCCCATGAAAACTAATGTGGATAAAGCATAACTTGAAAATATGAAGTTTTGCATATATGTCTAATTTCTCAGGTTCATCTAAATTTTTCTAATTTCATCTCTCATCTTTAGATGCAGTAATAACTATTGAAAATTCAATCTTTTTAAATTTTTTTTTGAGACAGACAGTGAGATAGTGTCCATCAAGAAAACATTTTGGAAAGTTCATTAAGTTATTTGGCAAAGGGAATATGGTATGGATGGATCTCTCCCATGCCCCTAATGTATGTAAGTTTTACATTATATAGACAAAGTACAAGAACACAATCAGTTGAGTGGTTTCCACATGGATAGTTTAAAAAAAGAGTACAAACACCATAAACTGCTGCACACAATAAGGTGTGTGGGTTGCTTTAGATGTATGTCAGCAGGTAAGTCTAAACATTCAGTAAAAGATTGGGAGCATTCCAAACACAAGCAATGGATGAGGTTTAAAGACAAGTTCTTTCCACAACAGAGACAAAGATAGAGTTGTAATGTCATCTTGTGGTTATCTAGTGCAATCTTCCCCTATGGGCATCTAGGTGGTACAGTAGATAGAATGCCAAGTCAGTAAAACTCATTTTCATGAGTTCAAGACACTTACTAGATATGTGACCCTGGGCAATTTACTTAACCATTTGCCTCACTTCCCTCATTTGTAAAATGAGTTGGAAAAGGAAATAGCAAACCACTCCAGTGTCTTTGTCAAGAAATCCACAAGTGGGGTCATGACAAGCTGGAAACAACTGCAAAGGAACTCTAATACCCTTCCCTATCGGGTAATTCACTCATAAGCAAAATGCTTGCACAAAATGCAGTGGAAATCACCTTATCTTTATTTGGAAGGGGATAAAAAAAATTTTAAAGAAAGCAGATGACATTTTTCCATGCAGTGTTTACAAAGGAGGGGGGGGAGAAAAAAAAGAAGAGATATATTTGACAGTTTCTCTTACTGGTGACAGTCAAGAAAACAGCAGAATTCTATCCTGACATATGACTCCTTAAGCAGATCCTTAAGCTAAACAGAGATTCAGGTATTCATGGCTGTATTCAGTTCAGGGAAGGAGCTCTCTTCTTTTGCTGGCATCCATGCCTCTGGACCCCTCTCCTCTTCACAGAGTTGTGAAATTCCAAAGTTTTCAGGATTCTCCCATCCTATATTTGTTCTAACTTCCAAGATCCTTCAGTACCTCCTTCCAGCTATGAAAAATGAGACTTCCCATATGTTTCCATATCAATAAAGGACTAAACGATATATGCATGTACTATTAATTTAAATGAAATAAGGGCAATTCAGGCCAATCCTTACCTTAAGTCAACGGCCAGGCTCGCCACACATGTGAAATCACCTTGTTTCACAGCTACTGAAGAAGTAATCTTCAAGTTACACTACCTGATTTCTATGTACTATATTCCATCTGTCACTTCTGCATCTTTATACAGGCCATTCTCCATAATTGGAATATACTATGTTCTAGCTATAACCTCTTCAATCACTATATTTCTGTAAAGTATGTCTTGGCTCCCACCTCCTACCTACAACCTTATGGGATTCCCCCAGGGATTAATATTCTCATCCTCCCAAAGTTTCATACACACACATACACAACCACACACACACACACACACACACACACACACGTATGTAAATCAATCAGAATGTTTGAACCTCAAAAAACTCTTTTAAATTTCATCCAGTACTTGGGGCTAGAATACACCGAATCTTCACACAAAAACACACACACATATGTGTGTGTGTGTGTATATATATATATATATATACACACACACACACATATATGCACATAAATATATGTGTATACATATACACATATGACAAATTTACAAGAGGAGAAGAATCAGGATGAGAAGAAAGGGATAGGTAATGCTGTTTCTCCTGCTTTTTAAGAAAGTAGCCACTTTGAAAAGATGACATAAGCATTTTGAGGATTTTAATATAATTTGCATTTATTTATCTGTTTATACTATGTCATCTCAGTAGAACATAAGCCCCATGAGGGCAGATACTAATTCACTATTGACTTTGTATCTACTACACCCAGCATATAGTGTTGCATTTAGTGGGAGCCTAATGTGCAATTAGCTGAATTTAGTGTCTCTTTATTATCTTTGGCTTTGATGATTTGTTAGGCCAGCCAGCACCTGCTTGAACACATTATGCAGAAGAGATAAATAATGCATTGCTGAAATTAAGTGCATGAAGTTCTAAAAAAAAAAAAAAAAGAGGGAAGTGTGAATGAAACACAATGTGCAACATGAAGCATGCATTGGAAGCTGAGTGTTAGATATAGACATAAGTGCTGAATAGAATATGTTAGCAGAAAAATTTCTCTGTTCAAAGCAAGTATAAATTACCATGGAGCATCATTTGCTGGAACAGGTTGTTGATTTTTTTTAACTTTAGATTGCAATGAATGAGAAAGATCTTACTGTGTCAGCCCTATTATAAATATTCTCTCCTGTTCCAAATGCTATATTTCCCTTGTTTGTTCAAGTAACTACTAGGAAATAACATATAAGCAAACTATCTTCAGAAGATATTGGTTCCTTTGTATATATCTTGTCCAAATGATTTTTTATAAAATTGTGCATGGCATGAAGACATTTCGGAAATAAATCTTAGTTATAGCTTGTAAGTGCCACTTACGTGTTCTGTGGAGCTACTTGTATCAGGTTAAAATTCTTTATGGCGACATGTGTTGAGACACTTGCTGATGGTGTGTGTAACATTATTGTTCTAAGGGGGAAAAAGATTGCTCTGAAGTTAGATATTGTGTGTTATTTAAAAATGTCTGTTTTCTGTAGTTGTATAGACCCTTTGAAGATTCAGAAGATAGTTGCATTTCTGAAATATCTATTCAATGTATTAAACAAAGGAATGTAATATGGAAATGTAAGTATATTATAGCTATCATACATACACAGAACATTCTTCTCCCCATAACCCCAGTATTCATATACAATTTTAGCACTTTGGTAAAATGCAATAAGAACTTATTGAGAATGGAAGTAAGGGGAGGAAGTGTAAAGCATTTACACACATCTCATGTGTATGAGCTTCATAGACTTGTAGATGTAGAAACAGAGAGGACCCCACAGAACATGTGGTCTAATCTTCACCCCTCCCCGTGAAGAGCCTGCTTTAATATCATAAGGTAATAATAAGAGGTAGGTATCATTTGAACTCAGTTTCTCTAACTCAAAACACAGCATTCTTTCCAATGTACCATGGTGAAACAATCTTCAGTGAATTTTGTTTCTTCCCATGGTGATACTTGATGACACATATAATGATGATGATGATGGTAACTGACATTTACTAAGTACTTGAAAGTTAACAAATATTTAGCCATGTGAGTTAGGTTAAAGTGATATTATTATATCCATTTTAAATATGTGGAAACTGAGGCTCTAAGCTATTAAGTGACTTGTCCTTGGTTACACAGCTTATAAATGTCAGAGATAATGTTCTTCTTGAGTCCAAGTCTAGAGTTATATATTACACCGTGCTTCTCAGTGACCCTTTTCCTAAGGGGTAGTTGTATTAATTCTTACAATAATATTTAAAGGTATACCATAGAAGTTGGGGCATTGTTTAGGGCTTGACCTAAAGGCATAGCATTGGCTATGGTTTAGCAAGTTCACTCTTGTGTGTCAAACCACCATTATCACACAACAACCTTGATCATCAACTGATCTTTGCATCATTCTCATGTTTGAAATGCTAATAAAAATAACATTATAGGTAAGTAACTTAAAAAAAAATTTGCAGATTTCTACTTGTTCTTTATAAAATTTCAACTTTCATCATGACAGATATAGTAAGCATTGCAATCATACCCCTCTTTACTAATTGGCTTTTCTGATGTAGGCAACTTTGGATTTATGGCATTTGACTTCCAATGATTCACTTTTATGACACTCAGATAATTACACCATGCTTATAAACTTAGGATACTGACAGCAAGCAGACAGCACAAAATGAACTTTCTCACATCAATTAATCTGCTTCCTGATATGTTTCTATATAAATAATAATTCACATTTACATTAATATTTGTAAAATTTATAATATGTCTTAAGTACTTTGTAAATATTTTATACTCAAAAGAGTGTGAGGGGAAAGTGCTATAATTAATCTTATTTTACAGATGTGGAACCTGAGGAACACAATAGTTAAGTGATTGCCCAAGGGTCCTAAATTTTGAGAACGTCAAAGGTTATAATCAATCCTAGGCCTTCTTCACTGAAGGTCCACCATGCTCTCTACTACAGCATATTGTCTCATATCAGCAGCCATAACTAACTCTGGCTGTGGCATTAACTCCTATTGCAGAACTCTGGGGTGTGGTGGGATTGTTGGTGTGAAATACTCATTGTAGAGAGCATCATCCTTATATGTGTTGTCTTCTCTTGGTCTTACACAATGAGGCATATCTCTGCTCCTTTACCAGGCCTCAGGTCACCAAGCTCAAGGCCCTATCATTGTGCCAGTGTATGAGATTCTTCATTTTCCACCTCAGTTACCATGGAAGCATGGGTCAGAACCTCTAGGAAAAGAGAGCCTATATAAATAAAAATGAATATCAAGGAAGGAAGGAAGGAAGGAAGGAAGGAAGGAAGGAAGGAAGGAAGGAAGGAAAAGAAAGAAAGAGAAAGAAAGAAAGAGAGAGAAAAAGAAAGAAAGAGAAAGAAAGAAAGAAAGAAAGAAAGAAAGAAAGAAAGAAAGAAAGAAAGGAAGGAAGGAAGGAAGGAAGGAAGGAAGGAAGGAAGGAAGGAAGGAAGGAAGGAAGGAAGGAAGGAAGGAAAAGAAAGAAAAAAGAAAGGAAAGAGAAGGAAGAAAGAAAAAGAAAGATTTATAAAACTTTTCAAGTTTGAGTTTTGATTTGAATTTCTTCAATTCTTACTAATTTTGAACACTTTTCTGATGACTGTTGATAGGTTGAATTTCTTATTTTAAAAATTACATTTTCCTTCTTCTTTGATGATTGTTCCATTGAAATATATTATGGATTTGTATAAATTCCTTAAATATTTGAGATGCTAAGTTATCATTACAGTTACTAAATGAAAAAGATTTCCTGTAATCCATATATTTCCTTCAAATACAAATTTGATCATCTCTCATCTTCTGTCTGGTTACAATTTCTTTCCTATAGTCATGAAAAGTATTTTCTTTAATTTCTTTATGCTGCTGTTTATTTTTATTCTTTTTTAAAAATGTGCAATCTAACATGTGTTTTCAAATTATCTAAACTAATTTTTTATTATTTTTTCCTACTATTCTCACCCACGCATTTTTGTGCAACAAAGAGTCCCTTCCCAATTAATTTGTGTTGATGGGTTTACCAAATCGAAGACTATTTCATTAGTTTGCTCCTCAGTCTTGCTTGTCTTAATATGTCCTACTGAACTACTTTTGAATTTTTTAGTCCACTGTCAAATACCTTTAATAATCATAGATTTGTCATATGTTAGGACATATGTCAAACTAATCTTATTTTTACTTTGCTACCTGTTGTTTCCATTGATAATCAAGAATTTTTGTTGCTCTTTATTTTAAATCATATTTTGTCAAAGTCTAAGAAAGGTAAGTGGCTTCTTAATTACTTGATTCATAAAGCCATAATTTTTTAGATAAATTTGAATATTATCATTTTTCCTACATTACTTCTAATCACCCTGAATCATATTTATTGGATTGTTTGTCTACCTCTCTTCCTATGATGTGATTTTAGAGTTGTATTTATATAATTCATTGTGTCCTAAATACTTCAGGCATTTATTATTAATGTAGTGATTAGTGTACACTGAATGCCTCTTCTTCCTACTCCCCTTGCTCCTGCCCAACAGAAATATACTGAAATACTGATAATTTTGTGGACTTATTTTCACTGAGCTACTTTTCCAAAACTACTAATTATCTTGGTTAATTGTTATTATTGATTCTCTAGGATTTTGTTATTAAATAATCATACAGGGATGGAGCCAAGATGGCAGAGTAGAAAGGCACACATTTTCTAGCTCTTCCTCCATGGCCCATACCTGTAAAAAATGACTCTAAACAAATTCTAGAGCAGCAGAATCCAGGAAACGACAGAGTGAAAGAAATTTCCAGCCCGAGATAGCCTGGAAGGTCGAGAGGAAAGGTCTATCCCATGAAGTATGGAGCTGAGTACAATGGACAGAGCTCAGCCAGAGCTGGAAACCTCCGCAGCCACAGTGGTGGTTCTAAGATCCCTCAATCCACAAACGCCAAAGACAGATTCGAAGGTCAGTGATAAAATTTTTCACCTGGATGACAAGGGAGCAGGCCTTAGATGGTGGTGGCAGTGGCAGGGGCAGCAACAGCAGCAGCAGAGGCAGCAGCAGCAGCATGAATATTTAGAGCCTTTGACCTAAAGTTCCTGGGATAATTGAGCCACTGATCTGGGTCTCAGTCCTGAGTGGCAGTATGGGAGGACGAAGAGTGCTGGCTGGCATGGTGGAGCTGCTGGAAACTCTGCAAAGGGAATTCTACTTGCAGATCCCGGGAAGAAAAGTTTTCATAGGTCCCTGACCAGAGTGTAGGCCAGTAAAGGAGTGAAATCCTCCCCCTTGATTGTGTCACATAGGAGGAACTGAGAACTTACAGGTCCCCAGAGTATACCCTCCTCTTGACAAACGACTCAAAAGTCAAGTAACTGACTAGGAAAATGCCCAAAAAAGGGAAAGAAAATAAGACCATAGAAGGTTCCTTTCTTTGTGAACAAGTATTTTTTTCCACTGATTCGAAAGGGGAAGAACAATGCTTATCATCAGAGGTGTCCAAAATAAATATGCAATAGTCTCAGGTTATTGAAGAGCTCATAAAGGATTTTGAAAATCAGGTAAGAGAGGTGGAGAAAAAATTGGGTAAACACATGAGAGCAATGCAAGAAAATCATGAAAAGTGAGTCAACAGCTTGCTAAAGGAGACCCAAAAAATGCTGAAGAAAATAACACCTTTAAAAATAGGCTAACTCAATTGGCAAAAGAGGTCCAAAAGTCAAGGAGGAGAAGGATGTTTTAAAAATCAGAATTAGCCAAATGGAAAAGGAGGCTTAAAAGCTCACTGAACTTTTGTTCTTTCAAAATTAGAATGGAGCAGATGGAAGTTAACGACTTTATGAGAAACCAAGAAATCACAAAACAAAACCAAAAGGATGAAAAAAATGGAAGATAATGTGAAATATCTCATTGGAAAAACAACTGGTCTGGAAAATAGACCCAAGAGAGACAATATAAAAATTATGGGACTACATGAAAGCCATGATCAAAGAAAGAGCCTAGACATCACCTTCCATGAACTTATCAAGAAAAAAACTGCCTTGATATTCTAGAACCAGAGGGCAAAATAAATGTTGAAAGAATTCACCAATCACCTCCTGAAAGAGATCCAAAAAGAGAAACTCCTAGGAATATTGTAACCAAGTTCCAGAGTTCCCAGGTCAAGGAGAAAATGTTGCAAGCAGCTGGAAAGAAACAATTTGAGTATTGTGGAAATACAATTAGGATAACACAAGACTAAACAGCTTGTATATTGATGGATCTAAGGACTTGGAATATGATATTCCAGAAGTCAAAGGAACTAGGGTTAAAACCAAGAATCACCTACCCAGCAAAACTGAGTAAAATACTTCAGGGGGATAAATGGTCATTCAATGAAATAGAGACCTTTCAAGTGTTCTTGATGAAAAGACCAGAGCTGAATAGAAAATCTGACTTTCAAACAAGAATCAAGAGAAGAATGAAAAGGTAAACAAGAAAGAAAAATTATAAGATACTTATTAAAGCTGAACTGCTTTCATTCCTACATTATTACAAGATAATGTTTGCAACTCTTGAAACTTTTCTCAATATTTAGGTAGTTGGAGGGATTACACACACACACACACACACACACACACACACACACACACATAGACAGAGATCTCAGGGTGAGTTGAATAGGAGGGGATCATACCTAAAAAAATAAAATTAAGGTGTGAGAGAGGAACACATTGGAGGACAAAGGGAGAAATGGAATGGGGCAAATTAATCTCTCATAAAATAGGCAAGAAAAAGCTTTCTCAAAGGAGGGGAAAGGGGGGAGGTGAGAGGGAAAAAGTGAAGCTTACTCTCTTCATATTTGGCTTAAGGAATGAATAACATCCATGCTCAATTTGGTATGAAAATCTATGTTTCACTACAGGAGTGTAGGGGAGAAGGGGATAAGCAGGGTGAGGGTGATGATGGAAGGGAGGGCAAATGCAAGAAGGGAGCAATTAGAAGTAAACATTTTTGGGGAGGGACAAGGTCAAAAGAGAGAATAGAATAAATGAGGGGCAGAATAGGATGGAGGGAAATATAGTTAGTCTTATACAACATGACTATTATAGAAGTCATTTGCAAAACTATACATATATAGCCTATATTGAATTGCTTGCTTTCTCAGTGAGGATGGGTGCAGAGAGAAGAAGGAAGAGAAATTGAAACTCAGAGTCTTAGGAACAAATGTTGAGAATTGCTTTTGCATACAGCTGGGAAATAAGAAATACAGGTAATGGGGTGTAGAAATTTATCTTGCCCTGCAAGTCAAAAGAGAAGATAGGGATAAGGGAAGGGAGTGTTTTTAGAAGGGAGGCACAGATTGGTGAAGGGGTATTCAGAATGCATAGCATTTGAGGGTGTGAGGAAGGGAGATATGGGGAGAATATTTAGAACTCAAAATTTTGTGGAAATGAATGTTGAAACCTAAAAAATAAATGAATAATCATTTAAAAATGGAAAAAAATAAAGAACTGATGGATTGTGAATGCAAAAAAAATGATTATGCAGTTTTCAAAGGTAAATAATTTTGACTCTTCTTTACAAGGGAGCCCATTAATTTTTCCTTCATGACATTTTGATATGGATGTAATTTTTTTAGCAATATGTGAAATTATAATGGAGATGGAACCCATCCTTCCTTCAGCTCAATCTTATTAAGAAATTTTTCATGATTCTCTATTACAAACAATACTATTTATTGATTCTGATAATTTATTTTGTTCATATTACAGAATTGTTCTTCATTCCTAATACATTAACTATTTTAAACTGATTGGTTGCTTGGTTTTGCTTATAATACCTTCAGAATCTATTCAAATAATCATGTTTTATAGTTCAACCATTAATAGGCAAACTAGGATGAAAAACTGAATCTGAAGTTATTAATCCATGGGGTGAAGTTCTGACTGACGCTTACTATGTGACCTTGGGTTAATCACTGGAAGTCTCATGGTCTCCATCAACTTCTAGATATGAAACATCATATAGGTGAGAGGAAGAGCAAGAGAGGAAGAAAAGGAGGGAAAGAGAGACAGAGAGAGAGAGAGGGAGAGAGAGACAGAGAGAGGAAGGGGGGGAAAGAAAGGGAGAAAGCAAAGAAGAAAAAGAAAGAGATATGGAGATAAATATAGCTTTCTCTCTCTATATGTGTATATATATATATATATATATATATATATACACACACACACACACATACATTTGCATTTATATATACACACAAATAATCTGATTATATATTTATCTGTGCCTGTGTGCATATATATATATACTATATAATGTGTAAATGTACACAGATATGCTTATATGCCTATACATGCATATATACACATATACATGTGTACATATACAAATATATACATATATATTCTTATGTGTGTACATGTGTATGCATGATGTTCCCTTCCCAAATAATATCTCAGTTCTTCATCATAAACATTACCATCACAATCACCATCACTATCATCCTCATCCTCATCATCACCACCACCACCACCATCAAATGAATCATACTGATAATTGTCCTGATGTTTAAACAAATTTTCTCTTCAGGTTTAATTACAAAGTTTATCAAGAATAATTTTATTACTGCAACCGCTTTGGTTAATATTTAATATACATATAGAATCAATATTATTTGTGCTTGTCTCTAGTTATTTTTCTTGCCTGTATCCATCCATAATGTGAGCATATCAAACATCTATAATAGGGTAGTTTCTTTATTTTTCTTTAGAGAAGAGCTTATTTAGAATGAAATTTACTTATCCATGTTCTTTTCATTTTTTTTTGTAGAATTCCCTTATAAATTTAAATGGTAAAATAACCCCACCCAAATTTTAATCAAGGTCCTTTTATCATATTCTTTCTTTTTCTGGAATTACATTAATTAAACCTCTTTTTTCTTTTTTTACTTTAATAAATTTATATTTTAATTGTACATATATTTTGTTTTCTTCTAATTTTGGTAGTTACAACATAATGTGTAGCCCAAAAATTTCTGATAATTTCTATTATTTCCTTCCAATTTTAGTCATTGTTTTTTACTGGTTGTTATTTTTCATCATGGTATAGTCTATAAGGAATTTTTGTAATTAATAGAGTTGGCTTTGCGTGTTTACTCATTACTGAGAATAGGATCTTTTCTTTTTTAATTTTCCTTTTGCTGTTGAAAAATATATATCCACTGTAAGAATAATATGCAATAATGACTAAAGTTCTATTAAATATATTTTCCCCAATATTCTGTTCTGATATACAATTAGTTTCTTTATTTTTCACTTGAATTTACCAGGTTTTAAAATGGGTACATTAAAATAATTTTTAAATACTGTCTTACAGTTGAAGTATTTTTGCGTATTAGCTTTTTCCTTTTAATTAAGTACATAAAGCTATGCCATTTTGGCACATATGATATTGATAATGATTTATTATATCCAGCTCCATTAAGTATAATTCAGTTTCCTTGCTTATCTCTCTTAAAAGTACTTAATTGTATTGTTGACTTTATGAAATTATGTTTGTAACATCTGATTTCTTAGATTCAGTTGAAAGATACTGACCTTTATTACAGTTCCTTATTTGAACTCTGTATACATTCTTTTAAAGTCAGTTTCTTGAAGGGAAATTGTTAGCCTCTGTTTTCTTATTTATCATTGTTACTAGATTATGTTATGATTCAATTTAATCCACTACCACTCAAATTTATGCCTGCTATTTCTTTTTTAATTCAACAAATGGTATATTAACCTCCCCTTCTTTTTTCTACATCAACACTATATAACTGTAGATGGGTTTTTCATTAGTAGAATCACAGAATACAGATCTGGAACTAGAAAGGACCACACAGGGTCATTAGTTCAACTTCCTCATTTTACAGATGAGGACACCAAGTATCAAAGAGCTTAAGTGACTGTCCCAGATTAATACAATTGCATACAATAGGGTTTGAACTAAGTTCCTCTGATGCTAGAGCCAATGTGGTTCACACACACACACACACACACACACACACACACACACACACACATTCCCCCCAACTTCAGTGTTCCTTGATCTTATTTGTAGTGACAGAATGATTTTGTTTTGATTTGAAAAGCCCATCTTTTCCCTATGATAGTTTCCTCTGAAAAGATAGACTTTTAATCAATATCTGTTTACATGTATTATTGCCTTTAGTAAGTTTCTTTGGAGAGACTTAATTTTCATGTCAAAGGTCATATTTACATTTGATTTTCTTTTTATTTTTAATGATTTATTTAAAAAAATAATTTAAATAATTTTGAACTCTAAATTCTTTTCCTCGCTGCCATCCCCCACCACACACACATACATTGAGAAGGCAAGAAATGTGATAGCAATTATACATCTAAAATCATGCAAAAATATTTTCATATTAGCCATGTAAGAAAAGCAAAAGCAAGAAAAGTAAAGCAAGTTTGGGGTGGAGGGAGGGGGATTATGTTTCAATCCATACAGACTTCTTTCTCTGGAGGAGACAGTATTTTCATCATGAGTCCTTAGAAATTATTTTGGATCATGGTATTAATCAGAGTAGCTAAGTCTTTTATAGTTGACCATCATTAAAATGCTGTGGTTACAGCATATGTTTTCCTAGTTCTACTTATTTCATTTTGAATCAGTTCATATAAATCTTCCTAAGTTTTTTTTTTTTTCTGGATCCTTCCTCCTCATCATTCTTATAGCATAAAAGTATTCCATCACAATCAAATAAGATAATCTGTTCAACTGTTATCCAAGTGATATGCTTCACCTCAATTTCAAATTCTTTGGTGGTAGAAAAAAAGCTGCTCTAAATATTTTTAGTACCTATCAGTCTTTTTCATTTTTATTGGATGTCTTTGGGACACAGAACTAGTAGTGGTATTGTCGTGTTAAAAAGTATGTAGAGTTTTATAGCCCTTTGAGAATAGTTCCAAATTGTTTTCCAGAATGTTTGAATCAGTTCACAACTTCACCAACAGTGTATGTGTCCCAATTTTTCCACATCCCCTCCAATGTGTGTTATTTTCCTTTTTTGTCATGATAGCCAATCTGATAGGTGTAAGGTGGTACTTCAGAGTTGTTTTGATTTGTGGTTCTGTAATCATTAGTGATTTAGAGCATTTTTTTCATATGATTATAGCTAGTTTTGATTACTTCTTCTGAAAACTGCCTGCTCATGTCTCTTGATCATTTTTCAATTGAAGAATGATTTGTGTTCTTATAAATTCAACTCAGTTCTCTGTCTATTTGAGAAATGATGTCTTTTATCAGAGAAACGCTGTAATTTCTTCCCCCTCCCAGTTTCCTTCTTTCTAATCTAATAGAATTTTGTTTGTGCTAATTTTTTAAAAAAATTAATGTGATCAAAATTATATACTTTCACAATTCTGTCTTTTCTTTTGTCATAAATTGTTCCCTTATCCAGAAATCTGATAGGCAAAATTAGTTAGTTTACACTTAGTTTTCACCAAATTGCTTTCTAGGTTTCCCAGCAAATTTTGTAAAATAGTGAGTTCTTGTCCCAAAAGTTTGGATCTTTGCAGGGATCAAACATTAGATTACCATGGTCATTTACAATTGCATATTGTTTACTTAATCTATTCCACTGATCCACCATTCTCTTAGCCAATCAATACCAGACTTTTCATGATCAATACTTTGTCATACAGTTTGAGATCTGTTACTGCTAGGCTACATTACTTTATATTTTCTTTTCTTTGATTCCCTTAATATTCTTGACCTTTTCTTCCAGATGAATTGTATTATTTTTACCACTCTATAAAATTTTTTGGTAGTTTGATGGGGATTGCATTGAATAAATAAATTTAGGTAGAATTATCTTTTTTTTAATTATTTTGGCTCAGCCTCCCCATAAGTAATTAATATGTCTCCAGCTATTTAGATGTGTCTTTATTTTTGTGCAAAGTGTTTTAGTCCTTTTTCGAGAGCTTTGAGTTTGGCTAAAGAGAAGGTCTAAGTGAATTCATTCACATCTAAACTAACTCAATATTTTGGTGCCAATTATTAATTAGACTCTGATGATCTTCTCCTAGCCATTGGGATAAGAGTTGGGGTCACTCTCCAAGCACTTGGGAAGACTTGGAAGTGCCTTTTGGGCTTGACCTCTCATGTCTCAATAGAGCAGTAAATTACAAGTTTGTCTTATACTTGTCCTGACACTGCCAGGCTCTAGGTCCAGTGGTTGGAGGTCATGGACCTGGGCATGTCTTCCAAAACCCTGTCTGGAAGGATTTGTGTCTCCTAGACTATGCAGTCCATCTGAAGATGGTCATGCAACAAGGATACCTTTTCTATACTCTCGTCTTCCCCGGATACTGCTTCAGTCTGATTTTATTCTCCTCCCCAACCTCACTCAGCAACTTTTAGGATACCAACCCCTTCCCTGGATGACCCTGAGTGGTTTGCCTCTCTCTACTCTGGACTCATTGGGCACTGTATTCTGCACTTCATGGTGATCACCTCTCCTCAAGGTATTCTGGACCCTGAAGCACACTCTTGGCCCCTGAAGTGGACTCTTGGCCCCTGTTCAGCAGGAAGCAGCTACTGAAGACATTGACCTTCACCCCTTTTCCCCAAAAGAATTCTCCTACCTAGCGGTTGAGTGGGGAAATGATGTGGATACAAAGGTGCCTTCAAGGTTGAGCTGACCTTTCCCTGGTTCACTCTCTAAAGGTGCCCTAAAGTCTGTTGATACAAAGGCACCCTAAGGGTTGAGTTACTCTTTTCCTGGCACCTTAAAGTCTCACCTTATCTTGGAATACCATAAAATTTCCCTCTTTTCCTGGACCATGGAATTCCTTGTCTCCCCTCCCCCATTCTGGGTCATAACATTCCCTTGTCTCCTTTATCCTGTCCCTATAACAAGCCCCTGTCCCTCTGTAAATTGCTAGTCCTTCTCCCAAGGCTAGTCTAATTCTTTTGAGTCTACAAAGCTCCCTTTGGCTAAAAAAATTAAAGTGTTTCGTAATTGCGTTCATGCAGTCCTTGGTTTCCTCTTGGCAGGGAGATGCTCAGGTATTTTATACTCGCTACAATTATTTTAAATGTACTTTCTCTTTCTTATGAATTTGCTTGGCATCATATGGATGTGTTTATGATTTATATGTTTTATATTCTACAACTGCTTAAAAAGTTCTAATGGGTTTCAATTAAATTTTAGTTGATTCTTTAAGAATATTATCATATTGGGTACAAAGGGTGATATTTTTGCTTTGTTTTTAAACCTTATTGTCTATTCTAATTCCTTCAAGTTCTTCATCTTACCTTATTCACTTACTTATACATGTGTATATATTTGTGTATACATGTACATGCCTATGTATATTATATAAGCATATATACATATGTGCTTATAATATACATGTGATCTCTTTTTTCAATTTTTACCAGCTTGGTCAGTCATATTATAGCCATCTTTTTTTTTTCCTTTTTTTATTATGGATGAATAACTGAGCATTTTAAACTAGTATTTTTTTAAAAAAAACATAGGAATTTCCTCTTGCGACTGCTTGCAGATTATAGAATCTCTGGAAACTACATTTCAATGTATTTTAAAATTAGTGTTCCTCTGACCTCATAATGATAATTCACTAAAATTTTATTCTGTTTTTTTTCCCTCAACACTGATAGGCAATTGGATCCTATGTCTTTTTGGATTTTTGTACTTAGAAAATTAAAATCATCACTTTCTTTCTTGGAAAATAATAATCTCTGATTTCCTTCTGGAGCTCTTTGTCCAAAGTCATTGCTTTAGTTTATGAAGACCTTAAGATTTTTTTTTTATTTTGCTTTTGTGATTGTGTGTTGTGATTTCCTCTAATATTTTCAATCTCAGCATTTTCCGCATTCTCTCTCTGCCATACTTTTTCAAAATATTTATTCTATTCATTGTGTACATCCCAAAAGTCTTGGTGTGACTTTAAAGCTTAATAATTTAAATCCCCATCAAGTTGCTTTTTTTGTGAAACTTTTTCTATTCTATCTATTCTATACTGAATCACTTATTCTCTTGTTTTTTCCCTTCTTTTTTAGGGAAAAAAATCTCCAAACACTCAAATTTCTTTCTTCATTTCTTGCAGTTATTGTTTTATTAAGCCCATTAAACCCTCTGGGAGTTCTAGGACTTTTAGCATTCTAATTTTCAGATCATGAAAGAGTTATGAAACAGTAATACACCATCCCAACTGAGTAATTTCTTCCTAGATGTCTCTACCAAATTCTCCCATACATCACAACATGAACTTCCCAATTGATGTCAGTCCTGACAATCATATGCTATCACTAAAATGCAGCTTTTGTTTAAATCCTTCCAATTCCCCAACCCATTTTGGGATAAATTCTTATCTAATAATTGGTGGACTGCCCCACTTTTATTCTACTGCTCCCATACATATTGCTAATAGGATAGGAGGAAAGTACTTTGTAAATTTTAAGGGACTGTATACACAATTATCATCATGCATGTGTATTTGCCTCTCTAATACAATCAAAGCTGCATTAAGATATGGACTCTATCCTGTTCAAAACTTAGATTTCTCCTAGTACAATTCAGAAATAAAGAGAAAATAATTTAACAAATACTTTTTGTATTGATTTAGGTTGTTGAAGGATGGCAATGATTCAAACAATGTGTATTCACTAAGCGACTAATGCTTTGGTAAGTATTAAGCAAACAAAACAAAAGAAAAAATCTGTTTCTGTTTTCAAAGGCCTTTCATTCTAAAAGGAAGAAAATATTAACATATTTGTTTATCAAGTCTATCAACTTTCACCAGACTAGAGTTTGGGGCCCCTCAGGGTGGCTCACTATTTTTCCTCTAAGGGTTCTATTACTTCCAGTCTTTCTCAAAGCTTAGACCAACTGCATGCCCTAAAGAAGGGAGCTGAGTGGGAATGGGACAATGAGCAATCCCCCTTTGCTAAAGCTAAGGCACTGTTTGCACAAGTTAGTGTGCTGCACATTGCAAATCCTAGTTTCCCAATATAAATGAGATGTTGCCACAAGTGATGAGAGACTTAGTTGGGTCTTGTGACCATGACCTCAAAGTAGGGTCCCATAAATTCTTGGGTATTGTTTGACATTGTTCAAGGGATCTGAAAGATAGTGTCCTTTGCTATAAAAAGCAACTTATCTGCTTTTCTAGCCTTACAATATATTGAAGTTATTTCAAGAGATGCCCCTGTGACCCTTCAAACATTTATCCCCATAAAGGTGTTTTGGCAAAGTCCACTTTTACCATTGCACAGACCTCCACAATGACTAAATAGCATGCTTATTTAGCAAAAAATCCTCTCTGTCCAATGACATAATGGTACAAAACTTTGCTCATTGAATATTACATTGATCAACTTGGCTATTGGATTGGGATCATTATGTAACTTGATCCTCCACATCAATATCCACTGGGGACATGAGAATTAGCATATAGTTTGGGTGTAACAAGTGGTACCCTGAGAGCAACGCCAAATGGTAGAATCTGAATGGCTAGTTCTACCCATAGTCATCTAGGAGCATCCTGGAGCTTTGAACCACTAAGAGGCAATGACTATTATAATTTAGAGATTTTTTTTTTAATGAAACTAAGACCAAGATGTGCTCTCAATGTTCTATTATGCTTGTCGTTTCAAGTCTTTCCCCTATTTTGTGCATGTGCTTATATTCTTGGTGTGCTATATGTTTACAATTTACAAATACCATGGCAACCAAGGCCATTAAACTCCTATTCTTTCCTCCCTCCATGGAGTCTTGACAAAGAAGTGGGTGTAAAGCTTGTGTGAGCCAACAATGAAGGGCTGGTTATTGGGTTAAACAAATCATGGTTGTAGTTAGGGGCAAAAAAAACAACAAAAAACCAAAAACAAACAAAAAAAAAACCCTCATAAATATTCTTGCTAGGTCAAAAATGATGTGACTAACAGCTATGTCTCTCTTGCCTGAACATTTCCAAATCCTGCTCACTTTGACCCCATACCCCTTCATATCCTGCAAGATTCTGCCCACTCCCTGCTTCAGGAGCCAATGTACAGATAAATCCCGCTCCTTCCTATCTGCCATAAATTCTATCTGCTAGGGTCTCTTGTGAGATTAATCCTCTAATAAAGCTTAAACTGATCACCCTGGTTTTGATAATTCTTTCCTCTGAACTTCTGAATTGCAAGTGGAAGCAAAAGGGCATTTCAATGTCTCAGATTGCAACACTTGCACTATATAAGGCAATTAACAAAAAAACAAACTAAAAAAAAAGCAGCCCTTCCTCCTAAGAAATGGGTTATGTAAACAGATAAAAACACACACAACAATTAAAAGATAAAGAGAGTATTAGCTACTAGGGGAATGATAACAGATTTTCCTTAGGAGATAGCTCAGGATCCAAGCCTTGAAAGCAAATAAAGCTCAAGCTAATGTTGCCTTTTTTCCATAACTTTGTGTCCCTCATTTCCCCCAGTTCTTACCTGATCAGCCACTTTCCATAAATTAACCTAATTGCCCCTCCTTAGGAATGGACTCCACAGCTTTGTGCATAGTAGCTTTCTTCAGCATTCAGATGATTCTAAACATTGTAGGCCTTATTCACTGTTGTGTACCACTCAGTGTAGATCTGTAGTTCTGCAGTTCAGTCTGGCCTCTAACAGGTGATGCTTGTTACCTTTCCCAGAAGGAACTGAGTCTCTGTCATTTGGAATTTATTGCAAAAATCTGCCCGATGTGCTTATAATTTAAAAAAATTCATTGCGTATCTTCATTGCTAGGGAGGCTTCTTTGCTCACTAGTCTCTATGGTCCTAGGTCTTACCCTCAGAAGATCTAAAGGCCATGAAACATCTTACTGGCTACTTCAAAAGTAGATCTCTCTTCCCAAATCCATGAAGACTCATGATGTCTTCTCAGAGTTCTTTCACACTCTATCCCCAGGAGTCTAGAAAGTATCTTCTGTCTGTGTTATCATTTCCTCTAGGGCTAAAGAACATTTCCCATGTGTTCTCTCTGATTTTCCCCCTCTTCCTTGAATGTTTTCCTCTAAATCAGCTGACTATAAACCCTTCTGTGTTTATACATCCCCATCAATAAGGAGTGAGGGCAAGAAGAATATAGGCAAAAGGGAGACAAGACAGAAAAAGACAGTATTGGGGGTAGAGGATATAAAAGAAGTATGGTATAGTAAAAAGAGTGCTAGAACTAAAATCAAAGACCTGGGTTCAAATCTCACTTTAACACCTACAACCTGGGTGACTGAATAATCACAAGCTCTCTGGGCCTCTGTTTCCTCATCTATCAGATAAAGGGATTGAATTAGATGACCTCTAATGTACATTCTACGTGTAAATATCTGTCCCTAGAGCTCTGCAAGACCTTATAGATCTAGGCCAATAATTTGACTGTAATTTCAGATAATAATTTCTGAAAATAGTCCCATGATACAAAAATAGATAAATTTTTAAAAAATCAATTTTTTCTCTCTAAGAGTTCCCATTCTAATGGGGAAAATAGGATTAATAGTAGTGTATGGGATATAGTGACCCTTACTCAAATTAAACTCAGAGGCTGTTCAAGGTAGAAGGCAAAAAGGAATTTACTACAATCTCACGAGAAGGGGCACTTCCCAGAGACCTTGGGAAGTGTCAGCAAGGGACAGCACTTGAGTAGAACAGAGTACAACATGAAATAGTCCCTAAAGCAGAAGCCCACTAGCCTTTCTTCCCATTGGCTGGAAATCCAGGCATGCAGTCCAAGAGTGGGAATCTACCCCAGAGACAAAGAACATGGATAGGATCATTGCTCAACAATGATATGGAAATCCAAATATGGATTAAGGGAAGAGTGCTGATGTGGCATAAGGAGGTGGTGAAGGGGAAGTGAAGGGGGAGGGGAACATACCAGGTCGCATGACTGGAACTTTAGTGGTTCTCCTCCATCCTGGAGCATTTTATCTGCCTAAGGGGGATACTTAGTTATTTTAGCTTTGGCAGGAAGGGTGGGGGCTTTGGGGAATTCATGTCTGAGGGGTCTTCATTTAACCTGATTTCACTTAGTAGGTTTCAGCTTCAATTCACATGAAATCTTAAGGTAGTAGTGCAGTGGCTAGATAGTGATTTATCTTCTCTAATGGAATTTTCATTGATATAATCCTTATTCCAGGTAATGTACCACTTGACAATGTCAAGCATTTTAGTGACAAGAACTTTCTTTTTGTTTTTTAGTAGCTGTGACCGCTGGGGATGGGTGTTGGAGAGGACTTTAGTGCTTGCAGAGACAATCCCCAAGTTATCTATCCACAAGTATCTCCTGGATAATAGATATAGGGTTGGAAGCATGTCTAGTAGTCTAGGGATGCACCAGAGTTTGGACCCAAGTTCTGAGGGGAGGAGCTGGTCAAGATAACAGGTCTCTTCCTTATAACTATCAACACTTTGATGATGGCTGCAGGGAAAAGGTGGAAGAAGGGCTTGTGGTATGGAAATGGTAGTGGGGTGTTGCTATTCCAAAGATTTTGGGGCACAGGGTCCTAAAGTCTCTTTGCTAAGTTAGAATGGATTTGAATTTAAAGAATGAGAGATTGTTAAAAATATCAGGATTAGAGAAGACTTCCTGTGGGAGGAAACAGTTCAGTAGGTCCTTGAAGGTATAAGATCCCTAGAGCAAGACATGCAAAAGGATTAAATCTCATATTTGGAAAATGTCTGACAGAAATGTCCAATATTCTACTGGAAGGAGTAGCCTTTATGTGTTTTATATATCTCCAATATTTAGCATTGTACTTAATTTATTTTTTTCCTAAGTTTCAAATTTATTTCACATTTACTGGAATATCCTCCATCTTTACCTTTAATACTTAGAATTCTTAAATATAAAAATTCTAAAGAGGTTTATTACAGCTATTTGGCCCAGTAGATAGAATGTCAGCCCTGGCAGGAGGATGTGAATTCAAATCTCATCTCAGATGCTGACTACTTGTGTGATCCTGAAGAAGTCACTTAACTCAGTTTCCTCATCTGTAAAATAAGCTAGAGAAGGAAATAGAAAACTCCTCCAGTATCTTTGCCAAGAAAACATTATTTAATTATTACTCAGTTGTAATATTTTAGCAACACTAATCAAAAGTATAACAAAGAACAACTTTAGTCTCTAAAAGATTTTAGCTTGCTCCTAGAGGACAGTGTTTGATTCAAGACCCTTTGATTCAAGGTACACTCAGATACTGCACATGCCTCAAGTACCATAGTTCTTTCAGCAAGAAATATCCTGAAATTGCAAGCTACATTTCAATTCTCAATTGGTCTATGGAAAGGTTAAAGAATCACCTCTATCCCAATTAGATAAAAAACATTACTTCAGTTCTTTTAACTTACTGAGATTATTGCCAAACAAAGAACAGAGGGATAATTTTTAGAAGTACCTGTTTTGCAGTTTTTATGGGTTGAGAATTAGAGGTTTGAGACATAAACATATAGTTTTTCTTTGAACAGCTTACCCCGCCATCCTCTACAACAGTTCTGTCTTCTTGAATCTACTAGATAATTACATGGTTTTTCAAATGACAGAGGTTCCATATCAAGTAACTGTCTCCTACCTATTCTAAAATTCACCCTCATTTCCAGAAGAATTTGCGATGAATTCCTAATGAAAGAATACCCTCTATTTTGTCATCAATAACATGTAAATGGCCATTAATATGACAAAAGAAGAGGAAATTGAGTTCTAGTTTTGCTTGATGAATATTATCTTTGCATGACTCTCTGCATATCTACTTTCAGGATGCAGATATAATTGTACCACATGTTGACTAAAGATTATCCTGCAAACAAGTTATAAAAGTGCCTTTTTATTTTAAATTATCAGAAGGGGTTTTGTTATATTCAAGCAAAAATGTAGGGGTATCCAAGGATGACATGAATTATTTAAATAATCAGTCAGTTGTTTAGGGTTTTGTTGTTATTTTTTAATCTCTAGTTGTATAACATTTCACTCAGAATTATCTATGAATATCAACACTTCTTAAAAATTCACTGTAGCAAATAATATAATGTTCTTTTCAATGCACAGTGTGCCTTGAAGCTATAAAAATACATATACTGCTATGTATAACTTTAATTTGAGAGGAAAACATCTTATGTTTACTGCCAGATTCTTAAAATGAACACACACACCAGATAAAGATGCATCGCAGTTTATGGAGTAATAATGTTTCTAGGCTTAATACTGCTTGATGAGCAGTTGATGAGATATTGCCAAACTAAGAAGTCAGGAAGTGTTTGAAGCTGGAACTGATTATCAACAGATAGCATGTTTTCTATATGCCATAAGTTTATTACTGCATTATATCAAAATATCTTTTTTTTTTGGACATTTTATCCATTGGCAGAGATAATGCCCATTCCTGAGCAAAGGAATTCTCTACCAAAATTCGTCACCTAATTAAAACCGTCTAGTCCTAGAATCAAAAGGCAAAAAATGGATGAGACTATTTAGTTCAACCTTCCTCTCCCTACCCTCTCTCATCCTTTGAAGTTTATAAATGAGGAGACTGAGGCCCACATAGGCAAATCTCAGTTGTAGGATTTGGACCCACAATCTTTAACTTCACTTTCAGCTGGTTTTCTCCATACCATGCTTTCAAAGATACGCTGAGGTTTTTCCGGGCTGATCTTCAGATGACAGACCATTGTTAGAAATATATATATATGCACCCCTTTCCAATTGTAAAGGACATGTTTATATTGATGTTTCACTAATATATTATTGAGAACATAATCAATTCCATACCATACTGAAGAGCCATAATTAGATATCCATGAAGGATATGGTAAATACTTCATTAAAATTAAAAAAACAATAAGCACACATTACCTTTGTGGATTTACATATGCCAAGAAAATCCATTACTCAAAAGCTTAAATTAGTTTTAAATATTCAGGACTGACAATTGCCTAAATCATGTATGTGCTTTTAAATACACCTTTCAAATGTTAGGTAATTGGAGTAGTGGTTAGAGTATCCTTCCTAAAGTCAGGAAGACACCTTCCTGAGTTCAAATCTGGCCTCAGATACTTACTAGCTGTGTAACCCTGGGTAAGTCATTTAATCCTACTTGCCTTAGTTTCCTCATCTATAAAATGAGCTAGAAAAGGAAATGGCAAACCTCTCCAGTATTTTTGTCAAGAAAACACTAAACGGGGTTATGAAGAGTTGAACACAACTGAGCAACAAACACTTCTCAAATTTTCAAAAGATCTTATTTTGATTTTTTAAAATATAAATCCTCATGCAATTACTATTCCAAACTCACATACATATAAAACTCTATGCACCCACCTGCATGTATTTCCATTTATAATTACATCTTTACATATGTAAGGATATACATGTATATTCTATGGGAGTGGTGATTTACCTAATTTATCTGATGGCATGCCACAATTCATACTACAATTTGTGTTATTTTGGGGCAGGATTAATTTGCATCTGTATGTGTGTTTTGTTTTTATGTTCTCATCACCCGGCTCAGGTTTTTATATGTACTGTTGTCATCGTTCAGGTGTGTCCCACTATTTGGGACTACATTTGGCGTTATCTTTGCAATGATATTGGAGTGGTCTTATATATCCTTCCCCAGTTCATTTTACAGATTAAGAAACAGAGACAAACAAGGTTAAGTGACTTGTCCAAGGTCACACAGCTAGAGTCTGGCACCAGATTTGAATTCAGATCTTCCTGACTCCAGGCTTCATTCACTCTCTGCTACACTGCCTAGTTGCCCCCTTTATACGTAGTAGCTGAATAAATGTTTGCCTTTTGAAGGAATAAAGGGATTTCTGTTGAGTTTTATTCCCTTCTAACTTTTACTACCTTCTAAATTTTGTAGAATCCCTATAATTCCATAATGATTTTTTCATCCCTTCAAATATTGACTGCTTGGAGAAACAAAACTGTGTGTTGATGGTTATGATACCTACCTTCCCCCCACTTTACTGCTATGGATCTACTTGTAGTACTGAAGCTTTAGTTGATAACTATTTCAACCAGTGGCTGATTTCAAACTATCCCCTCAACACTCTGCCATAACTTCCAATGGACAAAAGAACATAGCTGCCATCGCGCCCCTCTCTTTTCTCAGTTTCTTTATCCCTAAGACAGTTCAGTATGGATTGCCTTTGTTCATAGATTTATTGGGGGGGGCCTCAGTCCAACCTAAATAACATGTAAATCCTGCCCCCTATGGCCCATTCCAAAGTTTCATGATATTCTAGGTAAAAATATCCTTTGTAGGGAATATTATATGTCCAGAAAATATAATATATTCATTACATAAAGGCAAACAAACTTCATGTGACACAATGGATAGATTACAGGACTTGGAGTTTGAAGTACCCAGAGATTTTATTCTGCCTCAGATTCTTAAGTGACCCCAAGCCAAAAAAAAAAAAAAAATGATGTCTCTCAATCACAATTCTCTCACCTATTAAAGTGGGAGTAATGATAGCAACTAAATCATGTAGAGTTATTATGAGGTAAATGAGATAACATATTTAGCACATTACAAATTTTAAATTATTTGAAAAATGCTATTGCTTCTAATACTCCTACTTTACTCCAAATTATTCATATGTTTCATCATAATACATGTTATGGCTGAAACATCATCCCATGCTAGCTAAGCGTAAGAAAATAAGTTGGGTTGAAATTTATGATAAATCAGTTCCCTAAATTCAGAGCGTGGATAAATTCCTACTTAAAATACATATTAATTACTGTTTTAAATGAAGAAATAGATGCTTTAATCTGCATTCAGAATTCTTCAGTTCTCTCTCTCTCTGGAGATGGATAGAATTTTTCATCATGTGACCTTTGAGATTATCTTGGATCATTGTCTCCATCAGAGTAGCTAGCTTTCACAGTTGATCTTCATTACAACCCTGTTGTTACTGTGCAATGTTGTCTTCCTTCTGTTCATTTCATTTTGTATCAGTTCATGTAAGTCTTCTCAAGATTTTTTCTGAAATCATGCTGCTGGTTATTTCTTATAGCAGAAGAATATCGCATGAAATTCAATTTTGACATTGGCAATTTGTTTCTCTTCTTCCTTTTTTTAAAATCAGATTAACCGGGGGCGGAGTCAAGATGGCAGAGTAGAAAGATGCACATACACATACCTCTGAACCCACAACCCATAGAACATCTGTATAAAGTAACTCACGGCGAATTCTGGAGCAGTAGAGGCCACAGAACAGTGGAGCGAAGGAGATTTTTGTTCCAGAGGGACCTGCAAACCTCTTGCAAAAGGTCTGTCGCACTGCAGACGCGGAGCCCAGCCCAGCCCTGCCGCGGCCGCGGCACCGAGAGGAACAGATCTGAGCAGGCTTCAGGGATGGGATCTCCAGCGGCCACGCAGGTCCCTCCACCCACAGGTGACAAGGGTCGGTGAGAGGGTCTCTTTGGCGGGTCGAGAGGGGAGTGGGGTGCCCCCATAACTTAGGCCCCCTCAGGAGGCAGAAGCTGAGGCGGCGGCAGACCAGGGCTCCACAAGCAGGCAGGAGCCTGGATCCATTGTTGAAGGTCTGTGCATAAACCCCCTGAGGGAACTGAGCCTGAGAGGCAGCCCTGCCCCGACCTGACCACCTGAACTTAATCTCACACAGAATAGCAGCCCTGCCCCTGCTGAAGCCCCGAGGCTGGGGAGCAGGATTTTAATCTCAGACCCCAAGCACTGGCTGGGAGGATCAGGAGGCGAGGTGGGTGTGAGGAGAATATTCAGAGGTCAAGTCACTGGCTAGGAAAATGCCCAGAAAAGGGAAAAGAACTAAGACTATAGAAGGTTCCTTTCTTGGTGAACAGGCATTTCCTCCCTTCCTTTCTCATGAGGAAGAACAATGTTTACCATCAGGCAAAGACACAGAAGTCAAGGCTTCTGTATCTCAGCCCACCCAATGGGCTCAGGCCATGGAAGAGCTCAAAAAGAATTTTGAAAATCAAGTTAGAGAAGTGGAGGAAAAGCTGGGAAGAGAAATGAGAGACATGAAGTCAAAGCATGAACAGCAGGTCAGCACCCTGGTAAAGGAGACCCAAAAAAATGATGAAGAAAATAACACCTTGAAAAATAGGCTAACTCAATTGGCAAAAGAGGTTCAAAAAGCCAATGAGGAGAAGAATGATTTCAAAAGCAGAATTAGCCAAATGGAAAAGGAGATTCAAAAGCTCGCTGAAGAAAATAGTTCTTTCAAAATTAGAATGGAACAGATGGAGGCTAATGACTTTATGAGAAACCAAGAAATCACAAAACAAAACCAAAAGAATGAAAAAATGGAAGATAACGTGAAGTATCTCATTGGAAAAACAACTGACCTGGAAAATAGATCCAGGAGAGACAATTACAAAATTACGGGCCTACCTGAAAGCCATGATCAAAAAAAGAGTCGAGACATCATCTTTCATGAAATTATCAAGGAAAACTGCCCTGAGATTCTAGAACCAGAGGGCAAAATAAGTGTTCAAGTAATCCACTGATCACTGCCTGAAAGAGATCCAAAAAGAGAAACTCCTAGGAACATTGTGCCCAAATTCCTGAGTTCCCAGGTCAAGGAGAAAATATTGCAAGCAGCTAGAAAGAAACAATTCAAGTATTGTGGAAATACAATCAGGATAACACAAGATCTAGCAGCTTCTACATTAAGGGATCTAAGGGCATGGAATAGGATATTCCAGAAGTCAAAGGAACTAGGACTAAAATCAAGAATCACCTACCCAGCAAAACTGAGTATAATACTTCAGGGGAAAAATTGGTCTTTCAATGAAATAGAGGATTTTCAAGCATTCTTGATGAAAAGACCAGAGCTGAAAAGAAAATTTGACTTTCAAACACAAGAATGAAGAGAAGCATGAAAAGGTGAACAGCAAAGAGAAGTCATAAGGGACTTACTAAAGTTGAACTGTTTACACTCCTACGTGGAAAGACTATATTTGTAACTCTTGAAACTTTTCAGTATCTGGGTACTGGGTGGGATTACACACACACACATGCACACGCACACGCACACACACATAGAGACAGAGTGCACAGAGTGAATTGAAGAGGATGGGATCATATCTTAAAAAAATGAAATCAAGCAATGAGAGAGAAATATATTGGGAGGAGAAAGGGAGAAATGGAATGGGGCAAATTATCTTTCATAAAAGAGGCAAGCAAAAGACTTATTAGTGGAGGGATAAAGAGGGGAGGTGAAAGAAAAACATGAAGTTTACTCTTACCACATTCCACTAAAGGAAGGAATAAAATGCACAGTTATTTTGGTATGAAAACCTGTCTTACAATACAGGAAAGTGGGGGATGAGGGGATAAGCAGGGTGGAGGGGATGATGGAAGGTAGGGCATGGGGAGGAGGGAGCAATTTGAGGCCGACACTCATGGGGAGGGATAGGATCAAAAGAGAATAGAAGTAATGGGGGACAGGATAGGATGGAGGGAAATATAGTTGGTCTTATATATCACAACTATTATGGAAGTCATTTGCAAAACTACACAAATTTGACCTATATTGAATTACTTGACTTCCAAAGGGAAGGGGTGGGGAGGGAGGGAGGTAAAGAAGTTGGAACTCAAAGTGTTAGGATCAACTGTCGAGTAATGTTCTTGCCACTAGGAAATAAAAAATACAGGTAAAGGGGTATAGAAAGTTATCTGGCCCTACAGGACAAAAGAGAAGACGGAGACAAGGGCAGAGAGGGATGATAGAAGAGAGAACAGATTGGTCATAGGGGCAATTAGAATGCTTGGTGTTTGTGGGGGGGAGGGGATATAAGGGGAGAAAATTTGTAACCCAAAATTTTGTTAAAATGAATGTCAAATAAATAAAAAAAAATTAGATTAACCAAGAATTTGTCTATTTTGCTGTTGTTTCTTTCCTAAAACCAACTCCTAGTTTTATTTATAAGTTTGATGATTTTCTTACTTTCAATTGTATTAATCTCTTTTGAATTTGAAAATTTAAAATTTAGTTTTTAAGTTGGGATTTTTAATTCGTTTTTTTCTAGTTTTTGTTTTGAATTTCATTCCCAGTTCATTGCTCTGCTCTTTTTCTGTTTTATTAATGTATGCTTCTAGAGGTATATGATTTTCCCTAAGTTCCAATATTGCTGTAACCCACAAATTTTGGTATGTTGTCCCATCATCTTGTTCAATGAAATTATTATTTCCATGATTTGTTATTTGACCTAACATTCTTTTCTATTAAGCTATTTAGTATGCAATCAACTTTAATGTATGCTTCCAGGGCTCTTTATTGAATTAACTTTTTTATTGCACTATGGTTGGAAAAGGCTGCATTTAATGTTTCTCCGACTCTTCATTTGGTTTAGATGGTTTTATGCCCTGGTACTTAGTCAATTTTTGTAAAGGGGTTATTGTATACCTGAAAAAAATGTATTCTTCTTTCTATTCCTAATGAACTTTCTTCACAGGCTTATCATATCCATCTTTTATACAATTCTATTAATTTTATTACCTTTTAAAATTTATTTTACGTTTAGATTTTTCTGGTTCTGAGAGAGGAAAGTTAAAGATTTCCCCACCAGTAAAATTTTACTTTCTATTTTCTCCTTTAATTCATTTGATATTTCCTTCAAGAATTTGGATGCTATGCTTTTGGTTAATTTATGTTAGATATTGAAATGATTTTTTGTCCATGTTACCTCTTAGCACCATAGAGTTTCACTGCTTATATATTTTAATTAGGTCATTTTTTCCCTTTTACTTTGCTTTTACTTCAACTAAAGCATAATGCTACAGACACATTTCTAATCTGTGTGTGTCTCTGTTTCAAGTGAGTTTCTTGTAAACAACAAACTATTGGATTGTATTTTCTAATCCATTCTGCTTTCTGCTTCTGTTTAATTTATTAATTCATTTCATTCACAGTTTTGGTTACTAACTATCTATTACTCTCCATCCTATTTCCTTCTGTTTATCTGTCTCTCTCTGTTTGCCCTGTTCCTTTTGAAAAGTCTGTTTTGCTCTGGACCTCTTTTAATCTGCTTTCCCTTTTATCACCCCATTCACTACTGTTTTTTTTTCTTATCACCTTTCACTTCTGTTTCTCTGTTGGGTAAGAAGTTATTATACGCAAATAAGTATAAATGAATATAAATTCATAGGTGTGTATGTGTAAACACCTATGCATACACATGCATATGTGTGTATGTATACATATACACCTGTGTATACATACATACATATATATGTAGATATATATATATATATATACATATGTACGTGTGTATGTGTGTGTATATATACAACAGACTCATATCAATGGCCTCTGTCAGCACCGACTCCTTCTAACTGGTTAACAATGATAAAGTTCTTAGGAATTATATGTACATCTTTCAATATAGGAATGTAAACCTTTTAAACCTATGGAGTTCCTTATGATTTTTCTTTCATCTTTACCTTTCAATACTTCTCTGAAGACTTGTATTTAACAGTAAAATTTTCCATTCAGCTGTGGTCATTTCATCAACAATGCACAAAATTCCTCTGTTTTTGTTTTCCCTGGATGATTATAGTCAGATTTTCTGGGTTCATGGTTCTTATCTGTAATCCCTGTTCTTTTGCCTTCCACAATATCATATTTCAAGTGCTTTGCACTTCAATGTACTTGCTGCTAAATCTTATGTGATCCTGACTATGGATATATGATAATTTTGTAATATTATTTTCCCTCATTGCTTTAAGTATTTTCTCCTTGACCTCTGAGCTCTGGAATTTAGCTATAATATTTTTTGGGCGTTTTTATTTTAAAATCTCTTTCATGACATGATCAGTGAATCCTATTACTTTCTATTTTATTTTCTGGTTCTAGAATATCAGAGCAGTTTTCCTTGATAATTTCTAGAAATATAATGTCTAGGCTCATTCTTTGATCATGACTTTCAGGTAGTCCAATAATTCTTAAAATATCTCTCCTTGATCTATGTTCCAGGTCAGGTTATTTTATAAAATATTTCACATTTTCTTTTCTTTTTTTCATTCTTTTGATTTTGTTTTATTGCTACTTGATGTTTTGAGGGAATCATAACCTTCTATTTGCCCAATTCTAATTTTGGGGAAATTTTTTTCAATGAGCTTTTGTACCTCTTTTTCCTGCTTTGTAAGAAGAACAAGAAGGCTATAAGATTTTCATCAGTTAATTTTTGTATTTTTTTCCCTATTTGGCCAATTGTGTTTTTAAGGTGTTAGAGTCTTCAGTATTTTTGTTGCCTCCTTTACCAATATGTTAATCATATTTTCATATTTTTTCTTGCACTGCTCATATTTTTCCTCAATTTTTCTTCTGGCACTCCTATTTGATTTTTAAACTCTCTTTTAGTTACAGGAATTCTTGTCAGGCTTGTGTTCAATTCACATTTTATTTTGAGGCTTTGTTTATCACTATTTTGACAGCATTCTCTTCTGAGTTTGTGTCTTGATCTTCTCTGTCACTATAGTAGCTTTGTATAACCTTGTTGTTTGTTTGTTGTTTGCTCATTTTCCCAATAATTTCTTGACTTTAAAATTGGGCTCTATTCCCAGTGTAGGGGTGCAGGGATCCTATTCCAGTCTTTAGGCTTTTTTGCACTGCTATTTTAAGAACTAGTTGTAAGTATTTAAAATTTTTCAGAGTTTTCAAGGCAGTGTGATCCAGGGAGAGGTGTGCTCACAATGCAAACAGCATTTCTCTCAGTCCTTGCTCCTTTGCAACCACAAGTGATGCTGCTCCTCAGAACCCTTGATCCCTTGTGACTTCAGTCGCTTCTCTCCACCTTGGAACTGTGACCCAAGCAATTGAGTTGTCAAATAGCACCCTGTTCTGCATTCACTTTTAGCACAGGAGTCCCTTGCATTCTTTTACCTGACTCTTTTAGTTTCTCTAGTTTGGTAGCTCCTGAAGCTATTGCTGTGTTTGCTTCCTATAAGACTCAGAGATAGTATTGCTACCATGTTCATTCTGAGCCAGCCCCTACCCAGAGTCATAGACCTTTCCTTATGACCTTCTAAATTGTCTAGGGCTAGAAAAATAAAAAATGTTTTATCCTGATTGTTTTTTTGGCTCTGGTTCTCCAGAAATTGATTTGAGACATGATTCTGAAGTTGTTTGGAGGGGAATGCTTGCAGAATTCCTCTATAGTTCTTCCTCTGCTCTGCTCTTTTGGCTTCCTGCATCAGTAATGTACTACTTGCTTTTGGCCACTTTACCTCCACATGTTGAAGACTTACGAAAAATTTTCCCCCTAATTTAATTAAAAAATATTGCAATTATTGGCATTCTGCCATTGAAAATCATATTTCTATATTGCATACTCTTTAACTTTGCAACTGTAAAAGAAAAAATAAAGTACCTTCTCCCTAAAGAAACACTCAATATACTCATACACTCCCATTAAAATAAATAAGCAAAGAATAATCTGTTTTAACACAAACATTTAAACAAAGCTTTAATACTAATAATAAATTCATGTGTGGGAAGCAAGTGACCCTCCCACCCCCCAATATGTTTTAGTTGGTAATTATCCCATCTCAGTCAGCTTTGTGGCAAACAATGGGATTCTTGGAAAGCAATAGTAGGGGTTACCCAGGAGGTATGAACTTATGTCCCTATGTGAGGAGTTTGGAAGAATAGAAATTGGCAAAGAAACATTAAAACAATGAGGAGACTATCTTTTCATGATTGAACCACAACACAAGATTAGAGCTCTCCATTTTGTCAGTCTGCAAGGGAATGCAAATATGAATTGTATCTCAATATAAATAGTGATCTAAACAAACTGCTCCAAAAAGGAAATAGTTGAAATAGAAGGTACTTGAAATTGTTCTGCATGTGACAAATGTCCTGTATCATGAGAGCAAATGAGATCTTTAATATATGTTGTTCCTAAATTAACTAGTGTGGTGGCTAATATCTCTTGATAGGTAAAAAAAAAAAACAATAAAACAAAAACAAAAAAAAAACTCCATTTTGTGATGGCTCCTACTGGACTATCTCTATTTTTCTATTATCTATCATCTATTCTCTTTCATCCCTCACACATTTCCTGCCTACACATACAGTCAATAATTAAAGATTTATTAAGTGGTACTATATGCTGTCCTAAGCTCTTGCAAGTTTAATGGTGAGTGGGGGGAAGAGTTAAAGATCTTTCCAGCCCATTAATAGACCTCAATATCTTTTGTTAATTTCTCCTGAGGCACTGGAAGAGAGGGTCATGCCCTCTGACTCTGAAAACTGTATAAAGGCTCTGAGGTGAAGTTTTACTTTGGGGCTTACTCATTGGAAGTGTCTGCTTGGCCAGACAAGACTCTGGGCAGCCACTAAGGAGCCCCACCAGCTTTGAAAACACAGATAGATGTTGCTGCTTCTCTTTCTGGTAATTATGTATGTATGTAATGATCAGACAGTTGGATTTCTCTGTTCATCTGTGATGTATGTATTGCTTATGGTCAGACAGTTGGAAGCCCTGTCTATTGATCTTTATTTCTCTCTTTCTATTTTATCTGAAGTTCGGGGTGCTGACTTTTCCCCTGAACTAGGTGAATGATATATGTGCTTGATTAAAATAGACTGTTGACCTCTCAAAAGTTGCTTTCCTTTTAGAAAAGCAGTTTTAAGAAACTGTACAGTAGGTCCTTCTCTGAATGCTGGGGTCTTTACTGCTACAGCTCTGGAGATACAAAGAAGGGCAAAAGAGAGTCCCTATTCTCAAGAAACTCATAGTAATCATCAATCTATCTTCCTTCCTTCCTCCCTCCCTTCCTCCTTCCCTCCCTCCCTTCCTTCCTTCCTTCCTTCCTTCCTTCCTTCCTTCCTTCCTTTCTTTCTTCCTTCCTTCCTTCCTTCCTTCCTTCCTTCCTTCCTTCCTTCCTTCCTTCCTTCCTTCCTTCCTTCCTTCCTTCCTTTCTCTTTCTTTCTTTCTTTCTTTCTTTCTTTCTTTCTTTCTTTCTCTTTCTTTCTTTCTTTCTTTCTTTCTTTCTTTCTTTCTTCTTCTTTCTTTCTCTCTTTCTTTCTTTCTTTCTTTCTTTCTTTCTTTCTTTCTTTCTTTCTTTCTTTCTTTCTTTCTTTCTTTCTTTCTTTCTTTCTTTCTTTCTCTTTCTTTCTTTCTTTCTTTCTCCTCTGTCTCTTTTTTCTGTCTATTTATCTACCTGTAGGCAAACTTATTATTTCTTTTTTTCTGGAAATTTCCTGTATCATTTATTTGTGAGCCTTGTTGCATGGAGTCAGCTGAATATATTCCCCTGGTATTGTAGGATAAAATGGGCTTTTTGATTATTTTAATGGCTTGTATTCAGCATTTCACAGCTTGTTGTTTCCCAAGGGTACCCTTTTCCTGAATAGAACAGCAGGACAATTGCAAGGGACACCTGTTACTCTTTAAAAGTAGTCATTTTCCTAGGAAGCAGTCAGGTCTTTCAGAAACTGCATAAACTAGGGGAAATGTTGTTAACTTTCCTGGATACATGCCAGGCTTTCTAACTTTTATTTATTATAATTTCCTTTTCTCAGTGATCTCCTTGACACGTCTCTCTTCTCCCAGAAATTGGGAAACGATTGTCCTTTCATTTTGCCTCTTGTCTAGTATTGTGAATAATCATTGTTAAAGCATAATCTATATCAAGGTATTTCTCTTCCCTGTTCACTAGGTATCTTCCATTTATACACATGCAATGATTAATTAGTCATTCTGGCTATCTCTTTCAATACATCCTATTTCAAACTCACAATCCTACCCTTTTGAAATTCAGTGCTTCTTAAACTGTGGGTCACCACTGACTACAGAGTTATTAAACATTTGGCAACAATAAAAGATTTCTGAACTTGAAAGGACCAAAAATTAATTCAAAATTAAACACTTAATGAATCCAAGGTATTTCTGGCAATGTTTGCTCATGTTGCATAGGGCAACTTCACTCCAGCATTGATTGTGAAAACAAAGCATATACACTTTGAGCTGTGTATGTCTTCAAGCCACACATCACCAACAACCAACCACTGCCCATAGGGCAGGGCCAAAATCTGGCCAGAATGCAGGGGACCTCAAAGGTCATTCAGTCCATCATTTTCATTACCATTAGATGATTTCTGAATTCTAAGTCCCTAAGATTCTTTAATGACTGTAACAGTCTATTCCACAATTAGGTTTAAAGATATAGAATTGGACTGGTACCAAGAAGGACCTACTTGGTTGTTCCATTCTAGTGTTTTTCTATGTTTTACCACGGATAGAAGATGAAATGAGTAGGGTAAGAAACGCACAGTTTTTTTGGGCCTGCATTATTTCAATAGACTTCTTTTAAGAATGTTATTTTGTTTGTTTGTTTGTTTTAACATTGGGTAAATTTCAACATGTCTACCTTTTTCTCTCCCTTCAGGAGAATCATCTCATATAACAAAGAGTATTTTTAAAGGGTGGAGAATCAATAAATTGATGAATAGATCGAAAAAAATGAAAATATATTAAATTTTCAGTATCCATGGACCTCCAACCTCTGCAAAGATGTGGATGTCTATTCCTTGTAATTATTCTAACAGTCTTCTAACTGATTTCTCCATCTCATGTCTATCCCCATCCCAATCTATTCTCCATTTCATCACCAAAATGATTTTGCAAAGGAACGGGACTGATCCTGCCACCTCCATACTCAGTCAACTCCAGGGGTTCCCCATTATATCTATAATCAAATACAAAGTTGTCTGTTTGGCATGTAAAGCCATTCACAATCTGGTGCTTTCCTCTCCTTCTACCATTTCTACAATTGACTCCTCTCACTCCACTGTCCACAAAAACAAAACTGTATTTATCAAACCCAAGTATTTTCATTGGCTGTCCCACATGTCTGGAAAGTTTACTACTCACTTTTAGCCCCTGATTTCTCTGGTTTTCTTTAAGACTCATTTCCAAAGCTACCTTCTTCATGAAGCTAGTCCTCCTCACAACTAGCCCCTTCTATGTAAGATGACCATGCATTTATATTGTATATATCTATATACATAGATATATACATATATATATATATAATGTATGTGTATATTTATGCTTATATTCTCTCCACTATGAGAATGCAAGGTCCTTGATGTCAGGGACTGTGTTTCTGCCTTTCTTTTTATCCATAGAACCATATCTGGCCTAGAGTAAACACTTAATAAATGCTTAGTGACTGATTTATGGAGGGATGATGATTCCTTTTTTTCCAGTGAACCTCTGGTCTTCTGTCTTGTGCAGGTTTCTGTATATCTCCCATTCTGGGCTGTATGTTGTTCATAAGGGAAAACATTAAAAAGTAATTACTTTTACCTTTGACCCAATTTGACCCTATCTCAATTCTTGCTTCCTGACAGGAAAGAAGAAGTAAAGAAGTATTGAGAATTCTTCCAGTCAGGGGCTCTCTTCTAGAGAGTGCCTCCTCAAAGCCATCTACATCTAAGAGATGGCTCTCTTAGACCCAACCACAACAAAAAGTAGTTGCCAGCCTGTATTTTTTTTCCTTCATTTCAACACATACACATACAGGTATACACAGGTTATGAGTAAAATTCAACAAAAGGGGAAACTGAGGTAATTCTCTGAGCAACATAACATTTATTAGCAGGGATTGGCCTTCCATCAATAAGTGGGCCAATGGCTTGCCTCCATTTCTGCCAAAGACCACAAGCAAAAGGACAGTCCTGTTTTTATGGGTTTTGGAGAGTATAGGACAAAAACAGAACAGGGTCAATGACATCATGGGTTTGAGGGTTAAAGAGCTGAGACACAAGGAACAATATGATTGGTTGGAAGTTTAGTGTTGGAGGCTAGCAATGACCCTTTATCTTCTCTCATGAGACTAAGAGGTAATCATTATTAGAGTCCAAGTGTGTAATGGTAATTTAAGTGGAAAATCTTTCTTATTCATTAATAGACCCATTCAGTCACATGGAGTCTGTGGTGGGAGAAGTTTGCTGAATGCGTAGAACAGGAAGAGGCAGAGCTGAGAGGAAGTTAGTCTTGAAAGCAGTCAAAGCTAAGAAGGATGCAGGCTCCTGGCTAGTGTGAGTGAAAGGACTTGTTTGTGATTTGTTTAAGGGGAATGGCTTGTGATTAACGCAATGGACCTGGTTTCTGGGAAGCCTAGCAGGGAGAAGACTTAGGGACAGCATTGTTCTCTGCATTATTATTGTGTGTAGATTTTTGTTGTTGTGATGGATTTGGGTCTGAATAAATGCTTTGGTTCTGCTTTCCATGTGGAGAGTCTGTGGTATTTTGCTATTCTGAATTATGCCATGATATTCATGACTGCTGTAAGTGCTGTGAATTTTGCATTGTTGCTACAAAGTGTAAGGTCAAACCAAACCTCCTTGAAGGGTGGCTTGTTGATATAAAGATACTGGACCCAAATCCCTTGTGTTCACACATCCCTCAAGGTTAGCTAAATTCCTTGAACAGAAATAGACTAGGGATTATCTGCCAGGTTGATTTCTAAACTTCACCCCTTGCAGACCAGCTGAATTTTGAACTGAGCTCAGAGATAAAGAGTCGTGATCTAAGCAGTTGTGGGGCAAAAGCAATCATAAATACGACCCATAAAAAAATAATGCAGGATCAGTCTTAATCTTCTCTCTGTTTGTGCTTCCATCTGTCTGTCTCTGTCTGCCTTTGTCTCTGTCTCTCTGTCTCTCTCACACACACATGCATGTGCACATGCAGATACACACACACACACACACACACACACTTTCCCTGTATATGCATGAAAAAATGTTATCTGATTCTGAAATAAAATTTCTCTCTAAAGCACCACTAGAGAATGTGTTAAAAAAAAAATACCCTACCAAGTTTCTACCTGCCTGCCACTTATTCACGTTAAGGATATGCTTTATTTGTCCTTGTGTTCTATCCCTGCTTTCCTTTGTCCTTCCCTTTTTCTTTTTTACTTCCTGCTTGCTTTCCTCCCTTCTTTCCTCCTTTCCTACCTTTCAGTGTGCCTTCCTCCCGTGTCCCTTCCTGCCTGTCTTCCTGTCTCGCTTCCTCCTTTATTGCCTTCCTTCCTCAATCCCTGCCTCCTCTTCTCCCTTCCCTACCATTCTCCCTGCTTGCCTTCCTCCCTCCTTTCCTTTGTCCTTACCTTCTTCCTTTCTTACTCCCTGCCTGCCTTCCTCCCTTCCCTCCTTTCCAGCCTTCCTGCCTATCTTTCCTCCTTTAGTTTTTTGGTTGCCTTCAGTGATATTAACAAAGCTAGACAAGAGAACAAACCAGTGCTCATCAATTGCTCATTCGTGCTTCTGTTTATAATGTGTTTCTTTCCAAGTACAGAGATAGCAAAGTTGAACTGATGAACGTCCTGGTTATTGAATTCCTTTAAATCCAATATTCTCAAGGTGAGTATAGCCTCCAATTTTGTCCAACAAGCAAGTATTTATTAAGTGTCTATAATAAGCCCAGGACTATATGAATGTTTGAGTCCTAATTTCCCCTCCTGGGCCCGGCAATAAATATCTGGGCATCTGGCTGCAGGTGGACATGCAAACAGGGAACACAGATTCCCTGCCTACACATGCAGTCAGTTACCAAACATTTATTAAGTGCCTATTCTGTGTCATGCACTGTACTTAGCCCTCAGGATAGGAAGAAAGGCAAATAAAGGCCTTGATCTCAATGAGCTCATAGCATATGAGGAGAGAACACATACAAACAGCTGTGTACAAGCAACATACAGGATAAATTGGAGACAAGCAATAGTTCAGAGATATAAAAGCAGATTGGGAAAGGATTCTTTTAAAAATGAGAATTTATTTGGGACTTGAAGAAAGCCAAGGAAGCCAGGAGGGGTGTATCAGGAGGGATAGAATGCCAGGCATGGGGAATGCAATCACTTGCCTTTTGTATCTCATATTGATAAATCTTTTTCAGATTACCTCTCCAAGCCTCTTTAGTCTCTGAGATCCAGTGAAGAAGAAGGAAAGAAATGCCTCTAAATCAGCTTATCATTTAGCTGAAAATTGATACCTAGAAAAGATATGAGCATGTATCTTGTCTGAGTCCCTCTTTTACAAAAGAGTAAGCCATGGCCCCAGGGATGTGACCTATCGCAGGTCACAGTGATGGCATGGAACAATTTCAATTTGGAGTCTTTTGATTCCAAATTCAGTTCTCTTTGCACTACCATATTCTCACATAGTTGTGAAATATCTAAGGAAATATATCATCACTTTCTGGATGTTATATCAGCTCAGAAAGAATCTTAGATTAGGATAAAAAGGATCTAGCTTCAAATTCTGGGCCTGTTATTTATTGCCTATATGACCTTGGATAATCATTTCACCTTAAGGAAACTCAAGTTTCTGTCTATAAAATGGTAACATTATGGCATGGTGTAATGGATACAAAGCTTGCCTTAAAACCAAGAAAACCCAGGTTTGTGTCCTGTCTCTGACACATACTAGCCATGTGACCCTGGGCATATCACTTAACATTTGAGTGCTCTAGAAAACTCTCTACAATGCTTTGTTACAGACATATAATCACATTGGTATAGGGAGTTACCTTGTCTGAGATTTATCTATCCCAAGGAAATGACAGGTCCACTTGTTATCCTCATCCTAAAAGGATCATCAAAATAACACCTGACTTTAAATGGGAAGGCAGAGTGCATTTAGGGTTTTTATTCATTGAAAAAAAGCATTTTAAAATAGTAACTGATATTTATATATCTACTTAAGGTTCCTAAATGATTTTATATAGATGATTTCATTTGAGCCTGATGAACCCTTCGATGTAGGTATAAAAAGATATTTTCTAAATTTTATTGATGGCAGAACTGGAGATCATAACAAAGTTCAGTGATTTGTCCAATATTGCAAAGTGAAAAGCACCAGAGGGGAAACACAAAGCCAAGAGAAACCATCTCCAAAGATGGTACCTCACCACCCATGTACTCACCTTTGAAATGAAGGGCTTGAATTAAAGAAGTGCTCAAATCTTCCAGCTCAAAATTTTTAAACTTTATGAAGGCTAAGAATTCAAAGAAGGTTGAAGTGAACTTAGGTGTAAATAATGGTTTAATTCTGCTCCACTCAATGTAGCATTTCTGAATTAATTTAGTTTTCTCTTAAGAGAATCTTTCCCCTTGCTTAGTATTTATTAGTTATTATTATTAATAACAACAATAGCTTACACCCAATGCCAGTGTTTCATGGGATATTTTCAGAAATGTGGAGATATAAACTGTAGCCACTTCATTTGTCTTAATATTGACCCAAAGTTATTATTTTTCACACTTTCTGGATGTGGCATAACAGAAATTTCCTAAGGCTCTTTAAAATGGCAACATATAAATGAGTGTCGCTATCCAGCTACAGAGGTAAAGAAACAGCTCAAGTGACATGCATAAAAATGGTGGTGATTTATTCCATAACATTCTCATTTAATTAAAACAACAGTTCTCACTGAATGATTTGTTAAATGGGCTTTACATCTTAGGTGTAAATTTTCCTGAAAAAGACCCTTTCAGTATCACAGAGGGAAATCTTTACTGTCCTTCTGTTTACATTACCGCAGGAATGTCAACTCAGCAAGAAGGAAGGTCTAAGTGGCTCATTTTGCTACTGAGCAGTCCATGTGATGTGTGATTTATACAAGACGACATGATGGCCTAAATGGAACTAATTAGAATACCATTATGCATCTTTAATAACCATGTGCATGTTTATACTTACAGAGGTTAATGCATAACTGCCTGGCAGTACTGCAAAGTCAACATCTTAGACCTGTTTTTTTTTTTTTTTTTAATATGGTAATTCATCCCAGAATTCCAGGAAGAGATTTCTGAAGCCGGCCTGAATTTGGGTCAGTTTAAATATGAAATGTAATTTGTACTCTTAAGAATGATCAACTACTATAGAAGAAAGTTGCCTAAATACTGAATGAGGTCTATACATTTCTTAGAACACTTTATAAAGAAAGATAAATTTCAGGGTTCACAAGCTCATCCTCAAAGTCAGATAAACCAAAAAGAGCTTTCAGACTTTGGACCCATTGTCAAGACAGTGCAGTATGATCTGCCTTACGCTGGTACTACCAGTGTTTTAATGTCAGAAAAGAAATTGCTTCTGTGATGGTTTTTGAAGTAGTTTAAAATCCTTGCTTTACTAGCCTTTATCCCATACCTGTTTTACCACCTCCTCCAAAATATTTTGAGGATGACAAAAAGCACTAGATATGAACAAACATATTCTTCTTAATTTTTTTGGTGACAATTCCAAAAGCCAGAAAAATATTAAGAAATAAAACATTTTAATATGGATTCAGGAGTGGAGGTTTTTTTGTTTGTTTTTACTAATTCAAAAGATAAATTCAATTAAAGGCAGGTTTAGAAGATAGAGTACTGAGTCTAAAGTCAGGAAGACTCATCTTCCTGAGTTCAAATCTGACCTAAGACACATGTGGCTATGGGACTCTGGGCAAGTCACTTAACCTTGTTTGCCTTGATTTCCTCATTTGTTGAATGAGCTGGACAAGGAAATGGCAGACCACTCTGTTATTTCTTCCAAGAAAACCTCAGTGGGGTCACAGAGAGTCAAACATGACTGAACAACAAAGACTCAATTAAAAGATAAGTCAGCTCTGTCAGAATAGTTATGTAGATTCTAAACACCAAGCATGATTTCTTTGATAGCAGTTCCATTTCTAAAGAGAAATCTAGATTCAAAGGTATTATGATCTGGAAGTTACCAGTAATAAACAAGTGCTGACTACAATTTTATACCTGTCAGTATGTCAAACAACAAACATTTATTATATTATGTTATTACTATAAGTCTGAGTTGAGATGCTTGATCCTGAAGATACCAATTCAAAATGACAACTTCCAACAAGTAACTTAGGGTCTACTGGAGTAGCCCTATTGAATATCTCCAAACATATGGAGTTTGGAGCATTTCTCCAAAATTTTCCTTTTGTGGACCTACAATCTGGCACCTTCAAACCCTATGACTGTGCCCAATATTGCTGTTTGTGTTCTAGTCCACTAACGACTGAGCCTTCCCAGGAACATGATTTATCACAAAGTATATTCCTCAGTTTAATAGAAATAGAGATTTCATGACATTCATCCCAATGAGAAACTAGGAAAGCATTCCTGGTCTCCCAGCCCAACCCTTTGCCTGTAATATGTATCCTTCTCCATAGATGAGTCTTTTCATCTCATTTATCCAGGAACCAGGTCAATGCATCATTTCCTCCGCTCTCCCCAGCATGCCCCCGTTTGGGATTCTCTCCTCTCCTCTACCCCATCCCCACTTATAGCTGCCTCTTACAGTGTTTTATCTTTCCATTAGAATTTAAACTCCTTGAACGGAGAAATTATCATATTTGCTTTTGTATATGTCACCCAGAGTTAGCATAAAAAGTGATATATAGTAAGTCCCGCCCCCACTGTGGTTTTCTATAAAACCAAGAGAGAACTTTTGAATAGTCCAGTTTCTTATCACTTTTTTCTTCATAGGTTTATAGCAAGATAACATTTCTAAGATCTATGTCTATGTACACAATTATTTCCTGGTTGTATATTAATTTCTAACATATTGTGCTGTATTGATGGTTATTTCTTTACATCATTCATTTTACTCTATCCCTCCATCTAAACCCTCCTTTGTGGTAAAGAAAGACAAAGCTAAAAAGCACCATACTTGCCAAAGTATATACAATTCTGTCTCTGTGGTTCTCCACATCTCTTTCATGAGGGGGACAGCATGCTTCATTTCCCATTCTCCAAGACCTTCATTCATTTTAGTTAACTCAGACTGTGATGCCTATTATTTTCTTTTCTTTTAGTTCACAGTGTTTTACTCTTGGTGCATTGTTCTTTTAATTCTGTTTCTTTTATTTACAGTGATTTAGAAGGTATCTAATCAAATACAGAGCTAGAAAATGTCCATACAATCACCAACCTAATAAATGGTTATCTAGTTTTTGCTTAGAGACATTCCGGATGTTCATGCCATTTTGAGGCAGTTCATTAATCCTACATCACTTTATATAAATGTTCATATGGTCTCTGAATGCTTTTCTTCGTTCATTTCTTATTCATCATTTCTTTTTGCAAAATCATATTTCATTACATTCATATGAAAAAGATGTTTTAAAATCCCTTCCCCAATTAGTGGGTACCTAGTTATTGTTATTTTAAAATCAAGTCCTTTGATACTTATTACATTCACTTTTTTTTATTTTGAGTCCCAAATTATCTTCCCATTCACTGAAAAGGCAAGCAATATAATATCAATTATGCATGTGAAGTCATGTAAAGCATATCACCATATAAGCCATGTTGCAAAATGAAAACAAGAAAAATAAAAGGAAAAAATGCTTCAGTATGCACTCACAGTTCAACAGTTCTCTCTCTGGAGGTGGTTAGCATTTTTCATCACGAGTCTTTTTGGACTGTCATGGATCACTGTACTGATCAGATTAGCTAAGTCTTTCACAGTTGATCGTTGTTTCAAAATTGCTGTTCCTATCTACAGTGTTCTCTGGGGTCTACTCATTTAACTTTCCATGAGTTCATATGTGTTTTCCAAATTCTTTTTGAAACTATCCTGTTTGTCATTGCTTTAACACAATAGTATTTTATTACAATCATATACTTGTTCAATCATTCCACATTTGATGGGCATTCCCTCAATTTCCATTTCTCTGCCAACATAAAAAGCACTGGCAAGCTCTTGTTCTACTTGCTTGAATGTCTATCCAGTTAGCTAGGTGCTACCTCCCTATTCCTTCAAGAAGAGCTTATTGTTATTTGTATGGTAGGCAGTATAATGAAGGAAGCAGGAAAAGAAGAAGGAGGAGAAGAAGAAGGGAGAGGAGAAGGAAGAGGAGGACCACCTAGTTCCACTTATTCATTTTTATAGATGTCTGCTGAAAGGAAGTGATTTGCCCAAGGTAGCGAAGTTGGAATCTGACCCCATCCCATGCAAATTTGAAGCCAGTAGTCTTCCAACTACTCCATACTGCCTTTGGAGTTTTTACATGAGAATGCAAATATATTACTTTTCTCCATTCTAAACATCAATTACACAGATGATATTTTCTTATAAATAAATGTATGAGTAATATAATTTTTTATATATGCAGTTGTCCTGCTTCGGAGAAAGTGCATCACTTATTCTCACTACATTGGAAACAAAAAGTCTGTGGTTTTCTAGAGTTCACAAAATCTTATTTTGCCAGCACTTTTTCTTCTTAATCACCTACTTATAAAAAAAAATAGTTACTGATGAAAGTCAATTGTAAGAACAGTATTTCAAGTCAAACCTTAACTGAATCAATTCCCTAAATTTAATGCTTTCAATATTTTACAGAAAGTATGGGGTGGAGTAGGAAAAAAGAGAACATATTTAATTATTTGTTATTCAGATAAATGAACTATTTTATGCAACAATTTTGACTTTTATAAGGTTCACATTTCCTTCATTCCCTTAATGCACTTATTATTTATGTCCCAATCAGGAATATGTTTACATATTACTTCAATATCCATTTGTCAGCATGGACCTCAGCATTGATTACTCCAAGCATACATCCTTATTAGTTACCCATCTCTAAATTATCTTATAAAATGTGTGAACAATATATTGATCCTCTAATAAAGAAGACTCAGTATATATAACTATTTTCTACAGGAGCCAAGTAATTTCACCCTACTGAGCCCCAGTGCAGAAAAGCACATGAAATTAACAATTTGATAATAAGTAACAAATGCCAGGTATAGTAATCCTGGGCATGTAGAATTAACAATCTGAGAAAAGATATGTTACATCAGCATTAGGCATTTGACGTGAAAACCCAAGAACTGTTGGAATAAGATGAAAGGTCAAGAAAAATGTGATTTTTGAAGGCAATTACAAATCATAGGTAAGGAATCTTAGCTAATCGACTAATTATGTGAAATACCCTTGACTTGACTGTTGTGAAGAAAATGTAATATTCTGGCACTGTATTTGTGTGTACATGTATATATACATGCATGTGCACTGGGAGAAGTTACTAATCTTCCCAAGACATTATTGTTAGAGAGCAATGACATTTCCACAGAGTTAAGTTTGGTTCAGTTTCTTCTGTAAGCAAGCTTTCCATGACTTTATTTCCCTTTGCCACTGAAGGTAATGTTTCTGCATGCATTTTTCTCTAGAATCTCTAAAATCTCCAGAGATCATTTGTTTAACAAGCCCATAAAAACCACCTGGTCACACTAAATCAGACTAGAAAATGACCCACAATGATCTTGGAAAGTGGAGTTTTTAAAATTCTCTCATATAGGAAAGGTGAAGTTAAAATAAAACTAGCAGGACTAATATTTTCCATTTAATTTAAATGCCCAATGTATATATAGAATCTGAAGCAGCCACATAATTGACTGACTCCACTAAACCAGAACTCTCCTCATGTAATGGTAATTTAAATGGGGAGATCTTTCATATTCATTAATAGGTCTGTGTGACCTGCTTGGGTCACAGGAGTTTAAGTCACATGGAACCTGTATTGGGAGGAGTTTGCTGAATGGGTAGAATAGGAAGAGCTGGAGTTGGAGCAGAGTTGAGGGAAAATTAATGAGAGAACAGTCAGAACTGAAGGACTCAGTCAAGACTGCAGCTGGCTGTGAGTGAGACAAGGGCATGTTGTTTAAGGGACCTGGTTTGTGGGAAGCCTAGCAGGTGGAAGGCTTGGTGATGGTGTTGCTCTCTGCATTGTTATTGTGTATACATTTTTGTTTCTATGATGCGTTTGGCTTTCTGGTGTCTGAATAAAGTATTGCTTCTGTCTTCCAGGTGGACAGTCTGTAGTATTTCAAGAATTGGAATTGCACTGGGATATTCATGACTGCCAGAGGCTCTGTGAATATGGCATTGGCACTATACCACTTCAGGTTGGTGTGGAGATAAATATCTGGGATCAAAGACGATCAGAGATTTAGTTCTCACATGGACCTCAGACAGTATGTAGCCCAACTCCTTCACTATACAATTTAGAAAACCAAGGTCCCAGGAGGTTATATCACTTGACTGAGATCATACAGTTAGTGTCAGAGAGAGAGAGAGAGAGAGAGAGAGAGAGAGAGAGAGAGAGAGAGAGAGAGAGAGAGAGAGAAGAGGAGAGGAGAGACAGACAGATACTGTGCTAAGTACTCAGGATACAAAAATAAGCAAACAAGGCAATTCTCTGCCCTCCCTCGTGGAAACAATTCTAATGACAGAAGTTAATGCAAAGAGAGGAAGGTGGAATGAAAAGGAAGGAAGTGATATCTGTATGGCAACCTATTGTGACTATGGCCAAAAAGTGCCAGGGAGGCCTATTTCCAGACAAGATAAGATGAATTTTCACCTATCAGTGCCCATAGACCCAGGATCAGAGAACAAATTTCAGGGAAAAGCAGGATAAGAATGATTTCAGAGTTGAGTTATGAACCTAGGTGATCTAACTCCAGAGCCAATGTGCTTTTCATTTACCTCCTTTTCCATACAATGCTCATTTCAACACCAGATAGGACTCTCCATCACCTTGACAATTATCATGATAACAATAATAGTGATCATTTATTTGTATAGAGATTTAACATCTGCAAAGTACTTTGTATTTTGTACATTTTATCCTACTTGTCCCTAAGCAACAAACTTGTGAGCTAGGTGGTTTTATCATCCTCATTTTATAGATGGTGTAAGTGATGTTCATAAAAGTTTAGTGACTTGTAGGGGTCACTCAACTAGTAAGTGTCTGAAGTAGGAGTTGAATTCAGGTCTTCCTGCCCCTAAATACAGCTATCCAACCACTACTCAGCTGTCTATTACCACCTAAAACATTCATCTTAGCTCTCCAAAGGTGATAATCCTTATTGACACATATTGCTATTCAGTTGATATGAGTCAACTCAACAGAATGTCTCTCAAATCCTGCATCTAATAGAGTTGTGATGTGTTGGGCCAACACTTACTCTTTCTATCATAAGTCCTTCTTTGGCCTAAGTCTCTAAACATGAACTACCTTCCCGTTTTCAGTTGCTCAGTTCTACATTCGCATTACTATCTCAACAACTAGGTGACACAGTGGATAGAGTGTAGGGCCTGGACTCAGGATAGACCTTGAGTTCAAATCTGACCTCAGACACTTTCTAGTTGTGTGATCCTGGACAAGTTACTCAACTCTGTTTGCCTCATTTTCTTCAACTGTAAAATGAGATGGAGAACGAAATGGCAATCCACTCCAGTATCTTTGCCCAAAAAAGGGGAAGGGTCACACTGAGTAGGACACAACTGAACTGCTGTCCTCCCTTTGTCCTGTCTTTTTTATCCCCCAAGGTAGCTGTCATAAACTTTCTGTCTTGCCCACCTCCCCATCTTCAATCCCTCTTGACTTCAAGAATTGTAAACATTAAAAAGAAAATACTCTTTCTTGTTCTTTACTGGTTTTTTCTACAACTTTAGATGTAGCCTTTCCGATAGAATTTAAGCCCTTCAGGTGATCTCATCTCCCTCTCCATCTGCTGTTAACTATTTTTTTTCTTATTATGTACCCATCAACAGACTTCTACATCAATCATGCTAACTGGTTTGAGGGTTTAAGCACACAGAAACTGTTTTTTGTCAATTTTGACAATCATCAATTATAGGTGACTGTTTGATCTTTTAAAAGATAAATAGAAAACAAGCTTGGTCTATCACTGTCAATTCCTTGAGTAACAAATCAGTGGTTCTTAAGGTCCTAAGAGAACCTAGAATATCAAATGATGAATTTCTCTTTCTTTTTTTTAAAGCAATTAGGCTGTATAGTCCATCACAGAGATTTTTCTATTTTTATCTTTCCTTAGCTCATGGCAAGTAGGACAAGCATGGGAGCAGCTTGTGTCTCTCCACAAAAGATTTTAAAAAATAATATGAGTTATAAATAAATCTAGAAAAGGGAATAGGAAAAAAAATTGAAATTAACATTGTTATTGTTTTATCTTACTCCCGGACCTGCTTTACTTTCAGGGTATTTGAAAGCATTTTTTCATTTTACTGCTCTGTCGTTATTTTTACATTTGAAAATAAGGTTATAGATGGTTTCATTATTCATACGCAAATTATAAATAAAACTGTAGGGACCCTGAGGGCCAGGCCCATTTCTTTTACTTTATTCATTGAATTTTCAGCCATCAGGACAATACCTTGCTTAATGTTTGTTGAATTGAAATGACTGGGATAATATCCACTCTGGCACATCAAAGTAGCAAAACTGTGTTTCTGTTTAGCTTACTATTACTAAGGAAAATGTATTTAGAAAGTGTCAACTTGAATTTAAATGAAAGCAGTCAATACAACAAAACCGAGGTCTTTAATCCAGACAAGTGAGATGTAGCTCAGGGTGCCACACAACAAGTGATTGGGCTGTAGGTGGGAGAGGTTAGGTATCTCACAGTTTCACCAGATAATTTGTTTTGCATGAAAAGCAAAGGTCCTCAAAGAAAGTGTGGAAATCTCTGAAGGGAAGACTTTGGGAGATCTACAAAATATTCAGACGTGACTAAAGCCCCAGGCAATTCATTGGCCTGTGAATAGACGATCAGTTTCAGTCAGTTGTTTGTGAATTGCACCAAAGGATTGAAAAATGCTACACAGGTATGAGTCACTATCATTCATTTAAGAACTGGAGATCATGTCTTTAAAGAACTTCCAGGACATTTTCTTTTTGGCAACTACAAATAACTTTTTGCGGATTGCTGTTTTTTTTTTTTTTTTTCCTTTCTTTCCAGACAGTGCTTGGCACATTGTTAAGTGCTTAAGAATTGCTTCGTCATTTAATTTGACTTGCTTAAGGGTGAAATACCAAGCTAGGTTCTTGGGATATAAAGACAAAATGAAATAGGCTTCCTAACTTCAACGAGATTACCTTCTGCTGTGTGAAACATAGATAGAATCTAGCTTTGGGAATAGAAAGCTGAATAGAAGCAAAATTCACATTTACTAATTTCTCTTACTTTGCCTTGTAAAATAATATGCTTCTTTACTTCTTGTCTATTTGAGTGACTAAGCCTTATATTAGCTGAAGTATTCTCCACCTAGTCTGCAGTTATCTGTTATCAACAGATAAGTTATCAACATGTTTATAGAGTTGATATTGATAAGACTTTTCTTTAATATAAACTAACGTACTATGACATCACAAAGAATAGTTGTAGAATGGAATTAGCACCAAAAGCATTAGTACTTCCATTTTAAGAAATAAAAAAAATGAAATTGATAAAAAACGTATTCTCTTTGCATTTTCTTTTTTATTAATTATTTTTTTATTTTTTATGTTCTACAATCAGTACCATAAAACTTAACCTCCCTCCCCCCCCAACCCCCTCCCTCCCCAAGACGGTATACAATTCTACATAGGATCTACACATACATTCCTATCGAATACATTTTCACTATAGTCATGCTGTGTAGAAAAACTAAAATAAGTGGGAGATATCATATAACAAACCAAAACATAACACACACACACACACACACACACACAAATGATCTGCTACATTCTGCGATTGAATTCCGTAGTTCTTTCTCTGAATTTGGAAGACATTTTGCCTTAGATGACCATTAGGAATTTTTTTTTATATGTCCTTGCATTGTTATGAAGATCCAAGTCTACCAGAAAAAACTCTCACGCACTGTGGTCATTGCTGTGCACAAAGTTCTTCTGGTTCTGCTCCTTTCATTCAGCATCAGATCATATAAGTCTTTCCAGACCTCTCTGAAGTCTTCTTGTTCATCATTTCTTATAGCACAATAGTACTCCATTACATTCATATACCATAATTTATTTAGCCATTCCCCAATTGATGGGCATCCCCTTGATTTCCAGTTTTTGGCCACTACAAAGAGGGCTGCTATAAATATTTTTGTACATGTGGAACCCTTTCCCATTTTTATGGTCTCTTGGGGATACAGTCCTAGAAGCAATGTTGTTGGGTCAAAGGGCATGCACATTTTTGTAGCCCTTTGGGCATAGTTCCAAACCACTCTCCAGAATGGTTGGATGAGCTCACAGCTCCACTAACAATGAATTAGTGTTCCAACTCTCCCACATAATCTCCAACATTTATCATTTTCCTGTTCTGTCATGTTTGCTAATCTTTTACGTGTGATGTGGTACCTTAGAGTAGTTTTGATTTGCATCTGTCTAATCAAAAGTGATTTAGAGTATTTTTTCATATGATTATAGATATCTTTAATTTCTTCCTCTGAAAATTGCCTGTTCATATCCTTTGACCATTTATCAATTGGGGAATGACTTGTATTATTGTACATTTGACTCAGTTCTCTATATATTCTAGAAATGAGGCCTGTAAAAATTCTTCCCCAATTTACTATATCCCTCCGAATTTTGGTTGCATTGGGTTTGGTTGTGGAAAAACTTTTCAGTTTAATGTAATCAAAATTATCCATCTTGCACTTCATAATGCTTTCTATCTCTTCTTTAGTCCAAAATTCTTTCCTTCTCCATAAATCTGACAAATATACTATTCCTTGCTCCTCTAGTTTGTCCATGGTATCAATTTTTATACCTAGATGGTGTGCCCATTTGAACTTAATTCTTGAATAAGGTGTCAGGTATGGGTCTATGCCTAGTTTCTGCCACACTCTTATCCAGTTTTCCCAGCAATTTTTGTCACACAGTGAGTTCTTGTCCCAGAAGCTGGAGTTGTTGGGTTTATCAAACAGGATGTTGCTATATTCCTTGCCTACTGTGTCTTAAGTGTCTACTGTGTCTTAAGTAAGTATTCCACTTACCTACCCTTCTGTTTCTTAGCCAGTACTAAGTGGTTTTGATAATTGCTGCTTTATAATACAATTTGAGATCTGGTAGTGCTAAGCCACCTTCCCTAGCATTTCTTTTCTTTAGTCCCTTTGATATTCTGGATCTTTTGTTCTTCCAGATGAATTTTGATATTATTTTATCCAGCTCTAGAAAATAATTATCTGATAGTTTTATTGGTATGGCACTAAATAAGTAAACTAATTTAGGTAGATTTGTCATTTTTATTATATTAGTTTGACCTACTCATGAGCAACTGATGTTTTTCCACTTACTTAGATCTGGATTTATTTGTGCGAAAAGTGTCTTGTAATTGTGTTCATATAGTCCCCAGATTTGTTTTGGCAGGTAGACTCCCAAATATTTTATAGTGTCTACCCTAACTTTAAATGAGATTTCTCTTTCTATCTCTTGCTGTTGGACTTTGTTCCAAATATATAGGAATGCAGAAGACTTGTGAGGGTTTATTTTGTAACCTGCAACTTTGCCAAAGTTGTTTATTATTTCTAGTTTTTTGCTTTAATCTCTGTGATTCTCTAAGTATATCATCATATCATCTGCTAAGAGTGCTAACTTAGTTTCCTCTTTGCCTATTCTTATTCCTTCAATTTCTTTATCTTGTCTAATTGCTACAGTTAACATTTCTAGTACCATATTGAATAATAGTGGTGATATATAATAATAGTGGTGATAATGAAAAAAAATCACCTCTGATCTTATTGGAAATGCATCGTTTATCTCCATTGCGTATAATGCTTGCTGAAGGTTTTAGGTAGATACTGCTAATTATTTTATGGAAAGTTCCCTTTATTCCTCTGTTCTCCAGTGTTTTAAATAGCAATAGGTGTTGTATTCTGCCAAAAGCTTTTTCTGCGTCTATTGAGATAATCATGTGTTTTTTGTTAGTTTTGTTGCTGATATGATCAATAATGGTAAGAGTTTTCCTAATATTGAACCAACCCCACAGTCCTGGTATGAATCCTACCTGATCATAATATATTATTCTCGTAACAAGATGTTGTATGCGTTTTGCTAAAATCTTATTTAAAATTTTTGCATCCATATTCATTAGAAAAATTGGTCTATAAGTTTCTTTTTTTATTTTGTCTCTTCCTGGTTTAGCTATCAAAACCACATTTGTATCATAAAAAGATTTTGGGAGGACTCCTTCTTCCCCAATTTTCAAAAATATTCTATGTGGTATTGGAATTAACTGTTCTTTAAATGTTTGATAGAATTCACTTGTAAATCCACCTGGCCTTGGAGATTTTTTCCTAGGGAGTTCGTTGATGGCTTGTTCAATTTCTTTTTCTGAGATGGGGTTGTTGAAGTTTTCACCATCCTCTTCTGTTAGTCTGGGCAATTTGTATTTTTTTAAATACTCATCCATCTCATTTACACTGTCGAATTTGTGGGCATAAAGTTGGGCAAAGTAATTTCTAATTATTGTTTTAATTTCCTCCTCATTGGAGGTGAGTTCACCCCTTTCATTTTTAATATTAGTAACTTGATTTTCTTTTTTTTAAATCAAATTGACCAAAGGTTTATCAATTTTATTAGTTTTTTCATAAAACCAACTCTTGTTTTTTTTTATTAATTCAATAGTTTTCTTTCAATTTTATTAATCTCTTCTTTGGTTTTCAGTATTTCTAATTTGGTATTTACTTGGGGATTTTCAATTTGTTCTTTTTCTAGCTTTTTCAGCTGCATGCCCAAGTCGTTGATCTGCTCTTTCTCTATTTTATTTATGTAGGCATTCAAAAATATAAAACTTCTCCTAAGAACTGCTTTTGCAGTATCATATAACATTTGGTAGGTTGTCTCATTATTGTCATTCTCTTGAATGAAGTTGTTGATCATTTCTGTGATTTGTTGTTTAACCCATTCCTTCTTTAGGTTTAGATTATTTAGTTTCCAATTGATTTTTAGTTTATCTTTCCATGGCCTTTTATTACATATAATTTTTATTGCATTATGACCTGAGAAGGACACGTTGATTATCTCTGCCTTTCTGCACTTGATTGTGAGGTTTTTATGTCCTAGTATACAGTCAGTTTTTGTATATGTGCCATGTACTGCTGAGAAAAAGGTATATTCCTTTCTATTTACGTTCAGTTTTCTCCAGAGATCTATCATATCTTCCTTATCCAGAGATTTATTTACCTCCATAACCTCTTTCTAATTTTTTTTGAGGTTAGATTTATCAAGTACTCCCACTAGTATAGTTTTGTGGTCAATTTCTTCCTTCAACTCCCCCAAACTATCCTTTAAGAATTTGGATGCTATACCACTTGGAGCATACATTTCGTAATGATATTGCTTCTTTGTCTGTGGTGCCTTTTAGCAGGATATAGTTTCCTTCCTTATCTCTTTTGATTAGATCTATTTCTGCTTTTGCTTTTTCTGAGATTAGGATTACTACTCCTGCTTTTCTTACATCAGTTGAAGCACAATATATTCTGCTCCAACCTTTGACCTTTATCCTATGTGTATCCCTCTGTTTCAAATGTGCTTCTTGTAAACAACATATTGTTGGATTATGGCTTTTAATCCATTTTGCTATCCTTCTCCATTTTATGGGAGAGTTCATTCCATTCACATTCACAATTATGACTAAAATCTGTGTATTTCTCTCCATCCTCTTTCCCACCACTTGTGCTTTTAGCTCTCCCATCTCCCTTCCCTTCCTCAATAGTTTTCACTTTTCACCACCACCTCCTGCAGCCTTCTCTTCCTTCTTTTAGCCCCCCTCTCTTTTATTCCCTTTTGCCCTTACTGCTTCTTCCCTCCCTTTTAGCTTCTCCTCCCCTTTCTCCCTCTTCCCCTCCTACCACCTATAAAGCTAGTTAGAATTATATACTTAAGTTTATTGTTCCCTCCTTGAACCAAATCAGATGAGAGTACCTCTCATACCATGCTCATCTCCATCCCCTCTTTCCCTCTACTATAATTTTTTACTTCTTCCTGTGATGTAATTTACCATTTTCTGCTTCCTTCTTTTCATACCTCCTGTTACAATCTCTTCGCATGCTTAAATCATATTTTTAACATGATATCATTTACTTTATACTCATTTCCTCTATGTATATCCCTTTTATATTTCATAATAGATGTACACTTCTCAAGATTAACAGGTATCATCTTCCCTTATAAGAGGCAAACAGTTTGCCCAAATTGAGTAATAAATTTTTTTTGTCTCCCCTCCCCCCCCATGCCCCATTTACCTTTTATGCCTCTCTTGGAACCTGCATTTGAAGATCAAATGTTCTGTTAAGTTCTGGTGTTTTTATCAGGAAGGTCTGGAAATCCCTTACTTAGCTGAATGACCATCTTCTTGCCTGAAATGTTATGCTGAACTTTGCTGGGTAGTTGATCCTTGGTTGTAGTCCCATCTCCTTTGCCTAATGGAATATTGGATTCCAATTCCTTTGACCTTTTAATGTAGAAGCTGTAAAGTCCTGTGTGTTCCTGACTGTAGCTCCTTGATATTTGAATGGTTCCTTTCTGGCTTCCTGTAGTATTTTCTCCTTCACTCGATAGTTCTGGAATTTGGGAGCAATATTTCTTGGAGTTTTGTGTTTGGGATCCCTTTCAGGAGGGGAATGGTGGATTCTTTTGATGACTATTTTGTCCTCTGGATCTAGCATTTCTGGGCAGTTTTCCTTGATGATTTCCTGGAAGATATTGTGCAGACTCTTTTTTTCATATAGCTTTCTGGCAGGTAAATAATTCTCAAACTTTCTCTTCTGGATCTATTTTCCAGATCAGTTCTTTTTCCAGTTAGATATATTACATTTTCTTCTATCTTATCATCCTTTAGATTTTGTTTGACTGATTCTTGCTGCCTCATAGAGTCATTAGTTTCTACTTGTCCAATTCTAGTTTTTGTCAAATTGTTTCCTTCACTTAACTTTTGCATCTCCTTTTCCATCTGTCCAATTGTTGCTTTTAAGGAGTTATTTTCTCCAGTTCATTTTTGTGTTTCCTTTTCCATTTGTTCAATTTTCCTTTTTAGAGAGGTATTCTCTTCAGTGAATTCTTTTTTCATATTTTTAAAATCATTGCCCACTTTTTCTATTTCCTTCTTCAGCTGTTCCATGAGAGCATTAGTGCATGCAAGCAGTTCATAGTCCCTTCTGAAGTTTCAGATGGAAGTACCATCTCACTACTGACCTCTTTGGTATTTGTGTTTTGGTCTTTGTCCCCATAGAAAGATTCTATCATTTTTTCACTCTTATTTTGCTTTTTCTTGTTCATAATGGTGATTATGCATTGTGGTTTCTGGTTCTTTCAGTTGGAAAATGCAGAACCTTGTGTTGAGCTGACTTTTGTGAAAAAACTAAGAGCAGGTTTTTTTTTTTTTAATCATTTTGTTTTGTATTTCCCCTATCAGCCCTGAGGTTGGCTTGTTAAGTGTGGGAGAGGAATGGTCTGGTCATGAGAGATCTCCTCAGCTGAACTGAGGAAAGGCAAGCTCAGGGGATGGTGATCCCAGCTGCCCTATTGTCTTCCCTGGTTCCCCTGGAGTTCTGAGGCATGCCTAGATCCTAGTGAGAGTTTCCACCCCTCCTGGGGCTGCTCTCCTGGTGCTGAGGCTTGCCTGGGTCCTACTGCAAGTTTCCACCACCCTGGGCCCCCTCTCCTTCTGGTTTGCCACCACCACTGTAGGAGGAATCCCCCTTAGCTATTTTTCTAGCTTCAGGTGTTATGAGACTATTTGCCCCCTCTGCTGTTCCCGCCAATCCAGGATTTTTCTGGGGAAATATTTTATGGTTCTTTTGAGGTCATCAAGTGGGGAGGAGAGAGCATTTACTGATCACTATGCCATCCTGGCTACTGTAAGTTCAAGTAGGTGACTTACAGATGTTTAATCTGCAGGTTAAAAGTCTCAGGAGTAGCTGCAGCTGCTATCTGTTGCTGAGCTGCTGTCAGTTGCTTGGCTCTGCTGGTCTCTCACCCTGGGCTGCTGGTCTGCTGGTTCTGCCTGCTACTGTCTCAGGTTTCCAGGGACCTTCCTGCTCTGCTGTGCTAGATGTGCTGCATTGTACACTGTGGGCTCACTCCCATGGAACAGATCCTTCCTGTGGATCTTCTAGTCTGCCCTGGGCTTTGAGTTTGCCACAGTCTGTCTCCTATTGGATTCTACACTTCCAAAAGTTAGTCAGATTCCCTTTTTAGAGGAATCTGAAGGAGTTTGTCTAAGAACTTAGGTGAGTCGTTTCTCTCACTCTGCCATCTTGGCTCTGCCACTCTCCTTGTATTTTCACAATAGTTTTTGAACAATTGTCATGTGATGGTGATGATATGGACCCCAAAATTCAAGTGTACAGGTTGAGGGGGTCTATCTTGAAAGTACTTGACCACTCAAGCTTTTCTTCAGTCCAAATATCAAGTTTATTAAGACACCCTTGGGGTGGATGAGATTCCCAATGAGTCTGCACTATTGGTGAAACAAATACAAACAGGCCAGATTTTAAGAATCAGAGCATTTGAGGAGGACAAAATTGGTAAATTTATACAGAAAGACTGTGGGCAAATTTGGATGGATTAAGGAATGACAAATAATCTGCTATGTGACTGGTGTGGACAATAGGAGGAGTTAAGTGGTGAGAGAGCCCCAGGAAAGGGCAATTAAAAGGATTTTTGGCTGGCATGAGTTGGATGCCTCAGGAAAATGTCAGAGGTCTAGGCTCAGGGTCCTTGGGGTCCAGGTCCAAAAGACTTGGTCTTTTTTCCTTTTAAGGGTCCCTCATTAGTGCCCCATCAGTGAGACACAATCATGTATACATCGTGTTTCAAGTATAAGTATTTCCATCATAATTTTATTATTCCTTTTAATTATCATTACCTAACTTATTCCCTTGGTTATGATTATTTTTATTTTGCTTTTGTGCTTGTTGTTCTTGTTCAGTCCCATCCAATTTCCAACTCTAGAAGGAACTTAAGAATTATTTGTTGAACTAAATGTCCTAGACTAATAGCCACATTGTGATAATAAGCAAAATTGTGTTTTTGATTAGCCTTTTGTTTGGATAAAGAGCTTTCAAAAGTTAAAGCAAATAAAACTTTAATTACATGTAGAAGTGTTTTCTGTTTGTTTATTTGTTTTGCAATAGGCTTATTCCCTTATTGGCTGCTCTGCTCACCCCTCACAAGACAATGCAAAGACCAATGCACAGAAGTACCCCATGTCTGATAAATGTATAATCTAGTAGGCTTCAAGACAATTGTACCGACTTGAATATGAATGTGTCTTTATCAGTATGCATAAGTAGATTACTTACTGCCAAGATCAAAAGTCATACTACCATGGGCTAGTGAGAGATTCACAAACAGTTTAAGTATTGGGCAGAAATAACCATTTTCTCATTGTATCCCTGGTTTGCCAGAAGCCTCAGATCAGAACAAAAGTCCCATATCAGGATTGAGATGTGGGCAAAGTGCATTGTATCCTTGTTCTGTAATTTTCTATCAATACAATGGAGTATTTGAGTTACCTGAGTTATGTCTTTTTTCCTTAACTATTAGCTAAACCATTATGTTGACCCTGTTGGAGGTCTGACTTTAATGTGTGGGACAGAAGTTTCCTTCCTTCACACATACATACACACAAATACATAATATATCTTTATACACATTTATACCTGCATCTCCATCTCCATCATTATCTCTCTATATAAATATGTACATATTTGTATCTATGTCTATATATCTATATCTATCCATCTATAGATAGATAGTATATATATATATATATATATGTATATATATATATATATATATATATATATATATATATATAGAGAGAGAGAGAGAGAGAGAGAGAGAGAGAGAGAGAGAGAGATTCTTTTCTATATTGCCCAGAGGAACAAGATTTATTCATTCACATGTTGTTTCATTTACTCAGAATTTCTTAATGACCTCCCATCTTTGATGGAAAGATATGAAAAGAATTCAATTATAGTCCCTATAATTCAAATATAGTATGTCATAAAACTTATAATCTATAGGTGATATAGTAATAATACTGGCAACTCAGATGCATTACTGATGTATTGATGTTCAATTTCTCATTGAGTAGAGCTGTTGAAACTGTGGTGGAGCTTGAATTATAGTCATTTTCCCTGCATAAATCAAAATTGTTTCCCAGAATGGTTGGAATAATTAACAAATTATTGTATATTAGTGTGCCAGTCTCTAGACCCTGAAACACTGAGCATTTACTGTGCTTGGTGAAATTTTGTGACTTTTTTTATGGGGGACGGACATCAAATGAAACTTTATTTTTTCAATTTGCATTTCTTTGTTCATTGATTTAGGGTGACATAATGTAAAATTCTTCATTTAAAGATTGTTCACATCCTTTAAAAATTTTCCTATTAGTAATATCTTGATCTTATACATTTGGGTTTCTTCTCTGTTTATCTTATATAGCAAAACTTTTTCAATGGAATTTTTTTCAGGTTTTTTTTCCCTATTGGATAGTTTCATTTTTTCTCTTAGTTGCATTGATTTCACTGATCTAAAAGCTTTTCAGTTACTTTTAATCAAAGGTTTTCAATTACATGTCTTTCCCTTTTGTGATCTCCACTGTACAATGTTTGAATAATACTTCTCCTCAATTTCAGTGGTTCTTGGAAAAACCTCTTTTACTTTTTTTCTGATCTTTGTGCATTTTGTGCTATAACCTTTTTTATTTAGATCATATAACTATTAAATTATTATAATATAACAATAACCATAATAATAATAACTAGACTGTATTAAGCACTTTCTAGGTGCCATGCACTGTGCTAAACACTTTACAATTACTATCTCATTTGATCTTTACAACACGGGAGGTAGGTGCTTTTATTTTACAGATGAAGAAGGAGAGACAAAGAGAGACCAAGCAACTTGACCAGGGTAACACAAGCAAATAAGAGTCTAAGCCATGATTTGAAGTCAGGTCTTCCTGATTTCAGCCCAGTTGTTCTATTGACAATTTAGCCAACCCTTCAAGTAAGATATTGGCTTAAGTTTTTATTTGTTTGTTTTTCTTTTTCCAAGATTACATTATAGTTTTTCAAAAAAAAATACCAACTATGGAATCCATTCCTAAGCAGCTTTTTTTTTGCTCATATTTATGGAACCATTAACTAGTGAAATTCATCACTTCTGGTTCTTATTTATCTAGTTTGCATCATCTGATCTAATTCTATAAATTACCAGACAGTACCAGATAGTTTTAAAGTTTATTGCTCTATAGAATATTTTTACTTCCAGAACTTCAGTTTCTCCTTCATTTCTACTTTCCTTTCATTTCTAATCCCTCCATTGTTTCCCTTGAGAACTCTTCATAAGAAGGGTTGTGGTTTATGCTTTTGTTTTGCTTCCACAAACGTTTTTGAAAAATACTAAAATGCCCAGGCTGATGGGAGCTTGTCATAAGACAAGTGTAGCCTGCTTTGCAAGGATAATGGTGGAGCACATCTTGGCCTCAAGGGGAAACTGAAAGGGCAGGGCATGACCAACAGCTCTATTCCCTGGTTACAAATATCCTCACTACTGTGCCTACTTAGTCTGTATAAGGAGAGCATGCAGGGAAATCAAGCGAGGAATTTGAGGAATTTGAACTAACAGGAAGGACAGAACTGTGCAACCTCACTCCTGCTTCTGTATCAATGTGAGTGCTCCCAGTGAGCATACACCTACTGAGAAGGGTAAAAATAATCATCTTCCTCTGCCTACTCTGTCTCTGAATTATTTCAGTGAGAATGGGTCAATCACATGGATCTTCCAGAGGGCACTCTGGCAAGGGAAGCAATGGGCAGTGGCAGCTCATCCCAGGTTAACTCCCTGACCTTACCTGGGAAGTCCTGTGATTGCCACAGCCATGTTATGGGACAGATCACATGGATCTCCCTAAGAGCATGCTACCAGGGAAGCAGTGGACAGCAGAATCTAGTCCAGGCTATCTCCCTGACTCTGCTGGCAATTCCTTTGCTCCCTACAAACGTGTTTCTCACAATTTGTTCTCCAAAGTGAATTTTATTGTTATTGTTGTTAGTATTATTACTTGACTCTACAAAGTAATCTTTTGCAATTTGATCAATTGAACACTATTATCTAGTTATAGTAGCATAATATTTTTATTATATTAGCACAGCCCAACTATGAACACTGAATACTCTCATAATTATTTTACTTCTGTAAAATTTTTGAGGGTTATAATTACATAAATCTTAAGTGTAACTTCACGTTGATACTTTTGTATGCATCTTATCATTATTTTGAATAGGATTCCTCTTGCTATCGTTTCCCCCCTTTGTTTTTGTTATTGCTACATAAAAACATTAAGCATTTAAATGTGTTTATTTCTCTAGGAACTGTGATTAAGTCAATAAAACCATTGCTACTTATATGGGCATATCAGTTAACTGCCCTATATTTGTGACATCCTGAAGGTGATATCTTGACTTGTTCATGAATTAGATTTAAGTGAGGCAGAGCAGTACAAAATCTTCATTCCTGACTCCAACAGAGTTATTAGAATGCAATGTCAAGACAGAGACTTGCTATGGTCTGATGCAGTTTAAGAGCTTCAGGGACACCCCAAGGACAGGAAGACTGGGGAGGGCCACCTGGAATGAATTCAGGTGCACTTTTCAAGTCATTGTGGCAAAGGTTTATCATTACACTAAAATGTAAGATGCGCAAATTTGGAGTGTCCACCCCAAATGTTCACATGCACTCTCTGTGCCCAACCTGTGGTAGAGCATTCCAAGCTCGTATTGGTCTGGTCAGCCAGTCGGACACACTGAAATTTTACTTTATCATGGTGATGTCATTTTGGTCCTCTTCCGGAAGAACGCCAACAACAGCAGGCAGAGCTCCTTATGGAAGTTGCAGCTTAATAGGAATGATGCTAAAGATTATATAATCAATGTATATAGGAATCTCTTTGTCTCCTAAAGTGACTTTAAGTGATCCTTGAGAAAATGGGCTTCTCATTGACCACTCCATTTGAATCTCATCATCTCCCCCTTCAAGAAGTAGACACACAAATTCTTTTGGGAAAAGGGGCAAGGGTTATGCATTCCTCAGTCACTGTCACATCTTCTTCCTCTTGTTGGTTATTTTGTCCTAGAAACTCTTCTTTAAAGGCTATACATAAGTCAACCATGTTTTCCTTCCTGTTGACAGTCCTAGTTCTCTAGACCTTTGTCTCTTCATATCCTTAAACCCTAACTTTCAGTTTCTTTTTATGTAGTGTCTTCCTTTCCTAGAATGTAAGCTCCTTGAGGCTAGGGACTTTCTTTCTTTTGTATTTGTATTCTATTTTATTTGTATTTTGTATTATATATCGTTTGTGTATTCCTAGCACTTCTTACTATGCTGGAGAGATAGTTATTAATAAATACTCCTTGACTTGACTTTACATCTTTCACTCACTGCTTGAGGAACTTCCTTTATGGATGAGTGGCAATTAAAAATCCTTTGATGTTGATTTCTAAGACTTGTCCACCTTCACCCCTCCCCAATCTTTTTTAGCTTCTTTTTTCATTATTGCCATTTTGGTGAAAAGTTCCTTTTTTATGATTGTCACATGGAGTGCTATGGAAATGCCAGCTTGCTGCGAACAAGACCCAGGACCAGCTGCTTCTGCAGCCAGAGCCCAGTTGTGAATGAATCCAAGAGTTTTTTGTGTTTTTCTTCAACTCTAGACATAGAGGAGTGTTTTTAAGGGTCCCAGCTTATATACTGATGTCCTCATAGTTCTATATGGACAAGTTATAGAAAGCTGAAATAAAATTGTAGAGCAATAGGGAAATAAGACTGAATCAGACTTGCTTCATGGACAGTGACATCTGGAAGTATGCTTTCAGATTTTTTCTTTCTTCTTCCTTTCTTTATCAAGCTTATCATGTATTGAAATATACATTTGCTTCCTAGTTTTTCTCTTCATTCTCAGAACATGGATCTCTCATGTAAATAACAAACAAACAAAACAAATAAAAAACAGCTTTGATTCTGATCTGACCTTTGGTTTACTGACTTTCCTTTGATTCTGTCAACATGAATTAAAGAGAAGGTAGACAAAATAGCAAAAATTTTGATCTTTCCTAGCGGTAAGGAAGTTGCAGCTGGGGAGCCCAAAGAGGGGACTGGATGCAGGATTCTTATAAGTTATGAAGGCAGAGGGAGAGGAACTATTCCACAAGTTCACAAAAGTAAGTTGTTTTGTATAACAACCCAAACTCTGGAAACTCCATAGAGAAAATCTGAGTTTAAGACATTGACAAAATAGTTGGAGACTGGGAGTGATCATATCTGGTGAGCCCCAGGCAATTCTTGATTCTAGGAAATAGGTCAAGGTTAGCTTTAGTCAGTTTGTTGTCAGCTCCCTCCCTTCTACTAGGCATAGGAGTTTCCCTCAATACACTATTTATGGACAGATCTTCTGAGAGACATCTGACATTCTTGATCACTTAACAAATTCTGCTGCTTCTGCTTCAGAAGAATGTGATCGATCATGCATTGATTGCCTAACATATGATCATTATAAATCAATAAGAAAACAGGCTTAAGATATCAGATTCTTCAACTTGGGCAGATAAATACTATCCTAAAAGCCCTTACAACAATGCTAACAATAGTGATTTAAACATGTTTAGTATCTCTTGACATGCAAGACACACACACAACACACACATGCACACACACACATACACACACATACACACACACTCCAGACTTGTTTTGATGTTATTAGTAGAGGGAAATCCTGGTGTGAAAACTTGCTCCACTGATTCTGATTGACAACTAATCCATAATGTCTAGTCTTAGAGAGTTGTCTACAGCACTGAGAGGATAAGGAACATGTCAGTGGCCACAATACTAGTATGAATCTAAGAAAGGTCTTTGAAACATTCAGGTTGGCACCCAACCTGTCATACTTCCACTCAGGAAAATTCTAGCTGATATAGAACTTTAACATTTAAAGAGAACTTTGTGTACATTATCTAATTTCATTTCCATAATACTATGAATTATGATATGAACTGTTAAGAAGTCCCCTAAACTTGTCTTTGAGAGTTGCCATATTTTCCAGAAATACTGGATCCAGAGCATACAGAAGGTCCTGAATATGTCAAGGATGAAGCCCCCTGCCCCAACTGACATAATTTGTTATTTTCATCCCAAACTAAATACTCTGTATGTCTTCAGGAGTCAAGACAGGCACCAGTCAGTTTGGTCTAGGTTGAAAAACTTCTTGTGCATCTGGGAATTCATGTAGGTAAACAGACCATCTTATCCTCATAGTCTAGTAATTCCCAAGGCAAAAGAATGCAGCTTCTGCCGTCAACTCATTCCTCACCTTTGGGAGGGGTTTTGTCCTTTCCCCACTTTTACCATACCTTTTTTCCTCCCATGCCACACTCTGGTAGGTGGTGATTTATGCTTCTTTCTCCTTCCTTTTTCTTGATGTCATAAAAATGCAAACTCCTGTATGGATTGTGAACTCTTTGAGTTCCATATTCATGTTCATTTCTTTTGTAATAAACCTAGTTTTCATGTAAGTTTTGTGCAGTTGTGATAGCCTCTTGACAGAAGCTCCAAATGTCATTACTCCATTTTATAAATAAGGTTAAATGACTTGACTATGAGCATTCTGCTGGTAGCAGCGATGGGATTTGAATCCATCTCCCTCCTGATTCTGAACCTACAGTTTTCCCCACTACACCACATTAGAAACTATGGCCTATGCACGAGATTGTTCTGTGTAGAAGATGGAGTATTTTGATGAAATAATTAACAGACTTACATCCTCTTTAGCAGTAGCTATAGTCTATCACAAAATGTAGCTATAAAATAAAAATTCAATGAAACCAAACTTTATAGTCTACACAAGGACAAATGACTAAATTTATAGGTTTTTCCTCTACTTATTCCTCACTTGCTAAATATTGATTGACCATTTTGATTCCATGAAGCAGGACTCTTGAGGGAAAGAATGTTCTGCCACCATTATTCTAATGCTTTTCACATGGTCTTTAAGTTTAGGAATGGAAATGACATACATCATCTTATTTCTCTTTTATGTGTGGAGTCCTTCTAAGCTAATCGAGTAACAATAAATATTATTGCTTTGCTTTGATTTGTTTATCATTGATCCAGTTCTTAATTTGAAAGACTATGGTTCTACAATTTCTCTGTACTCAGAATCAACCCTTAGCTTAAAAGGCCCAAAGTCCCACTGCATCCTGGGCCATCTCTAGTCTTCTTGATCAATATCTGGCCGCTGGACCCAGTTGACCTGGAGGAGAAAGTGAGGCTGGTGACTTTGCACAGCCTTCCCTCACTCAAATCAAAGTCAATTGTAAGTCATGTCATCATTTCCCTCACGTCACTATGCACTTTACGAAAGAAAAGACAACCACAACCACACCACAGAATCACAAAATGAAATTCATTTCATGCATCAACTTAAGAGTTTTCATAAGAAAGACATTCTTAGCATATTTTTTACATCTTAGACCTCTTTGGCAGTTCAGTGAAGCCTTTTTGATTTAATGCATAGAAAAAGATATATAGGAAACTTGGTTTGACAAAGAATCATTGAAATGTTTTGTTTTATTTTTGAAAAGTTCATGGGCTCAATATGAAGAATCTTTGTTCTAGTATTTTCTAGATTAAGAATAATAGGAAACGGCTACAAAAGCAAGGGACCATTTTTGCAGATGTTCAACATGAGTCGTTCTTATAGGAATTGCTGTGATTTTTTTACCGTAAGTTCTTTGAGCAAAATAACACCTTTTTTCACTTAAACCTAGGAGGTTACTATTGTTGATATTCCAAATATCATCTACCCAGCTGACCTGCCCAGCTCTCCCTCTCCCCAAGTGAAAATCTATTATGGAAGATTCCATATACCATGAAATTATTGCATACAGGTATTGAATAAAAATAAACCACCCTCACTTTAAAGCATAGTTAAAAATGCAATACCATCCCCATATTTAGTCAGCACAACTAAAACTGAATAAAATATTACAAGACAGTTTTTTTTTTAAATTCTGATGATGCATAATACACATTTAAGAACAGATTTTTAAAATATCAGTATTAAAGATCATTTTAGAATATATTATCACCTCCTGTAAAATAACAGTTGCTAAAGGATCTATAAATAAAGATATGGCAAATGATAATCATGCAGTATTCTAAGGCATGTCTCAAGTCCTAATTCCAGATGTTTTATGTTTATTACACAAATTTAATCATTTTAACCTCCCACCTAGGAGATCACGGAAGTTGCCCTATTTATGTATCAAGGAGCATGATTAATTCTTTCCAATAGGAAGATAAGAGAGGCTTTACATGCACTTCTTTCTGTACTACGAGTACAAATGTTTCCTCCTGTAAATATCAGAGGAAAGACAATATGGGAATTGGGTTTCATTGCTCTGACCCTTGTCTTAGCCATGCAGCTGTCTTCATTGAAAGATGTAATTTTCACAAGAGTTCACTAGGCCTGTAATCCTTTCAAACCCAGCCTTGTCATCTTTTCCTCACTCAAATGAAAAATGTATTTTTGAGGCCTAAAATGATCCCCTCCTCTCCCTTTCCTCTCCCCAACCAAACTTGCAGGGCCCTGGAATGAGTTTTTGACAGCTAACCTTATTTTTACCCAGTCATACATCATCAGACCAACACAGATCTTACAAGTATATTACCTAAGTCCAGATGAAGTATTTTCCTAATAGATCATAAGGACCATGTCACTTCTGTGATACATTCACTGTAATATCAGCCAGTCAGCCAAAAGCCATGGAATGACCTAGACCTAAGGAGTGTTATTTAATTTGTGAATGCAGCAGGGATTCAAAAGGCAAGCCTTCTTTCCCGTGTGAAAGAGTGAGCTGTTATGTTCTTGAGAATCTCCTAAGAAAATTGATTAAGGTAAATAAAGTTTAGGCAAAGGGGAATCACTTCCTCTCCTAGCTTTTAAACAGGACTTCAGATGTTATCTGTCTCTTTGAAGTTTCACTGTGCAAAGGAATTATTGTTCTCTACCAGGGTTCATTCCTGGAAAATACTATGAAGTAGACAAATCTATAACCAGCTTCTCTTCACCCAATTTCTTAGTATCCTCTCTAGAGTCTTATGTCTTTGTCCCCGAGCTGCTCGGCCCTCTCTCCCTCTCAGCTTTATTTTGCAAACCCTGCTGTAATAGATGGCTCATTCTCCTGACTTCTTCCTCCCCAACATGTCCCCCAGATAAATATCTTAACTCTCTTGAGTCTCATACACTCTGTACTCTCACATTTTCAAGATGCGTCACAATCAATTAGTAACATAAATCAGTCTACTTACTAATGTTAGCTCATAGAGTCATAGGAGCCTAAATTCTGCCTGGAAGATCCTTAGAGGACATTTTATCCAACATTCTCATTTCAAAGAGGAGGAAACCAAGTCTCTGAGAGGTTAGATAACTTTCCCAAAGTAACACAATTGACCAAGGCAGGATTTGAGCATCTGACTCCAAAGCAGGTACTGTTTCTGCCATATCACCAAGTAGATGTTTACCTAGTTGATTTATTTACAGACTGGATAGTAACCCAAAGAAAGACTAAGATAGAGCGTTTATCTTGGGGATGAATCAAGTAATGGAAAGACTATATGAGCCGAGACTCAACTGAAGGAAATAGAGTTCTATGATGATCTTAGAATGTTTTTTTTAGTGTTAGAAAAGACCTTGGAGGTCATTGAACCCAACCCCCTCATTTTGCAAATGAGGGAATTGAAGTACAAAGAGGGAGATAACCAGGGTACCATCAGACATAGGTGTCTAAGGCAAGATTTGAACTCAGGTCTTTCTGACTCCATGCCCAGTTATCTATATACTACAGCACATATTATTGTCTTTACCATGAGACTTTGTTCTTATCACAAGATTTCCATAAGAATTCTCAGTTGGAAAAGGTTCAGAGAACAGGAAAGAGGCAAATATGTTCAAGCAGAGAAGTCCAAGCTGCATGTGCCATTTTCAGAAAGCTGAAAAGGCAAGAGGTAGGAGGGATGTAATAAGTGACAGCTAACATAGGAGGAAGGAAGTTAGAACAATAACCAAAAAAAGAGGGAATGGAATGGAGGATCAAGATAACAATCAGAAAATATTAGAATGATAGATCTGACAGGAGTATTTCTTTAGAAGGTTCAACCAATCTAACACTTCAAAGATCCCTGCAGATGAAACTCTCCTATGGACTGGTACTTGGTATCCAAAGTAAACTTTGCTGGAGTATGAATAAAAGGGAGAATTGCTGGCATCATATCGAGCTAGCAAATTATGCTTTCTGGTATCCTTCAAATAAGCACGTATAAGTGGTTATGTTTCCTGATTTTTAAGGCCAACCTGTTCTCTGTTTGATTTAACATCATCTTTGAAACAGTAAAGAAAAATTCAAAAATATTACTCCCATATAAATTCATAGAGGCACAAGACTTTTAAGGATTCCTGAGTTGAGGCTACTTGAGTTCCAGGAAGTTAAGAATAGTAAATATACATGGTAGCAGAAATTGTTGAGAACTATCACCCTTGCTATCATTTGCACAGTGTGTTGTGCTTTGCCAAGCACTTTACAAATGCCATCTCATTTCATCCTCACAACAATGCTGAGAGGTATGTGCAATTTTTATCCTTGTTTTATAGATGAGGAAACTGAGACAGAGGCTAAATGACTCTTACAGGGTTTAATGTTTAGAAACAGTGTTTCATAAATATAGAGCTAGAAGCAAACTCAGAAGTTATCTGATTTTAGTACCATTGCTAAGAAATTTTAAATAATAAAACATTATTGTATCATATCAAACATTATTGTATCCTATCACTCTGAAGTATAGCCACTGTGATATCTGTCAGTTCTCAAATCTCTTCTGAATAATAATAGGTGCTAATACTTACATAATTCCTTGAGGTTTAAAAACACTTTACATATTTTATACAGTTTGGTGCTCACAAAAATGTAAGAAGTTGGTGCTAGCATTATCTGCATTTTACAGATGATAAAATTAAGGCAAAACAAATGTTAAATTGACCTGAAAATTTGATTGATGAGATAATTTTGGAATTATGGAATTAGCTGAAAGATATGAAAAAAAAGCCTAGACATCATTTTTGAAGAAATTATCAAGGAAAATTGTACTGATAATTTACAACCAGAAGGAAAAATAGAAATTGAAAGAATCTACTGATTACCATCTAAAAGAGATCCCAAAATGAAAACTTCCAGAAATATTGTGCCCAAATTCCAGAGCTCCCAGATTAAAGAGAAAACTCTTCAGGCAGCCAAAAGAAATGATTCATGTATTATGGAACCACTGTCAACATTACACTAGATTTAGCAGATGCCATATTAAATAAGTGGATGGCTGAGAAGACTGTTGCATTAAATGTTCATTTTTTCCTCTTGAAGGCTTACACAGTTTTTCTGAGTAGTTTGTGCTTGGTTATAATTCCAACTCCTCTTCTGGATTATTTAATATAACAGTGGACTTTTGAGAATTCTTCATGAAAAGACTGGAGCTGCATAGAAAAATATGACTTTCAAAGAAAAACTCAAGAGAAATGCAAAAAGGTAAATATGAAAGAGGATTCACAAGGGACTCATTAAGGTTAAACTTACCAAACAGTTGTTTTATATTACCAAAAAAATGTCATCTAGAATAAAAGTTCTAGAATATCAAAAAATCATTGGAATAAACCTAAAAAGGAAGATGGCTTAGCAGTACCAGATTTCACATTATATTACAAAGCAATAATCATCAAAAAAAATGTACTACTGGCTAAGAAATAGAGTGGTGGATCAGTCAATTAGATTAGGTATGTAATTCACAGTAGTAAATGACCATAGTAATGCAATGTTTGATAAACCATTAGATGTATGCATTTGGGCTAAAAACTCACAATTTGATAAAACTTTCTGAGATACTGGAAAGCAGTTTGGCAGAAACTAGGTATAGAACAATATCTCACACAGTATATCAAGATAAGGTGAAAATGGATAAAAAATAGATATGAAGAGTGAGATAATAAATAATTTAGGGGAACATGAGGAAAATGTGCCTGTCAGACATTTGCATTAAGGTAGAGTTTATAATGAAATATGTGATAAAGAGAATCACAGATAGTAAAATGGATAATTTTCATTACACGAAACTAAAAAGCTTTTGACAAATTATACTAATGCAGCTAAAATTACAAGGAAGAAAGAACATTCAGGAAAAAAAAACATAGTAAGTTTCTCTGATAAAGATCTCATTTCTCAAATATGTAGAGAACTGAACCAAATTTATAAAAGAAAAAAAAGTTATTTCCCAGTTGATCAAAGGATATGAACAGAAAAATTTTAGAAGATATAAAAGCTATCAATAGTCACATGGAAATAAATGTTCTAAATCACTACTGATTAGGGAAATTCAAATCAAACAACTCTGACATTCTACCTATACCCATCAGATAGATTAACATGACTGAAAAGGAAAATGAAAAATTCTGGAGGGAATGTGAAAAAATTGGGACACTAATACAGTGTTTATGGAGTTGTGAATTGGTCTCACCATTTGAGAGAATAATTTTTAATTACATCCAGGGGTCTCTGAAATTTCACATACCCCTTTGACCCAGAAATACCACTATCACTTGTTTCCCAAAGGGATCAAAGAAAAAAGGAAAAGTACTTATTCATATGAAATATCTACAGCAGTATTTTTTGTGCTGGCAAAGAATTACAAATTGTGATGATGTTTATTAGTTAAGGAATACTTGAACAAGTTTTGGCATGTGATCATGGTGGAGTACAATTATGCTATAAGAAATGGTGAGTAGGATAAAATATTGTAAGGATGATCAACTGTGAAAGACTTAGCTAATATAGTATGATCAAGACAATAATATAAGACAGTTGCAATGAACCAATAATGAAAAATGCTATCCACTTCCAGAGACAACTGATGAACTCTAAATACATATTAAAGCATACTTTTTTCTTTACTTTGCTTAATTTTCTCCATTTTTGTCTGCATTTTTTTTGCATCATGGCTAATATGGAAAATATTTGCATAAGTTAACATGTATAATTAATAACAAGTTTCTTGCCTTCTTAAGGAAAGGATATGGTGGAAGGGAAATATTTTGGAACTCAAAATTTCTAAAAATGAAAGTTAAAATTTTACATATAATTAGAAAATATTTAATGAAATCACATACATATATATGTATATAATGCACACACACATGCATATTTTTATTCTTGACCATCACTTTGATTGCTACTTGGTGGATGAATTAGATTGAGAAGAGACTTGTACTGGCAGACCATATAGAAAGCCATTTCAATAGTCCAGGAATGAGGTGCTAAGGCCTTGCGTTAGAGTGATGCCAGTATCAAACAACAAGGTACACATGAGAAAGATGACACAAAGGAGCAGTCAGTAAGTTTTGACAACAGATTAAATATAAGGGTTTAGAGACAGTAGATAAGAATGACACCTACTGTTTAAGCCTGGAGAATTGAGAGCATGGTAGTTCCCTTAAGAGTAATAGGGATATTTGGAATGGGAAATAATAATGAGTTCCATTTGGACATTTTGGCTTTCATAGATCTGTTGGACAATCCAATTCAAGATGTCTGAAAGGCATTCAGAGATTTGAGTTTAGCGGTTGGCAGAGAGATTAGAGTTGAATAAATAAATCTTAGAATCATCAGCAGAGAGATAATAATTAAATTAATAGTAGTTCATTAAATCACCAAATTAAAGTAGTATAGAGTGAAAAGAAAAGAGGTCCCAAGCCAAAAAACAAAAATGGGGAGAGGAGGATGCTTTGGAGAAAAGAAAAGTGCCAGCATTTTTATAACACAGGAGCAAACTAGGACAAACACGCAGGATAAATGTATGTGCCCTGGATGAGGAACCAGCCAAGGAAACAGAATAAAGAGTGTTCAGATAGAAGAGGAAAATCCAAAGCAAGTAATGTTCTCACAACCTAGGAAGAAGAAAATATCAAGAAGAAGGTTATCAGCAATGTCAAAAGTTATAAAGAAGTCAATAAGAATGATTAAAAAAAGACTGTTGAATCTGGCAATTTAAAAATATTTGGTAACTTTGGAGAGTGCAGCTTAAGTGGAATGATGAAATTGAAAACTAATGGTAATGGGTTAAAAAGAAAATGAGAGGAGATAAAGTGGAGAGCTGTATGTAGGTGGCAGCTAGATGAGGCAGTGCATAAAATACCGGGCCTGGCGTCAGGAAGACTGTCCTGAGTTTAAATCTGACCTCAGACACTTACTAGCTGTGTGATCCTAGGCAAGTCATTGCTTACTTTAGTTCCTCATCTGTTCAATGAGTTGGAGCAGGAAATCCCTTCAGTATCTTTATCAAGAAAACCCCAAAAGGGATAGGACATGAATGAAAATAACTGAATAACAATTGTAGGTGGTCTTGTCAAGGAGTTTTTCCACAAGTAATAGAAATGGCTTGTTAGAGAGGACATGAAGATTGAGTGAAAGTACTTTGGAGGATGGAAGGACATAGACATATTTGTAGGAAGCAGGCAAGGAGACAGTAGACAGGGAGAGATTTAGGATAAACAATAGAATAGGGATAAAAGAAAGGACAGTCTGTTGGAAAAGATGGAATGGATTGGGATCACTTGTATAAGTAGAAGAGTATTCCTTGGCAAGTAGTAGAGTTACTTCAATATGTGATATAGGGATAGAAAAAGAAGATAGTGGCAGAAGGAATCAGTGTCATAACAAGGAAGGGGAGAATAGGAAGTTCTCAACAAATGACTTTAATTTTTCCTATAAAATATGAGGGAAAGTACTAACGTTTGAAAGTTAGGGAAGGGTGAACCATGGGAGGTCAGATGCTAGATTAAAAAAAACAGTTTAGAAGAGTGGCTTGCTAAGGAGCAAAGGACCATTTGAGGTTGTGTAACTTGAATTTGTAGTGGACTTAGAATGATTGGGTGATTTTGTTTCCACCTTTATTCAGGAGCATGAGAGTAGCACTGGAGGTAGCAGAAACTGGAAGTAGGAGTCATCCAAAGCTGAAGCTCGGCAGGGTATAATCAGCAATATAAGAAGTAGACCAGGGATTCAATAGAAGAGGCCAATGTAGAGTTGGTCCAGTTCACCAAGGGACCTAGATGGAAAGATAAAGGTGAGAGGAATTAGTGTAGGAGCAATGGTCTGGGAGACAAGTGAGGGGCTGAGGGACTGGAGGACACAGTATAGATAAAGAGTCAGGTTTTGTATGAAAAGACAGGGGGGAATAAAGGCAATAGATTATTACAAGTCAGTGATCTATCCACTGGGTTGTTCACCTGATGAATATGTTAAGATCAAATATTTTGAGCCAGAAGGGAGTTTAGACACCATCTCATCCAAACTTTTCATTTTATTCTTTCATAGATGAAGAATCTGAGATCCACACCAAAAAGCAAAACAAAACAAACATTTTCCATCTGTACCAATCATCATCTATATATTTTTTCCACTTTTGTGGCTAAATAAATAAGAAAGGCCATTTATAATTTGTCCTTTCCTCTCCTCTCCTCTTTTCTCCTCTCCTCTCTTTTCTTTTCCTCTGCTCTCTTTTTCTTTCCTTCTTATCTCTGTGTGTAAAAATGTGTGTAAATCTATCTATCTATCTATCTATCTATCTATCTATCTATCTATCTATCTATCTACATGTCTCTAGATATATGTGTATTATGTATAGTGTGTATATTCAAAAAATAATTTCAAGATGTTGACAGTATTGAACATTAACCCCTGATGGTCCTTTCTAAGATGTGTATGTGAATTGTAATTTAAGGAAAGATAATTTTAAGAGAGCAGATGTGAGGAGGGAAACTATTGCACATATGTGAAATAGCTAGTATAAAAGCATGGGAGTGTAAATGGAAGTCATTTAGACTCTCTGTCCCCCCAAATACTCATATATAAAATGAAATAGTAAGGTCAAAGAAATTGTACAACGCTCACAGCTGTCAATCCTCCTAAGGCAGAGCCTTCTCTTTGTACTCTGTGCTTTGTCTGTATTCCTCTACTAGTCAAAGAAGCCCAAGATCAGTCTCAACTCTTACCTCAGAGATCTTAGGCATCTGAGTGGTGCAGTGGAGAGCCTTCAATCTGGTGTCAGGAAGCCCAGAGGTCAAATTCAATCTCAAAAATTTGCTAGCTATGTGACCCTTGGAAAAAATCACTTTGCCTCAATTTCTTCAACTGTAAAATGATAGTAATAACTGCACCAATTTCTTCCAGGTTTGTTATGAGGATCAAATGAGATATTATTTGAAAAAGCACTTAGCAGGGAAAGAACCAAGATGGTGGAGTAGAAGGATGGACCTGTAGAAGCTACCCCCCACAGTCCATAAAATACTCATAAAAAATGACTCTAAAGAAGTTCTAGAGCAGCATAAGCAAGAAAACAATATAGTGAAAGAAATTTGCAGCCCAAGACAGCCTGCAAGACTGACAGGAAAGGTCTATCAAACTGAGTACAGAGTGGAGACCAACCTCAGCTGTGAGGCTTTGCATGGACAGGACCAGAGCAGGCCTCAGAAGTGAAATTCCCAGCAGCAGCTGGGGTTCTCAGTTTGCTCAACCCACAAACTCTGGAGACAGCTTCAAAGGTCAGTGAAAAAGCTCTCTCACCTGGGTGAGAAGGGAACATGGTCTGGCTCTGCCAGTAGCAGTGACTGCAGCAGCTGCATTCATTTTTGGAACCCTTGGCCTAAAGCCCCTAGGGGAATTGAGCTGATGATCTGAATCTCAGCCCTGAGTGAGAAGATTGCTGACCGTGGAACTGTGGGTGGCTCTGAAGAGAGAACCCTACTGGCAGATCCTGGGAAGAACAGAGTTCTTGTGGTTGTTCCCTCACGAGAGCACAGTCCAGGAGAGGAGTAAACTGCTCTCCCTTGATTGTGCCACCTTGGAGGAACTGAGAACTTACATGTCCCTTGAATATATCCTCCTCTTGACAAAACACTCAGAAGTCAAGTAACTGACTGGGAAAATGCCTCAAGAAGAGAAAAAAAATGACTATAGAAGGTTACTTTCTTGGTGAACAGATATTTTTTTCCACCCTTTCAGACGAGGAAGAAAAATGCATATAATCAAAGGAAGACATCAAAGTCAAGACTCCTTGCATCCAAAACCTCTAAAATAAATATGCAATGGACTCAGGCCATGTAAGAGCTCAAAAAAGGATTTTGAAAATCAAGTAAGAGAGGTGGAGGGAAAATTGGAAAGAGAAATGAGAGCAATGCAAGAAAATCATGAAAAGCAAGTCAACAACTTGCCAGAGGAGACCCAAAAAAATGCTAAAGAAAATGAAACCTTTAAAAATAGGCTAACTCAACTGACAAAAGAGATCCAAAGAGCTAATGAAGAGAAGAATTCTTTAAAAAGCAGAATAGTGAAATGGAAAAGGAGGTTCAAAAGCTCACTGAAGAAAATAATTCTTTAAAAATAAGAGTGAAATTCAGGGAAGCTAATGACTATATGAGAAACCAAAAAATTATAAAACAAAACCAAAAGAATGAAAAAAATAGAAGATAATATGAAATATCTTATTGGAAAAACAGCTGACCTGGAAAATAGATCCAGAAGAGACAATTTAAAATTGATGGGACTACCTGAAAGCCATGATAAAAGAAAAGCCTAGATACCATATTTCATGAAATTATCAAGGAAAACTGCCTTGATATTCTAGAACCAGTGGGTAAAATAAATACTGAAAGAATCCACTGATAACCTCCTGAAAGAGATTCATAAAGAGAAACTCCTAGGAATATTGTAACCAAATTCCAGAGTTCCCAGATCAGGAAGAAAATATTGCAAGCAGCTAGAAAGAAACAATTCGAATATTGTGGAAATACAATCATGATAACACAAGATCTAGGAGTTTCTACATTAAGGGACTGAATGGCTTGGAATATGATATTTCAGAAGTCAAGGGAACTAGGATTAAAATCAAGAATCACCTACCCAGCAAAACTGAGTATAATACTTCAGGGGAAAAAATGGTCATTCAGTGAAATAGAGAACTTTCAAGAATTCTTGATGAAAAGACAACAGCTGAATAGAAAATTTGCCTTTCAAACACAAGAATCAAGAAAAGCATGAAAAGGTAAACAGGAAAGAGAAATCATAAGGAACTTACTAAACCTGAAGTGTTTACATTCCTACATAGAAAGACAATATTTGTAACTCTTGAGACTTCTCTCAGTATTTGGGTAGTTGGAGGGATTATACACACATACACACACACACACACACATACACACACATAGACAGAGAGCACAGGGGGAGTTGAATAGGAAGGGATGATTTCTAAAAAAAATAAAATAAAGGGGTGAGAGAGTTATATGTTGGATGGAGAAAGGAAGAAATGGAATGGGGCCAGTTAGCTCTCAAGAAAGAGGCAATGAAAAGATTTTTCAATGGAAGGGAAAAGGAGGGAGGTGAGAGGCAAAAAGTGAATCTTATTCTCATCACATTTGGCTTAAGGAGGGAATGACATGCACATTCAATTTCATGTGAAAATTTATCTTATACTACAGGAAAGTAGGGGAGAAGAGGAAAAGTGGGGCGGGGGGATGATAGAAGCGAGAACAAATGGGAGGAGGGAGTAATTAGAAGTAGACATTTTAGGGGAGGGACAAGTTCAAAAGAGAGAATAGAATAAATGGGGCCAGGATAGGATGGAGGGAAATATAGTTAGTCTGTCACAACATGACTATTACGGAAGTTTTTTGTGTAGCTACACATATATAGCCTATATTGAATTGCTTGCCTTCTCAGAGGGGATGGGTGGGAGGGAGGAAGGGAGATAAGTTGGAACTCAAAGTTTCAGGAACAAATGTTGAGAATTGTTTTTGCATCCAGCTGGAAAATAAGAAATATAGGCAATGGGATATAGAAATCTATCTTTCCTACAAGAAAAGAGAGAAGATGAGAATAAAGGAAGGGAGTGGTGTGATAGAAAGGAGGGCAGACTAGGTGAAGGGGTAATCAGAATGTACAGTGCTTTGGAGTGGGTGAAAGGGAGAGATGGGGAGAAAATCTGGAACTCAAAATCTTCTGGAAATGAATGTTGTAAACTAAAAATAAATAAATATGTTTTTGAAAAAGCACATAACACATTGCCTAGCTTATCGTTGGTAATATGTGAATGTTTGCCTCCTTCCCTGAAGACCACCCAGGTCTTCAGCCTGCATCACCTATGTTTGAGCTTCTAGTTCAACTTTTTTTAAACTCTTGAACTAAGGGGTCTATATCATCTCCTAGATTCTTGACCTCAATTTCAGTCTTCTCACCTTCCAAGGTACTTAATAATTTTTTATTAATATATTGGTTGAGTCAAAAGTCTTTTGAGACCTTGGGGAAATGTTATTCAGTCTAGATAATTATTCTTTCCATCTGCTTTGCCAAGTTAGTCAGCATTGTCTGAATTTTAGAAGTCAATTGGATCAACTAATTTAACAGTTTAGCACCTGCGTGGCATAGTGCATAGAGCACCAGGTCTGGAGTCAGGAAGACCTGAGTTCAAATCTGGCCTCAGACATTTTCTAACTCTGTGACCCTTGGCAAGTCACTTAATCCTGTTTGCCTCAGTTTCCTCATTTGTTGAATGATCTGGAGAAGGAAATGGTAAACCCTTCCAGTATTTTTGCCAAGAAAACCTCAAATGTGGTCACAAAGAGTCAGACACAATTGAAAAGACTGAACAACAACAATATTAACAGTTATGTAACACTCTATATTTTTCAAAGCATTTTATGTACTTGCTTTACGGGATCTTCACATTTATCCTAAGAGGCTGGCGTTATTGTCATCATCCTCAATTATAGGTGACAAAATTTTACCTTATAAAGGTCAAACAACTAGACAAAAGTTATACAGCCAGTGTAAAAAACTGAATTGAACCCAAGAACTGCTGACTCAAGTCCCACACTCTTCTCCACACATTATATTGCCTTTTTCCTTTTCATTGGTAATTTGTTAGTGATAGGGTCACATTTACAAAAGACAAATGACAGAGATCTTGGTCACAAGAGTCACTGCTCTAGAAAAATTTAAGAATGATAAGGCTTCACAGAGCCATACAACTTTTGTAATCATCCATATCACTAATTGAGACTAGCAATAAGTCCAACTTTTATTAACTTTTACTATTGTTTCCCCTTACAGAAATCTGTGTTATGTGTACAAAAGGATACTAAAGTTGATAGTTGAAGCAGCTCTGCAAATAATTTAGGTCTGCTGCTATTATAAAAATCAGGACAAAGCCATAGTTCAAGGCCAGGATTTTCCAGACTGAATTTTAATTGAAAATCCCAGCTCTGGGCCATGTTTGCATAGGTAAAGTGAAGAATAAACTGTCCCTGTAGATTCAACCTACATAGAACATACTTCATCATTACCCATACTTTGGCATTAGGCCACATGTCTGGAGATTAAACATGACTTTAAAATGGAGCTTTCCCCATACGGTATCAGGAGAATTTTCCCTGTGTTACTAAGCATGATGACAGCTACCACACTCTGTGACCTCCCGTAGGCTCTGACTGGCCATGTCTAGCTGAGAGGCTATTTACCTTAATTATTCAACCACATCTTATGCAATGTCAAGTGGCAACTCAGCAAATAGCTTGTGTCACCACTGCATAATTTTAACATCTTCACTTTTTGACAACAGATGTGTGTCACACATTATTGGTTGACCTTTAAGTATTTTATCAGGCCATTATGACAACAGTGGCAAAATTGATGAAAATTGATGATGCTTTAAAAACACACAATTAGAGTGGCTTGATTAGAAATGAAATACATCTTGACTAACTTCTCCTTTGAATATGATATATAAGCAGTAGCATTAATGACAAAACTTTTTTTTAATATAATGAACCATAAAATTGCAGTCAGCATTCGAGAGCACTCTAGCAGATAAGTAAGGCAATTTTCCTCATCATTTTTCCTTTTGTTGTCAATCTTGTTGCATAGTCCATTGCCTTTTCAATGAGTGATAGTGAGAATATTCAAGATTCTGATACGCTCGAATGTCTACACTTAGGTAAAAGTACTCTGGATTTTATCTATCCATTTCTAATCAATTTTACTATGTAAGAGTTGTGTCTATAAAGTTTTAATAGAAACTTATTAAAACAAGAATGCCATTGGAGGTACTTGGTATGGAGAAATCATATTTTTATTACATATGTGCCCTTCAAAGTGTCCATTGTGATGTCTCATCTTGCTAGCATATCCTGAATGAAGTTGTTCATTCTTAGATAATTTCACTTGAAAGGTTCTAGACTTGTATTTAAACAGTGATGAATAATTCATTGAGTTCCCTTTTCCTTCCCAGAGAACTCTATATAATGTCTGCAAAAGTGTAAACAAAAGAAAATACTATTGTGGTGTACTCTGATTCCACAAAAAAAAGCCAAAAAAAAATTTTCTTGGGTCTGTTAGCCACTTTCCCCACTCTCCAGATTATTCCCTAAATAATATTTATTTTTGATTTGTAGACCTGTAGAGTGGAAAATTATAGATGCATTCATAGCCAGTTCCAAGAAAGTTGTGAAGTAGGGACTTTTCTTTTAGTACTAGTTTCCCATAATCCATCTAACCATCCATTCATCCACCCATCCATTCATCCATTCATCCACCCATCCATCCATTCATCCATCCATCCATCCATCTATCCATCCATTCATCCATCTATCCATTCAACCATCTAACAAACATTTATTGAATGGTTAGTGAATGCTTAGGAAGCACAATGCCCAAATGTTATGAGTAAGGCCTAGCTCTCAAGAATCTTTCAGTCTCGGGGCGGAGCCAAGATGGCGAAGTAGAAAGACGCACATACACATAGCTCTGAACCCACAAAACACAGAACGGCAGAGGGGACTAACCCAGGGCGAATTCTGCACCCAGAGACCACGGAATATTGGAGCGAGGGAGATTTCTGTTCCAGAGAGACCTGCAAACCTCTCGTGGGGGGTCCTTCGCACCGTGGACTGGGCGCCGGGGCGAGAAGCAGAGAGCAGCCCTACCGCGGCAGCGACAACGTGGGAAGCAGATCCGAGAGGGCTGCGAGACGGGATCTCCAGCGGCCACGCGGGTCCCCCCACCCACAGAGAGACCTGCAAACCTCTCGCAAAAGGTCCCTCGCGCTGCAGACGTGGAGCCCAGCCCGGACCTGTGGCGGCGGCCGCGGCTCTGAAAGGCACAGTCCTAAGAGGGCTCCAGAGGCGGGATCTTCAGCAGCGGCACGGGCCCCCCCACCAACAGGTGACTGACGGGGGTAGGTGAGAGAGTCTCTTTGGCAGGTTGAGAGGGGAGTGAGGTGCCCCCATAGCTCGGGCCCCCCCCGGGAGGTGGGGACTGAGAGGCGGCTGCGGCTGCGGACGGCGGATCCCCAAGCGGGCGGGAGCCTGGATCCATTGTGGAAGGTCTGTGCATAAACCGCCTGAGGGAATTGAGCCAGAGAGGCGGCCCTGCCCCTGACCACCTGAATTTAATTTAACACTGAATAACAGCCCTGCCCCCGCCAAAAGCCCTAAGGCGGGAAGCAGCATTTGAATCTCAATCCTCCCAAACGCTGGCTGGGAGGAGTAGGAGGCGAGGTGGGTGTGAGGAGAACATTCAGAGTTCAGGCCACTAGGTGGAGAATATGCCAAGAAAAGGGAAAAGAAATAAAACTATTGAAGGGTACTTTATCGCAGAGAAAAAAACACTTCCTCCCCTCCTTTCTGATGGGGAGGAACAATGCTTGCCATCAGGCAAAGACACAGAAATCGAGGATTCTGTGTCCCAGCCCACCCAATGGGCTCGGGCCATGGAAGAGCTCAAGAGGAATTTTGAAAATCAAGTTAGAGAGGTGGAGGAAAGACTGGAAAGGGAAATGAGAGGGATGAGGGAGAAGCATGAAAAACAGATCAGCTCCCTGCTAAAGGAGAACCAAAAAAATCTTGAAGAAATTGGCACCCTGAGAACTAGCCTAACTCAGCTGGCAAGGGAGGTGCAAGGGGCCAATGAGGAGAAGAATGCTTTCAAAAGCAGAATTAACCAAATGGAAAAGGAGATTCAAAAGCTTACTGAAGAAAATAGATCTCTCAAATCTGGAATGGTACAGATGGAAGCTTTGGACTTTTCGAGAAAGACAGATATCTCAGAACATACCGCGCAGATTCGAAAAATGGAAGATAAGGTGAAATATCTTATTGGAAAAACAACTGACCTGGAAAATAGAATCAGGAGAGACAATGTAAAAATTCTGGGACTACCTGAAAACCATGATCAAAAGAAGAGCCTAGACATCATCTTCCATGAAATTATCAAGGAAAACTGCCCTGAGATTCTAGAACCAGAAGGCAAAATAAATATTCAAGGAATCCGCAGAACACCGCATGAAAGAGATCCAAAAAGAGAAACTCCTAGGAGCATTGTGGCCAAATTCCAGAATTCCCAGGTGAAAGAGAAAATATTGCAAGCAGCTAGAAAGAAACAATTCAAGTATTGTGGAAATACAATCAGGATAGTACAAGATCTGGCACCTTCTACATTGAGGGACAGAAGGGAATGGAATAGGATATTCCAGAAGTCAAAGGAAATAGGACTGAAGCCAAGAATCACCTACCCAGCAAAACTGAGTATAATACTTCAGGAAAAAAAATGGTCTTTCAATGAAATAGAAGACTTTCAAATTTTCCTGATGAAAAGACCAGAACTGGAAAGAAAATTTGACTTTCTAACACAAGAATGAAGAGAACCATGAAAAGGCGAACAGCAAAGAGAAATCATAAGGGACTTACTAAAGTTCAACTGTTTACATTCCTACATGGAAAGACAATATTTATAACTCTTGAAACATTGCAGTATCTGGGCACTGGGTGGGAGTACACACACACACACACACACACATGCACACACTCACACATACATAGAGACAGAGTGCACAGAGTGAATTGAAGAGGATGGGATCACATACTAAAAAAAAAAAAATTAAATCAAGCAGTGAGAGAGAAATATTGGGAGGAGAAAGGGAGAAGTTATATGGGGCAAATTATCTCTTATAAAAGAGGCAAGCAAAAGACTTATTAGTGGTGGGATAAAGAGGGGAGGCAAGAGAAAAACATGAGGTCTACTCTCATCACATTCCACTAAAGGAAAGAATATAATGCACACTCATTTTGATAGGAAAACCTATCTCATAATACAGGAGAGTGGGGGACAGGGGCACAAGTAAGATGGGGGGGAGGATAGAGGGGAGGGCATGGGGAGGAGAATGCAATACGAGGTCGACACTCATGGGGAGGGAAAGGATCATAAGAAAATAGAAGTAATGGGGGACAGGACAGGATGGAGGGAAATATAGTTAGTCCTATACAACACAACTAGTATGGAAATCATTTGCAAAACTAAACAGATATGGCCTATATTGAACTGCCTGTCTTCCAAGGGGAAGGGGTAGAGAGGGAGGGAGCCAAAGAAGTTGGAACTCAAAGTGTTAGGACCAAATGTAATGTTCTTACCACTGGGTAACAAGAAATACAGGTTAAGGGGTCAAGAAAGCTATCCGGCCCTACAGGACAAAAGAGAAGACGGAGACAAGGGCAGGGAGGGAGGATAGAGGAGAGAGAAGATAGGTCACAGGGGCAATTAGAAAGCTTGGATCTGGGGGGGGGGAGGGGAAAAAAGGGGAGAAAATTTGTAACCCAAAAATGTGTGAAAATAAATGTTAAAAGTTTAATAAAAAAAAAAAAAAGAATCTTTCAGTCTCTCAGGTCAGTAGAGTGAAATTTACTCAAGAGAGAATCAAACACCATGATATTTTCAAGACAAAAAAATATATATGCCAGTTTTTGTTAAACACAGATCTGATCATGTTACTGCCCTACTCATTACTTCAGAAGCTTCTCAAATTTTACTAGATTCTGTTAGATTTTTAAAGCCCCTCACAACTTGGCCCAAGTGTCTATTTCCAGGAACATTATGCATTATTTCTTTTTCCATACCCTAAAACCAAATTGGATTTCTCCGTTCTCCTCACACATGGCATCCAATAATTGTCTCTCAATCTTTGTCCTGGTAATCCCCCTTGCCTGGAATGCACTCCCTCTTCACCTTTGCCTCCTAGAATCCTTTACTTCAAAATTAAATGTGTGCCATTTTATATATGAAGCTTTTCTTGATCTCCCCTCCTACCAATGCATTCTCTCAATAACTAGTATGTATTTATTTGTTTTAATTCTGCATAAATTTATCAATATTATACTTACATATGTTGATATTGCACTCCCTTTCCCCTCAGAATGTAAGCTCCAAGAGGGAAGAAATTATTACAATTTTATGGTTGCATTCCTAGTACTTAGCAGAATGCCTGACACAGAGAAGGTGATTAATAAAAACTTTTTGATTAACTGATTGATTGATTAAAGGGAGGATAGATGAGAAAATCGTGATGATTGAGCTGAGTCTTGAATGATGAGTGAGGGTTTATCAGGTAGAGATGGTGTAAAATGGGCATTCCAATGAAAAAGAGCAAAATTAGGGAAGCAAAAAATATACTACTATGACAATTGTACCTTGGTTTACCTTCCCAGGTAGAATCCTTTGCTCTAATTATAATAATAATCTTTTTAATAACATTTCAGAATGTTTAAATACTTTGCATTTGCTATCTCACATGATCTTCATAGAAGCCTTGTAAAGAATCTAAACGCCTGCATTAATATTCTCATTTTAGAGTTGAGGAAGTTGAGATTCAAAGAAGCTAAATGACTTGTCCAAGGCCACTCAACAAACAAATTTCAATCGTGGAATCTGACCCATTTTTTTTTTTACTCCACATCTAGTATGTTGTTTGTTGTTTAGTCATTTTCAGTCATGTCCAACTCTTCATGAGTCCATCTGGTGTTTTCTTTGGAAAGACATTAGAATGGCTTTCCATTTCCTTTTCCAGCGCATTTTACAGATGAGAGAAAAATGAGGCAAACAGGGTTAAGTGACTTGCCCAGGGTCACATAGATAGTAAGTATTTGAGGCCAATATACTGTCTATTAAACCAGGATGCCTTGGTTGCTCAGGACAATTCTCAATAAAATTAACTGTCCTACCTGCTATTCCCTGCTCAACAACCATATGGTAATCTGAAATTCAAGCCAAATATTGCTTGAAATGACAGAAATTTTAGGAACTAGTACAAGCAAGTAAGAGAAAGCTTTTAGGACCTGTAGGTATTTTGACACTAATCAAATTACCCTACGGATGCCACAACTAAAGCATAGGTACAGCCTTAGATTTGAAGCATTAACAAGGAAATTACTCAGACATATGTTTACAAATAATTATTTATGTCATTAAAAAACTAGTCATTTGCTAGTGTATCTCTTCCTACATGAATTCTCCTATGTGACAAATTAAAAATAGTTATGAAAATCATCAGATGCAGAGACCTCAGTTGACAGTGTATATAATATTTAATATCTGTAAATCTCAAACTCTCAACCAATAAGAGGAAAGTGTTTTATCATCTGTTTTTTGTTTTTTTGTTTTGTTTTGTTTTGTTTTGTTTTTGTTTTTTTAGACTTTGGAGTAGCTGGGTGGTGCAGTGGACAGAGCGCTGGGGCTGGAGTTAGGAAGATTCATCTTCCTGAGTTCCAATCTATCCTCAGACACTTACTAGCTGTGTTATCTTAGGCAAGTAACTGAATCCTATTTTCCTCAGTTTCCTTATCTGTAAAATGAGCTAGAGGAGGAAATGGCAAACCACTCCAGTATCTTTGCAAAGAAAACCAAAAATGGGGTCATAAAGAGTTGGGCATAACTGAAAATGACTGAACAACAACAAATTTAGAATCAAGATTTTTTTTCATTGTAGTTAATCTGAATTTAGCTATCGAGACGTGGAGGTGGTCAGCCTTAAGTCCACTGGTTCTCTCAGTCACTCTCTGACATTTTCCTATTATTTAGTCTGGATTTTTCTTACATGTGTAACATCTTGTTTAATAACTTTTACCAGAGTTATCTATGTAAATCTTTTATCTCTGCAACTATAGTGAAAGGTCCCTAAAGATAGGTCCTTTGCATTATTTCATATTTGTGTTTAACACGTCTCATACTAATTATTTTTTTTTTACTATTTTATAAGAATAGGAGGCGAAGGAGGTTGAGCCTTATTCAGTTTGGGATGGCTCATGGTGTTGAAGGAAAGGAATCTTTCATCTTACTGCAGACTACTTGCAGAAGCAAACCCCAGACCAATCACTATCCATCAAAACAGACAAACTTTGATGCCAGTTTTATCCATAGGGTCCCATAGATCATAAACTTATAGGAGGACAGCACATCAGAGGCCATTGAATTTAATTGGATCATTTTCTACAGGAGCAAACTCTGTTCGAGGAAGGTTAAGTGGCTTCTCTAGGGTCACCAAGCTATTGAGTTCTAAGGCAAGATTTGAATTTAGGTCTTCCAGTCTTCAAGGTCAACATTCTAGCCACTTTGCCACCTAGATGTGTGTTTCTAAGCTTCACTTAGCCCTTCTCCCTTTCCATTTTCACTCCTTCTAACATTGAGCTTCCTTCAGGATTATATTGCATAGAAAGGAAATGAAAGATTGAGGAACTTTATCAGCAAAATCAAATTGAGAGTCTTAGTTTTCTAAAACTGACTTTGTCTTGCAAATGCTAGCATTTGAAAACCTGCTTTCATACTCTGATCAACTTATTTAATGACTAACCATGATTCCAGAGGTCTGCTGAAGAAGGCTACAGATTTCCTAAAAGCTGATTCTTCCAGATATTTTGTTTTTTGGAGAGATGCACATGACCAAGAGGAATATTTGTTTTGCTTGACTATGAATATTTATTACGAAGGTTTTTGTTTGTTTTTTTTCAAATGAGGTACAAGATGAAGAGAATATAATATTTTTTTAAAAAAAATAGGAAAAACCACACTGCTTTTATAAACAAATTGTAACCACGATCTTTAATTGTGATTTTTGGAGAAAATCTTTCCAAAAATTGAATAATTGAAATAATGCCTTCTATAGTAGATAATGTCTGTTTCACCAGTTCTATAATATTGATAGAATCGTTTTGAATCCCATCTTTGCCAATTGCTATATGACCTTGGGCAAATCATATCGCTTCTCTACACCTAAGATTCCTCATCTGTAAAATGACAGGGAATGAATTCCATGACTTCTGAGTTCCCTCCCAGTTTTAAACAATGTTATGGACAAAATACATAATCAGATAAGCTTTAATTATAACTTTAAAATGAGCATCTTGAAAGGCAAAGAATCAGCCAATGCATTTGGGCTTTGGGGGCAGCCTAGTGACTGAACTATATTGTGAGATTTCACCCTAAGGTCAACCCTGGTGAGGCAAGCTAGCAAATCATAAGAGAATGTTTTCCATAATGGATTAGTTCTTAATTTATTGAACAGTCCAAGATAGCTATCAACTTGGTAACAACTAATGACTATAAACAGTTGCATGTGCTATCAATTCATAGCTCCTTCATTCCTCAGTTTTTTTTTTTTTCCTAACCTACTTCTATATGGATTCAGTTGCTGCTTGGAAGATCTCTCTACCTCAGGTTATCACACAGACACAGACACACACACACACAGACACACACACACAAATACACACATACACACAGACACTCATACACACGCATGTACACACACACAGACACACAAGCACACACTACTGATAGCACCCCTTAGCTAAGCAACAGATACATGTAGGCAAGAGAATCACTTTTTGCTTTTCCACTGCAGCTAAGCAAAGAGGAACTAGCTAAATGTCTCACTTTATGCATTCTCACTTAAGAACAAACCTTTCTCTGACCTCAAGCTTCATTTTCCCACTCAGTGCACCCTGTTAATCCTGACTCCTCTAGAATCCATATCTTACAAGACCGTATTGTACAGAAAGCTATCAGAACTAATCTGCTTTTTGTATGTGCAACTTCAGTTTTAATTTTCAACATGAACTTCCATAAGATTTTGAGTTTTAAATTTTCTCCCTCTCCCTCCCCAACAGAGCATCCAGTCTGAAATAGACTGTACTTATACATTTATATTAAACATATTTTCGTATTAGTCATGATGTAAAGAACAATTAGAACTAATGGGAAGAACCACAAGAAAGCAGAAACAAAACAACAGAAGAAGAGGAGAGCAAATAGTCTGCTTTCATCTGAACTCAGATTCCAAAGCTCTTTCTCTGGATGTGGATAGCATTTTCCATCATGAGCCTTTTGGACTGTTTTAGATCCTTGCATTGTTCATAAGAACTAAGTCTATCAAAGCCAGTCATGGCACAATGGAGCTATTACCATGTACAATGTTCTCCTGGTTCTGCTCATCTCACTCAGCATCAGTTCATATAAGCCTTTCCAGGTATTTTCTGAAATCTGCCTAGTTGTCATTTCTTATAGCACAATGGTATTCCAATATATTCATACATCACTTCTTGTTCTGCCATTCCCCAATTGATTGACATTCCCTCAATTTTCAATTTTTTGCCACCACCAGAAGAGCCACTTCAATGTTTTTGTACATGATTTTCCCATTTTTATTATCTCTTTGGAATACCGTCCTAGAAGTGATATTGTTGGGTCAAGGGCTATATATAATTTTATAGCCCTTTAGGCATAGCTCTGAATTGCTCTCCAGAATGGCTGGATCAGTTCACAGCTCCACCACCAATGCATTATTGTTCTAATTTTCCCACATCTTCTCCAATATTTATCATTTTCCTGTTTTGTCATATTAGCCAATCTGATAACAGTGATGTGGTACCTCAGAGTTGTTTTGATTTGCATTTCTTTAATCAATATTGATTTATAGAATGTTTTTTGCATGTGACTATGGATAGCTTTCATTTTTTTCTTCTGAAAACTGCAGGAATGCCTTGTATTCCTATAAATTCAACTCAATTCTCCATATATTTTAGAAATGAGGCCTTCATCAGAGACACTGGATGTAAAAATTGTTTCCCAGCTTTATGTTTCCCAATGTTCTTTATTATTACAGAGTTCATAAAGAGCAACTAGATGTCAGGGTGGATAGAATGCTGGAAATCGAATCAGCAAGACCTGCATTCAAATCAGTAAATGCAAAACCAAGGGTTTTATTTTTTTTATGCTGAGGGCAATAAGGAGAGCTGGAGTTCATTGAATAGGGAGTGATTTAGTTAAATTCACACTTTAGGATGATCAGTTTGGCAGGTGAGTGGAGGATAGAATATACTGGGAAGAGATTTCAACTGTAATAATCAACCAAAAATGTGTTTCAATAATCCGCACATGAAGTGATGAAGGCTTGCCACAGTGGTGACAATATCATAGGAAAGAAGGGCAAAAAGATATAGTAAATATAGAGTAGAGAAGATCTGGCAACTCTACTTGTATGTGAAGGGAAGAAAGGGTGAGTGTAAGTAAGGAGTTATGTAGACTGGACTGGGTGACTGGAAAGATAATGGTGCTCCCAACAATAGTGAAATTATGAAGAGGCTGGAGCTTATATTAAGCATAACCAGTTCCTTCAACTAACCTACATATAGCATGAGTTTCAGGCCATATAATATCCTTACCCTCCCTCACCCCTCCAATCAGGACATGACACAAAAGAGACCAAGAGGGTGACTAGATTGGCCATAAAGGAAAAAGTGGGCCTCAATCCCTTCTGTACAATTCTAGAAGACACATGCTCCAGAGGTAACTAGCCAATGAGGAAAGTGAGGCAACTCTTAGGGATGAATATTTCCAAGTAAAGGCCACTGGAATGGTAGGCTGTTTTAAAGCAAAGTGAGCCTAGGTGCCGGGGGAAGTTCTAAGAAGAACCATAAGCAGAGAAAGAGAGAGACAGAGACAGAGAGAGAGAAAGAGAGAGAAAGAGAGAGAAAGAGAGAGAGTGAGAGCGAGAGCGAGCGCACGTGCACGAGAGAGAGAGAGAGAGAGAGAGAGAGAGAGAGAGAGAGAGAGAGAGAGAGAGTCTTTAAGTGCAGAAAGAAAGTAAGGGACTGGTTTGGGAGGACAATGTAGCCAAGAGTAGGGAGAACTATATCTTAGAATAATATTCTAAGGTCCTCAAGTGCGACCCTTTGACTGAATCCAAACTTCACAGAACAAGGGATTTGTTCTATAGAATCTGAACTCAGTCAAAGCTGAAACCAAGGAAGGACGCTGAAGGCCACATGTGGCCTCAAGGGCGTAGGTTCCTCACTTGTGATAGATCTTTAAGATTCCTATAAGTGCTAAATCTTTTATCCTAAGAGAAAAAGTCAGTTAAGTGAAAAAGAAAACAAGAACATTATGTGGAACGGTAGAAAAGTCTCTGGAGCAGTATTACATGGAATGTCCCTACAGTAGTTAAGGAATGCTAAGAACAGAAATAACAAGGGGGGTGGGGGGGAGGTGAGGAACTCTACTAAAAAGAGGCTTACATAAAGGTTAAGCCTCCTTCTTACGATATATGAATTGCTGATAGCAAAGATTGGTGAGAAGCCAGGATTGTCCAATTCTTATTTTTTTCTGTATTCTGTGTCAAAGAGAGTCCAAATATGACTAGTAGCAAACTAAAAACCAACATTAGAGAGGTCCTAAATTTCTTGGATGAAGAAGTCCCCATATTTTGACAAACTGCAATCCAAGGCACTGAAAGAACTGGCAAATATATTTGCTGAGCTCCTCATCTTTTAATTCCTTCCCAAGCTACAAACCTTTGTCTCTTCCACTTTTAGGAGACTTCCACAAAGCCACAAAGCAGAATTCTTTCAATGCCTCCAAGCCATATGTGCCCTATTCCCCATCTATCCACCAGGAAAATGTTTAATAATCTTTGGTCATTTTTTTCTCATTAAGTTATATTAAATGATAGTCTCACCACTGGGTGAGAATAACGACCTTGTAACACTGCAGCTGAGGAAACTCAGCAGTTCTCTTTAAGAAGGGCTCTACACACACACACACACACATATTAAAATATGTGTATATATACATACATGTATATATATAAATACATGTGTGTGTGTATGTATGTAGGTGTGTATATATGTGAATATATACACATGCATACATACACATATGTAGATACATAGATGTGTGTGCTAACACTTTATTCATATTGCAAACTCTCTGTCCTATATTTTATGCTGTTAAAATAAGTTTATCAAATAATAATCCAGAGGTTGTTTTGTAATGGAACTAAGGACAAAGTCTTTAAGGAACCTCCAAAACATCACATTGTATAATGATTCTGGATTGGAGATCCAATTATCCTTCAGGTGGCTGAGCTTCAGAAATAAGAAAAGCTCCTTTTCCAACAAGTTTATGCAGACCTCAAGATTGCTGAAATGTAAACTCAGCTGGGTCTGGGAGAGGTAGAGGTGGGGGGAGTTAACAGAAACAGTGGAAGTGGTACAAGGAGAAGAATAAAAGCCATCTTCAGTTAGACAATTTCTCAAGCAAATTATAAAGAGGACCAAAGTTGTGTGTCTAATGTGTTCCTAGATCAAATGTGTTCTTAAACCAAAGCCCAGTTTTTTTTTTTTGTTTTTAAATAGATTATCTAAAACTACATCTAAAATGTGTCTAATTTCCACTATTCAATTGTACCAGACTTACCTGATGGTGAAAATCCAATTATTGCGGGAAAGATTGTGCTCAGTTATTCCTTTTTTCATTTCAAAGCAAACTATAAAATGAGGTGTGCAGGAAGCCACTGCCCTTATGAATGCACGGACTTACGTTTTGTATCAATTTTTTTTTTATTAGTGAGAGAATAAAAATGGATAAAAATATCTAGTGCAATTGTAGAACCTTATATATATGAAATTTTACTTTTTTTGAGATTTAGGGTGAAAAACTTGGGCTAGAGGGAGAAATTATCTTTTTTTTTTCCATAAAAAAAGAAAGTTATCTTTTTCAGGACCAATATTTCTTCTTTTCAGATAGCCTCCTGTCATTTCGCCTAAACCTGCAAGCATTATATTAAAGTTGGTTTGCTTCATTTAAAACTAGGAAAATTCCATTCCAAAGGAAAGGATAACACAATTATTTCAACACTTCTCTAGTTTCTGTAATAGCACAGTAGGGGTGATGACAAGAAAAGATGACTTTTCTGTTCCTCAGAATCCAGTTGTGGAGAAAATGACACTGTGCTAAGTCTTCACATCTGCACTATGTTGATAAATTCTATTTTCTCTTTCACTTTCTTCTGGCTGCTCCTTCTAATGAACCCAGTTTGTCTCATCAGCAGAATATTTATAGTTCTTAAAGCAGTTCTTTTGCTGCTGAAAATAGACTCCACTAGAGGTAAGAACAATGAAACATTTATCTTCTTAAGATCACAAAGAATAGCCTGTTTTCTCAGTAAGATGTTGTATGTCTTGGTCTAAGGATTTCTTTTATTCAAATTTTGGACTTCGAGCTGTCTGCCAAGGCCCTCTTCTGCCTAACTCAACCAGGAACCCCAATCACCCCTTTATTATGATGACAGGCCACCCACAGGACACATGTAAATGTCACTTGACTGTTACTGCCTTCCAGTCTCCATATCACAGTCTCCATATCACTGGGCACTTCCTTCTTTACATTTTATAAAGATTTTCCCACCACGCATTATGATCACTTTTCTTTATACCCACCTTTGAGATGAAATTAATCAATAACTCAATTAGCATTTATTTAGCACTTCATATTGACTAGGAATTGTGGTATGGGATACAAAGAAAAAAGAATAAATGAAAGAGTAGCCTGACCTTTAAGGAGTTTACGATCTACTGATGTGTTCAACATACTTGTAACCTTCCTTTTGGGCTCTTTGATATATGATTCGTGTCTTGAGCTTTTTCTGAATTTATTTTTTTTCCTGTGATTGTGGCAATCTGCAATTTGTAATCAGAGAGTGTCTTTGTCAGAATATTAGTTTCAAAGTAATGGGCTTTGGTGGCAGTGAAGAGTTTGGAGTCATGGAATGGTTTACGCAATTTCCTAAATTCAATCCTCGTGTGTGTTCTTAGTTTGTTTGTCTTGTGGATTCATATTTTCATATGTCATGTTTTCTTGGAGTGAGACTCACATCTGGGAGGAGGGCCAGGCAGAAAGTAAACCAAATGGGAGGGGAGTGATTTTTTTTTCTCTGTCTGGTGGCCTGATAGAGTATATCATTCATATATACATTTGCTTGTAGTTCACCATTAGGTAGTAATTACTTTCGTTTAATTTTGTTGTGTTCATCTTCTTTGTGGCAATTTACATTTGTATATCTGCTATTTTGTGACCTTTGAATTAATGTGAACTGAGTAGCCATATGCACCCCTTTCCAAGAGGGTTGAGGAAATTGTACCTGGGTGGTGTCCTTTTCCCTCCTTCTCTTTCTCTTCAGCAGGTATGTAGCAGAGGAACATGGGTGGGCCAAGTTATCAACAAGTGTGAGTCTGCCTGGGGACTGTGGGTGAGGTTGCCACAGGAAGTCCATGTCTTCCATTCCCTCTGAAGGTCTGCATGGTGCCAACATGGCCTGTGGGGAATTTGGCGCAGCTCAGTTTGAGGTTTTGTATGGTGGGAGATCGCCACTTGGATTTTTGTGTTCACCAGGCTAGCCAGCTGTTTGATTTGTTCAGCTGCTGTTTGGGTGTCAAGTGGATGTGATTTTGAAAATTTTTGTGAGCCTTTCATTGATGGATTTACATTCTGTTTCCTGATTCTTTGGGCTGGGGGAGGAGAGAAAGGTGGCAGAGCAGGCTGTTGGGCTGAGGATCTTGGACTTTTTGCTGCTTCGTGACTGTGAGCCATTTTTTTGATTCCTGCAGGGGCCCTGTTGGGTACTGCTAGAAGGAACCAACCAAAAATCCTCAACTGTCACAGAAATTTCTGGAACTCCTTACTCCAACATTCTGTCCTGTTGAAAACTAATCATCAAAAATATCCCACTTATTTCTACAACATCTGCAAAGATAAAGAATTCTTCAGTTGTTGCATGGGTATCATCATTTTTTTTTTAATTCATCCATAGAAATATTACTATGCTTGATTAGTGCCAATGTTCAATGTTACCAAATTCCCAATGCTGCAGCCACAATAAAAGTCAATAATTGGGCAGGAAACAAAAAAGTGTTGCACGTTGGATTCCTTCTGTATGTGGGGACTTACAGGCAAGAATCAGGATAGGAAAAGACACCAAGATGATACTATATAGCAGTTAAAGAAAAAAGTTTTAGAGGAAGACACAATTGATACCAATCCCTCACTCTAGCTCATCTAAGGAGCATTAAAAGCAATGGAAGCTTTTTAAACATTTCCAACTCTTATGGAAGTAGGCATGCAAATATTAAGTACAAGTAGATAAAAGGACTGAGGGCTAAAAAAAGAAATAGTAATCAGGAGCTGTAGTTAGAATGTGAAAACTACATCCTCTAGACTAAGAATATTTAAGGAAATAGATGAATACAATTCTTACCCAAATTTTGCCCTCCCTGAGGAGATCAGATTGGTCAACCTATGGCCCCAACCTTCTGCTTCCCTCTTTGGAAGGAAACAAAGTTTCCCTTAAAGAAGGGAGGAAGAAGGAGATGCTAGAAACGTTTACTCCTGTCTCCCTGTGAGCCACACACACATCCCTTTCTGTATAGCCCTAAAACACTTTTAGAAAGGTTGGCTCATTACTATTATACCCTATCATGTCATAGAATGATAGAGCAGCATTCAGACGATCAAACCAATTATTAAGTGATCGCCATGTGTCAGGAGCTCTAGTAATAAATATACAAAATGAAGAGAAGAAAGTCTTTGCCCTGAAAGAGCATACATTCTAATGGGGGAAACAATACAAAAAGAGGGAAAGAGCTGGAGAAATTCTAAGGTCAGGAGTGGAGATCAGAGAGGGCATAAAGCTATCGTTGGCCACAGTTGTACAGGTTGTAGAAGTAAATGATTGATCACATGAAGGAAAAAACAGGCAGAATACACACGCATACACATATTTGTATATGTATATATATATACGTGCATACATATGCATATATGTGTGTATATGTATACATGGGTATATACATAAACATGTATGTGTGTGTATGTGTGTCTGTGTGTGTACACAAAGTGAGAAAAGCAGGGGCAAAGCGAACTTCTAGGTTTAGGATGTGAGTCAGATTGAATTCCAGGGTGACGTGGCTTCTGTGACAGTCAGTTAGTAATAGAAAGATCCTTATCAAGCCAAACTCTGACTTTGCAGATCAGGATACAAAGGCCAGGAGAAGTTATGACTCATTCAATATTTAGGGCCTTTACTCAGAAAAGCACCTTATTTTATTTGTTCATTCATTCATTTAATTCTTTCTGTCATCCATCCATCCATCCATCCATCCATCCATCCATCCATCCATCCATCTACTGTCTGTCTATCTATCTATCTATCTATCTATCTATCTATCTATCTATCTATCATCTATCTATCTTCTATCTATCTATTTATCTATCATCTATCTATCTATCTATCTCTCTCTCTATCTATCTATCTATCTATCTATCTATCTATTCCAAAGTCAATGCATTTCTCCCTGTACAAGGGCTGATTTCCCATCCAACCATAACTTTAACAATTGTTTTAGTGTTTCTGGGTCTCTGTTAACCCTTCTTTGTCAGACTGAGGAACAACATAATGCAGTAACAGAAAAATTTACTTTGTATTTAATAACTCTCAGCAACAGTAACAAAACCACAGTACATTTGGAAACCTCTGGAGATCTTTGAAGTTGCTCAGAGTATTAAAACAGTCAATAAGATTTGGTTTGTAGATAAGTGTTTTGTAATGATCAAGCAGTATATGAATGTAGTTTAACCAGCCACTGGTCATTCTGCATTTAACAGAGTGCTCCTAGTTAGAATTTAACATGAACACGAGGTGAAAAATAATGTATGCATGCACATACATATAAGTGATGAAATATTCAGTAAGCCAGATTGCTTTAAAGTCATCAGTGTTCAATGAGTGCCCTCTACTGTTGATTTGTATATTAAGCCAAAGAGAAATCTGTCCTCTGAGCATTGCTGGTTATCTTCACAAGGGCATAAGACTGAAATAGGAGACTAGCTTGTTTGTGACTTATCTTAAGACATCATGAAATGAGTCCCCAGCAAAATCTCATAGTTTTGATCACATCAGAAATACATATTTTAAAGCTTTTAGTGTTCCTCTTACCTTCCAGTTTAAGTTAGGGATAAAACTGAAAGTAGGGGAGAGGAAGGGTCGCATTTAACAAAGCCAAACTCAAATCTGGATTCTGAAACTTTATTTTAATAAAGGAAATTTGATCTAAAAGGGAACTTCCTAGAAGGAGGGGAACTGGGTGCAATAATTTCTAGCCTTTCACTTCTTGAACAGGAGATGGAGAAACTGCCCAATGTCACAGTTGTTGGGATATGATATAACAATTTATTTGAAATCCCAGGAGTCATGTTACAAGTGACAGAGAACAAGTGGTATAGCAGCTGGAGGTTCTTGGTTCTGTGTTGTCGACTAAAAGGGCAACAAAATCATGCTTTCAGAAAAGATAAAAAGGATTTAAAAAGCTCTGCTGTTGCTTTGAGAGGGAGGGAATTGAGGAAGCTTCAGAGAGAAAAAATAAAAAACGAATTTCTAAGGCTGCATAATCCAAATAACTATTTCAAAATGTGGCAATACTGGCTCAGATAAAATGTTGGTTCACAGCTGAGAAAAGAAAAAATAATTTCTTACATTTATGTACTTTTTGCAGTTCATATCCTGCCTTTGAAACTACTCTAGTGACCTTAGGCAAACTTCGTAGACACTCTGGTCCTCGGTTTCCTCAGCTGAAAAATGAGGAGGTTGGAGTAGATGGTTTCTGCAGTGCTTTGCAGCTCTAGTGGAAACCTCTAGTCCTCTATCTTCTTAACAATAATCCAAAGAAAATAGATATTTCAAGAAGGCTCATCTCCTCACAGTTGACAAACAGGATCACAGACATAAATTGGGTCATTTTGGCTTAAATGAATGACAAGAGTCTAAGACAGTTCAAATTTCCATCTTTTTTTTCCTTCAAGTCTACAGCCCATCTGCCATAATTTGGGGGAAGAAGAGGGTAGAGACAAGGGAACAAGTATTTATTAATTACCTACTATGTGCTGTGTACTGTATTAAGAGCAACAGCTTGTTGCTAAGGTACTAAAATTTCAAGGGAACAAAAATTTTAAGTAAAATGCTTTTAAAATATCACATTTGTGTTTTGGCAGCATTTCAGCATCATAGAAACTACTTTAAAAATAATTATTCTACTGGGAAGGTAACAAATAGTACAATTACTATCCACCCCCAACTCCCTCCAAACACTTTACCATGTTCACATGACAACTGAGCTCCTCCCTGCATAGCAGTTTTCCCACCAGTGTCCTCACAGAATCATAGGGTCTCATGTCCCCAGGTCTCTGCCTTTCTTTTAGATGTGTTGTCACTGTCACTGATACTCTAAATAAGTGTCTGAGGATGCAAGCCCCATGTGTCATTTTGTACTGAAGGTCCCCTAAGATAAGATTGCCAGTTGTGTTTTTGGAACAACTCTACCTATAAAGGGTAAGCGACTGTGTTCTATTTCATCTAAAGATCAAAAGAAAAATGGTCTTAAATCAAAGCAAGAGAAATTTATGTTAAATATTAGGAAGAATTCCTTAACATGGAACAGTTCTAGGGCTGTAATAACTAAGTGGAATCTCCTTCTTTGAAGGTATTTGAAGGAAAAAAATGAGTAATAATTCTGTAATTCAATCATCTACATGCCATTCTGCTTTGAAGTGAGATTTTCACTTACTCTTCCATCCATAGGCAGTAATATAGAAGGGTTGTTTTACAAGGGTATAGTGCAAACCTTAAGGCACTATGGGAGCAATTATGATTATTGCCCTGGTTCTGATAGATGCAACATTGTGAAAACCACCACAAGTACCATCTCAGTGATGGACTATGATTATTCTCCAAAAACCATTCCAGTTATGTATGAATCATATTATTGACAGGCTAATGGGTGATGAATTCTTTGGCTGTAGCACTCAGAAGAGGCAGCAGGGCATAAGGGAAGGGGAGTTAGCTTTGGAGTTTGGAAGTGTTGGGTTCAGGTCACCTCAGACATATTCCAGTAGTAAGATTATGGGAAAGGCACAGTGGTCCAGTAGAGAAAGTTGACTTTCTTCAAGCCCAAAATATATGCCAAAAAATAATATAATTTGGTACTCCTGTACCCAATAAATTTATACCCAGTTCTTTGCATTCTATTTCCATGGTGATGATGGTGAGTTGGAAGGAGTTGGGAGAGATAAGAATCACATGATTTAAAAAATACATATTTCTAAATGCAAATTTGAGTCTTAAAGTTCTACATGTGAAAAGCTAGACTGATGACAAATGAGTCAACAAACTGCTGCAGTTACTGAACCAGATCAATGTTAACAAGAAGCCTACAAATGAAACCAGTGGATAAAAAAATAAAGGTTGGAGCTAAATGAAAGGACCGGTCATATGATGAGCAAGAAGATAAAGTTATTTTCAACATAGCTCCCTCCAATCTAAAACAGGAAAAAAAAAAAGATCCAATTATATTGTAATTAAATCTGCATCAAGATGAAAAGCCTGAAAAAACACTAGGTAAGATCCTTCAGAAATGACTTCAAAGAATTGAAATACTTAGAGCTTCCATTCACTCTTATCCTCCCTGGCTCACCCTGTATATAGTCAACACCACATGATAAGCTTGTGCTTATGTATGGTCATGGTGGTCCTTAACTGGTCCCTCATGGAAGAAGGTAAATATTAATCCTGGTCACCCCCATGACAGAAAGGGAAGGGGTAGCAATTGGTGGCAGGGAACATCCTAACTCACACAGATTCTTATAGAAGGGAAGAGGATTGCCTTGTTTCAGGGAAAGTGGCTAGAAAATTAACTATGGTCTATCTTTTTTCTGGTATATCCTAACTCCTCTATTACCCTCACTTTCATTATACACACAAGGGAATGAAACTTGGGCAACCTTGGGAGTAAAGAACGGAGTAGAAATATGTAATAACAGATAAAAATGAGGGCAGTAGGGAAAAAAGTGAAGACCAAACAATTTCGGAGGAAGAAAAATTTTGAAAGGCAAAAATTTCAAGAGAGAAATTCTAGGTATAAATCAAGCTCCCAAATTAGAAAATTATTAGGCCCAGTAACAGAATGGGAAAAAAAAAAGTATTTTCTTTTAATTACACACCACAATGAACAAGCATTGTAACTGTAAAATAATAACCTTCAGTGGAAAAAAGAACAAGAAAATAAATACTGTGTACTTCCCAGAGGTCACGAAAGAACAAGAAGATAAACAAGATGATTTAGAACAAAAATAATACATTTGAAAGGAGATACTAGGAAGATAATTAGTACAGAAATCAGAGCTCTCAAAACAACAACACCAGAGTGAACAATTAAGAATACCTAAAGGAGAATCCCTCCTAAATCATTAAAGGCTTTGAAAAAAGAGAATTCTATGTTCTAAGTAGACAGAAATGGAAGGAAATTTTGCAAAAGAGAATCAAAATACGTCTTTGAAAAACTCACACATTCTTTGCAATCTAAAATTATTTTATGAGGAAGAGAGGACATTCAGTGATAATTTAAACTCTTCGGTCCCAAAGAAAAATTTGATAAATGAAAAATAAAGAGCAGCATATTATCAGAAATAATACAAGAAAAATTCTCCATATGTCTAAGTACTGACAAAAAAAATCCACATATTGTCAATGAAAAAAGACTAGCTTTGAACCAGATAGCGCTTAGTAGCTAAATTTCAAAATTGTAATGTCAAACATATTTTGCAGTAAGCCAAGAGAAAAAGCCTTTACCCATGAAATCTGAAGAGTACAGAATTACTACATATCTCTAACTAGAAGAAGAAAATGTTTATTAAGTACCTACTAAGTGCCAGACACTCTGCTAAGCACCTTAGAAATGTTATTTCATTTAGCCTTCACACAATCTTGTAAAGTGGGTGCTATTATTATCCACATTTTACAGTTGAGGAAACTGAGGCAACCAGTGGGTAGGTGACTTGTCTAAAGTCAAAGAGTTAGTTAGTCTTAGAGGCTGGATTTGAATTCATGTCTTCCTGATTCCAGTGCTCTATCCATTATAACCCATAGCATTCCAAAAGGTAAAGATGTAACTAAAAAATAACACACACTGCAAAGTTTAATCTAATAATATTTTAAAAGTAAATCTTGAACGCTATAGAGGCATTTGAGTTATATTTGCAAAAGAAAACTGAGGTAAGTCAAGCATTTGACTTGCAAACATTGAAAATGTTAGCAAGATAAATAAACAGAATTTATCATGAAAAGATTCAGCAGTGAAATGACCTTTGCCATGTTTTCAGGGCAAGACTAGCCACAAATATGATTTTAACCAAGGGTTAAAATTAAGAACAAAAGACATCTTCAAAAGATTAAAAGAGCAAAATGATTAAAGATTTAAAAGGAACTCATTCAGAAAGCAAAGTGAATAAGGTAAATTATTACTCCATGGACTGGTCCCCACTCCTCACCAAAACACACACACACACACACACACACACACACACACTGTATTTCACACACTTCATTAGATAATCAGCAATTCTCTGTGTGATAGGTCAATGAATAAAACATAAAAGTGAACCTAGAAACATAACACTTTGAGGTGGGAGAGAGCTTTCCAACAAAGGGTATCTGGAAAGGTTGTTCTACCTTATGACACCTGATTTGAGCAGGGAAGAAAGAGCAAATCTCAGCAGTGGATAAGAGGAGCTTTAACTTGGAGGTAGAAAGTCATTTGGCTGAAATGCAGGATGAATATAGGAGAATAACATGAAGTGAGTCTGGAAAATGAGCCTGGAGCTGGACTGTTAAGGGAAATCCCTTCCAGAAGTGTCAATCAGAAAAGAAGGAGCTTTAACCAAGAGTTGAAATGAGGGCACCATAAGGTTCATGAGAAAAGAGGTACTGTCATCATATGTGTAGAAATGAAAAAAAAAATCTAATTTATTTCTATTTGCCTGCTTATCCCCCTTTTAATTTTAAGAACTTAACATATGCCCTTGATTGAATATTAACCAGTTTATTGAACCTATATGTTTTCATATTTGGAGACTGATTGAGAAGAATCTATAGTTAAGCTATTTGGACCCTATGAAAAATGAATGCATTCTTTTCCTATTTCTCCCTCTTTTCTCTCCCTTTCCTTTCTCTTCCCAGAAAAGGAGGAATATCTCCCAGAACCTAGCCAAAGTCTAAAGAAGCAGGCTCCTGTCTCTGCACTGAACAATAAATTTGCTGAGTCAGCGATTGGATTAACACAACTTCCCTTCTTTTCTTTCTTCACTTCTTAAACATTTCAAACAACTGTACTACTCAAGGACCCCCAATTGCAGATTTCAGAATAGTGGAAACACATGATACATTATGTCCACATCAGCTACATCACAAATCTGAACCTAGTTGAGCAGTTATGAAACTCATTAGACATCTTCAGCACAATAGTGAAGGGAGTAATTTTCTCTATTAAGGGGAAAGTTTGCGATTATTTTAAGTTACTGTATCTCAAAAAATGATCTCTGAGCCCTGGATTTTTTTGTGTGTGGGGGGGAGACAGATGACATGACACTGATACGTAAGACTGAACTTGAACAAAATTTCTCTTCCTATCTCAAGAAATGCCCAGGAGAAATTCCTTTTTTATCCTCTGAGAAAAGAAATATATTTTCTAGAAGAATAAAAGAAAACATATCTTGTTCTTAGTATGTTATTCTTCATTCAAGCCCAGGTTGGTTATAGACGTCCTTTGATAAACTTCACTAGGAGATACATATTCTGTAAAGAATATTCCTTTTCTTTCTCTAGTGTTGACAAACTTAGTCCATAACCATTTGTTTAGAAAGCTTTTGCTGTTAAATGTTGGGGAAAGGATGGGAGAGATTGATGACTTTTCCAACCCCTTAAAGCAATCCCTTTGAACTAGAACATTTGTGATTTAAAATAATTATTTTGTCAGCTTTGTGGAAGTTGGATTATTATTCATCTAAAATGCAGTGATATGTATCTATCTATCTATCTATCTATCTATCTATCTATCTATCTATCTATCTATATACACACACATACACACATATATACATACATACATACACACACACATTGCAAAGCACCTGGTAAACAATATATAATGCGAGCATAGCACCAATTGTATGAGGTAGAACTTAAAACAAAATGGTGAAAAGGGAGAGGAGGTAGTTTGCACCAAGTCATGAAGCTATTGGAGAGGACAGATACTGGAAGATGTAAGATTTAGTCCATGAAACTGGAGATGAGGTTGTGAACTACTGGCTGTATTCCACATGAATGAAGAGTACTTTGGGAGATATACTGAGAAGAAGACAGAACAAGACTTGACATTTGATCTGACAATCACAGAATGTCAGAGAGGAAAGTATTCAAGAAGGCTTAGAAAATTATATCCACAAATTTCTGTGTTTATTATCCTGTTAGAAATTTGGTAGTGCCCAAAACAGAAATAGAGAAGTTTGGAGGAGGGATAGGTTTAGAAAGGAATTATTTTAGATCTGCTGAATTTGAGATGCAGTTCAACCATCTAATTGGAGATATCCAACAGTCCAGTACTCTGTTATCACTAAATGGTTGGAGTTCACAGGAGAAACCTGGGCTAGATTCAAAGACATGGGAATTATCTATATAGAGATGATAATTGAAAGAATTGTGATCTTATGAAATCACTGAGAACTTAGAAAGAGGGAGCAGAAAGTTAAGAAAGGACCTTCTCCTGAAATAGTTGATGATGGGGTAGAGAATGAATCCATTAAAGGAAACTGAGAGAAAACAACCAGAAGGTTTGCAGGTGGGACCAGAATAAGCTTTGAATTTTATTTTTATAGTTGTATGTATTGTCTTCCAGATTCTATTTACTTATCTCTGTAACACATTATACAAGCTACTCATGTTTGTAAGAATTCCTCATGTCTCTCATTTCTCATAGGTCAGTAATTGTCCATTAACTATATGCTATAATCATTTCAATCATTCCCAAACAGTGGACACTCATGTTCCCACTTTGTTGCCACCATTAAAAAATGATGCAGGGAATATTAGATCATATACAGTCTTCCTGTCTTGAATTTTGCACTGGATGGAGGACTGGACTTGAGTGCAAATATGAACTCAGACACTTACTAGCTATGTGACCCTGAGAAGTTACTTAGCTTCTGTTTGCCTCAGTTTCCTGATCTGTAAAATAAGGATAATAGAACCTATTTCACAGTGTTGTTGTTAGAATTAAATGAGAAAGTGGTTATAAAATGCTTTAAAAATGACTGGCACATAGTTAACTTTTTTCATTGATTCCATATTGTTTTCTAGAAGATGTGGACTCATTCACTGATAATATCAATAATATTAACCATTATTGTCTTCCCACATCCTCTCTAGCCCTGACAATTTCCACTTTAAAAAAAGCACAACTTTATCTCTTCAGTGTATATGAGATAAAATAATTGCTTTAATTTTGCATTTCTCTTGTTATTAGTGATTTCCAATATTGTTGGTATGACTGTATGTAACACTAAATACCCAGATATACACCTGCTATCACAGGTTCTTAGATCTATTTAAGGAAAGGCAACATTTGAAGGGTCAGTAATCACTTTAATTGGGGCAGTACCAAAATGGTGGAGTAGTAGTAACCCTAAACTGTAGAAGCTCTCCCTGCACTGTGCATAAAATACCTGTAAAAAATGACTCTAAACAAATTCTAGAGCATCAGAAGCCACAAAATGACAGAGTGAAAGAGATTTCCAGAACAAGACAGCCTGGAAGGCAGACAGGAAAGGTCTATCTCACCAACTCTGAGCCCAGTGCAGCACAGCACAGCCTTGGCCTCACTGTGTAGCAAGGACAGACCTGGCGCAGGCTCCAGAGTGTGGAATCGTGGGTAGCAGCTGTGGCATCCATATTACTCAACCCATAAATATCAAAGACAGCTTCAAAGGTCAGTGAGAAAGCTCTTTCACTTGAGTGAGTAGGGAGCAGGGTCCTGCCCTAGCTCCAGCCCGAGGTGGCCCCAGGAGTCAGTAACATCCATTTTTGGAGTTCTTGGCCTAAAGACCCTGGAGGAATTCAGTTGCTGATCTGTGTCTCAGCCCTGAGTGGTAGCCTTGGGATGAGGAGGAGCACTGGCATGGTGGAGCTGGTGGAGGCTCTAGAGAGGGAATCTTACTCACAGATTCTGGACAGAAAAGCTTGTAGTTGTTCCCAGACCAGAGTGTAGGCCAGCAGAGGAATAAACTCCTCTCCCTTGATTATGCTACCTTGGAGGAACTGAGAACTTACAGGTCCCAAGAATATACCCTCCTCTTGACAAAGGACTCAAAAGTCAAGTAACTGGCTGGGAAAAATGCCCCCCAAAAAAGGAAAAAAGATAAGACTATTGAAGATTACTTTCTTGGTGAAGAGGTATTTTCTTCCATCCTTTTGGATGAGGAAGAACAATGCATGCCATCAGAGGAAGACACAAAAGTCAAAGTTTCTGCATCCAAAACCTCCAAAATAATTATACAATGGTCTCAGTCCATGGAAGAGTTCAAAAAGAATTTTGAAAATCAAGTAAGAGAGGTGAAGGAAAAATTGGGAAGAGAATTGAGAGAGATGCAAGAAAATCATGAAAAGCAAGTCAACAGCTTGCTAAAGCAGATCCAAAATAATGCTGAGGAAAATAGCACCTTTAAAAATAGACTATCTCAAATAGCAAAAGAGGTCCAAAAACCAATGAGGAGAGGAATGCCTTAAAAAGCGAAATTAGCCAAATGGAAAAGGAGGTTCAAAAGCTCACTGAAATAAATGAAAACAGTATTTTACAAATTAGAATGGAGCAGATGGAAGCTAAGGACTTTATGAGAAACCAAGAAATTACAAAGCAAAATCAAAAGAATGAAAAAATACAAGACAATGTGAAATACCTCACTGGAAAAGCAACTGACCTGGAAAATAGATTCAGGAGAGACAATTTGAAAATTATGGGACTACCTGAAAGCCATGATCAAAATAAGAGTCTAGATATTATCTTTCATGAAATTATCAAGGAAAATTGCTCTGTTATTTTACAACCAGAGGACAAAATAAATATTGAAAGAATCCACTAATTACTTCCTGAAAGATACTCCAAAAGAAAAACTCTTAGGAATATTGTAGCCAAATTCCAGAGTTCTCAGGTCAAGGAGAAAATGTTGAAAGCAGTCAGAAAGAAACCTATGGTGGAAATACAATTAGCATAACACAAGGTCCAGCAGCTTCTATATTAAGGGATCAAAAGACTTAGAATATGATATTCCAGAAGTCAAAGGAACTACGATTAAAACCACAAATCATCTACCCAGCAAAACTGAGCACAATACTTCAGGTGAAAAAGGGTTATTCAATGAAACAGAGGACTTTCAAGCATTCTTGATGAAAAGATCAGAGCTGAATAGAAAATTTGACTTTTAAGCACAAGAATCAAGAGAAACATGAAAAGGTAAACAGGAAAGAGAAATCATAAAGGACTTTCTAAAGTTTAACTGTTTACATTCCTACATGGAAAGATAATATCTGTAACTCTTGAGACTTTTCTCAGTATTTGGGTAGTTAGAGGGATTATATACATTTATATATACATATATATACACACACACACATATATATGTATATATACATATTTATATATACATACACACACAGACACACACACATGTATATATATATATATATATATATATATATATATATATATATATATATATAGTATGTATATATACATACACACACACACACACACACACAGACGGCACAGGGAGGATTGAATAGGAAAGGATGGTATCTAAAAATAAAATTAAGGGTTGAGAGAGGAACATATTAGGAGGAGAAAGGGAGAAATGGGATGGGAAAAATTATCTCTTATAAAAGAGGCAAGAAAAAGCTTTTTCAATGGAGGGGAAAAGGGGGAAGGTGAGAGGCAAAAAGTGAAGCTTACTCTCATCACATTTGACTTAAAGAGGGAACAAAATGCACACTCAATTTGGTATTAAAACCTATCTTACACTAATCAAAAGTAGGGGAGAAGTGGATAAGTGGGGAGGGGGGATGATAGAAGGGAGAGCAAATGGAAGGAGGAAGTAATTAGGAAGTAAACACTTTAGGGGAGGTGCAAGGTCAAAAGAGAATAGAATCAATGGGAGGCAGGAAAGGATGGAGGGAATATAGTTAGTCTTTCACAGCTTGACTGTTAAGGAGGTCTTTTGCAAAACTACACATATATAGGCTATATTGAATGGATGGGGAAAGAGGAAGGGAAAGAATTTGGAACTCATAGTTTTGGGAAAGAATGTTGAAATTGTTTTTACATGAAACTGGGAAATAAGAAATATAGGTAATGGGGTATAGAAATCTATCTAGCTCTACAAGAAAAGAGAGAAGATGGGGATAAGGGAAGGGAGGGGTGTGATAGAAGGGAGGGCAGATTGGGGGAAGGGTAATCATAATGCACTGTGTTTTGGGGTGAGGGGAGGGGAGAGATGGTGAGAAAATTTGTACCTCAAAATATTGTGGAAAGTAATATTGAAAACTAAAAATAAATAAATCTAAAAAAACCCAATCCCTTCAGTCAAGCACATGCATCATTCACTTAGTTCAGGGGGAAAAGTCAGCACTCTGAACTTCAGAGAAAATCCAGAGAAATATAGATCAACAGACATCACTTCTAACAGTTGGACATAAGCAATACATACATCATAGATCAACAGACAGATCTAACTGTCTGATCATTACACATATATCAGGAGGCTCCTTAAAGGCTGCCCATAATATAATCTGGCCAAAGAAAGACTTCCAATTAGTAAGCCCCAAAGTAAAACCTCACCTCAGAGTATTTATACATATTTTAGAGTTAGAGGGCATCACAGCTCTTGAGAACCAGTGCCTCACTAACAAAAGGTATGGACTTTCCTTCAAATCTTCCCTTATCAAACTCCTCTTAAGGGTATGTCCATTAATGGACGGGAAAGATCTTTAATATCACTAGCATTGCATTGTAGATTCTGTTTCTTCTAAAGAATATGTATATGTATGTGTATGTATATATATATATATATATACATACACATATGTGTATGTATATGTATGTGTATATATACACATACATATACATACACATACATGTGTGTACATCCATACACGTAAATACGTATGTATTCTCCAGTCTCTATTGGGAAATGAAACAATTCAGTCTTAGATATTTGTGTAATTCTCAAATAGAGTTTTCAAAACTTTTTAAAGATCTATTTGATTAAAAAAATATTTTTCACATTTAGATTTTCTTTCTACACTGTTTTTGTTCATGTGAAATGAAAATTATTTGTTTTCTCGCTTATGCAAGCCTATCGCTACTGCTTGGTTAGTAATTTCCCCTCAGCTATAATTGTGAAAATTATTACTCTTCTTCTTGGGCTAATATAAGACTGGGCAACTTTATTCTTTGAATTTTAGCTGCTTATTTTCTTCATGTATATGATTTACATCTCTAATTTTAACCAAATGAAAGATTGTTTTATTGTTATTGCTATATGTTTTGTGATCAGATATTGCTGTTGCCCTCCCCACAGTCATTATAGAATATTTTCACGTAAAACTCTTGACATTTTATTTCCTTGAATGTCTTCATTATTATTTTGTCTAGCTCCATAAGTCAATCCATTAAAAGTTTAAAAAAAACCATAGCACTAAATCTATGAATTAATTTAGCTATCATTTCTAATTTATTATCAAAATCCACTCAAAATTATTTCATAGATTTTTGTAAATAATATTTGAAATGTATTTTTACAAAAATTCAAATGTCTTGATAGGTTAAAATCTTTATATTAATGAATTTTTCACTGATTTTGATTGAGATTTGTCTTTATATGATATAATGCTTGTTCTTGTTAGATATTTAAATGCTGATAATTTTATGATGTCAGCTGAAGCTATTTATTATGCTAGACACCTTATCTATTCTTTCCGTCGGGTATTCTAAGTAAATGATCATGTTGCAAAAGTAAACCATCATGTCTGTAAATAAGAATTTTTTCCCTCCACTTTACTTTTGTGCTTAGTATCTCTTTTTGACATTTCTAGCACCTATATGATGAACAAAGTAGTATTGGGGAGAGGTGGCATCTTTCTTTACTCTTATGCTTTACTGAAAAATCTTCTAGCGCTATTCTACTGAAAATGATGCTAGTTCCTAGTTGACAGTGTTAATACAGTGTAAAGGAAAGAGTCTTCACTCTCTGTGACTCCAGTGTACCTAGTTTTAAATCCAATCTTTGGCATCTACTGTGAGTGGGAACTTGGAGAAACAATGTTTAAATCCTTTGGGTTTTGGTTACTTCAGCTTAAGAAAAAGGAGGTTGGATGAAATTTAATCTGAGGTCCTTTAAATTTCAATGTTCACACACGTATAGACATATATAGACACAAACATATATAGACATATATGTCTATAAGTCTTCAATGCCTATATTTTTAAGGTTTTTAGTTTTAAAAGAGAAAGTAGAAGCATTCATTGTAGATGTACAACCAGAAGTCTTTATAAATAATTTCCAGTTCTTCTTAAGGAAAATCCAGTGAAAATGTTTACTACCTAACTGCTACTAGTAGTAGTTACTACCAAGTGATTTTGAGCAAGTCATTGAATGTGTTTGGACCTCATTTGCATCATCTGATTCAAAAAAAAGAAAGGTTGTACCTGATGAACTCTGTGGCCTCATATTTCTTAATCAATGATCTTATGAACCTATCACTTGAATTTTAATATTTAAATAGGAGTTTGCGGTGTAATGACCAAGGGAGGAAAAGTTTTTATTTAGTATATCACACTTCTCAATTCTGTTGACTAACACTGAATACTTTATCTAGTAAAATATGTCTAAATTAGCCGAATTAAAAATTTTCTATTACAAATTAATCTTATATTTTGTTACATGATTTATCTTCCTATTTAGAAGATACAAATACATTTATTTTTGCTAATATGTGATTGGAATAAAATTTTGAATATTTTTCTGAAGTGCCTAGTACTCTAAGAGAGAAATAACATATAATCTAATAAAAATTCAGGCAATTCAAATATCCTTAATGAAAGCAACTATTTTTTTTCCATTTCCTTATAAAAATTCTATAATTAACACCCAAAAGAAAAATGCAAGTTGCCAAATAACTATATCTCTAAAATTTCAGTCACTCAAGATGCAACTTTTAATAAATCTATGCCTTTCCCATCTGAGAAGACTGTGGAACTGTGAAATTAAAGTGTGAGAATGATAGCCAGATTAAAACTTAATGGCCATCATGATTACTGGGACCCTAAATATGCCCAACAATGTTAAAAAAATGTATTTCTAAGAGTGGCAACCCAGCTGACTGGGTCAAGTTGCAGTGAGCAGTCCTGGGGATGGGGATGGGGTGGTGGGAACTGGGACTGACTAATAGAGTTGAGAGCAGCTCAAGAGATCAATGCAGTACTGGGGAGCCAGAGGAGGGCAGCTCTCCAAGGGAAGGATTTTTAAAATTAAGACAAAAAGTCTTGAAGGAAGTGACTTTATTTTTCTAAGTGTAACCTCAGTATTTATGTATTCCTTACAGAGACCGTGCTCCACCCTCCTACCCCTGCATTAGGCGTATGTGCAGGGTAGGCCAGCATTAGCACAGGGTTTTGCACCCAGTGAACCTGCTCTCCTCCATTACCTGTATTCTGAGCGTTTGTTTTTCCAGAAGAGAGAAATTGCAGTTGGTGGGGGTTTTTGTTTAATCCTTTCTTGACTGCTTTAATTCAGTGAGAAATAATCCTGCCTTGACAGCTTGATGGTGGGATGCAGAGTCCCTGCTCACAGCCCAGATCTCAAGGGGATTGCTTTGCCAACAAAACTAAAAAGCCCTGTAATCTGCTTTCTCCCTAATGTCTTTCCCAAATCTGGGGTGTTGAAGTGGGAGCCACCATCCTGAGATTTCCAACAAAACTTGGTTAGTGGGCCAGATGGGTAATACAGGATGGGTTGCAAGGATGGGTCATGGCTGGTGTCTGGGACTAGGAATGCCTCTCGGAGTCAGGGATTGGGGGAGTTAGGGACTCAGGTCTGTAATATGCCCAGCCTCTCTTCTCTGAATCCCAGCCATGTTCTCTTAGGACTCACCTTGCCTATCCTTGGGAAGAGAGCTTTATTCACATCATCTCCCCAAAGAAGGCAAGACCCAGTGAGATCAGGTTAAGTGCTTATAACGTTTATGTGAGCTCAGCCTTGTCAGAACATGTGTGCTTCAGGGATGAGATGGCATTTCTTGTGTGATGACCCTTAGCGTCCCCCCTCCTCTGGCTGCTCTGGGTGTGTGAATGTGTGGGTGTGTGGGTGTGTGGGTATGTGTATGTGTGGTGAGTGTGTGAGGGATGTTTGAGTGTCAGTGGTTTATACATCCCTGGGATGCTGACCCAGGAATTCATGGACATGATCACAGCCCTATGTACAGAGCTTTCTTTTGTATTAAAAAAAAAATGCTCTTTCAATAAATGTATCATTTTGTGCACAGAAAAAACAAAAGAGTGGCAACATATTTTTTTCCCAAGACTACAACTACTCTAAGTACCAACCAGACCAGCATTTTCTCAAGTCTGCAGTCAATTTCATTGAACTTAGAATTTTTCCCGTAGATGTATATATCTTTGGGGAAAAAAGTAGCATTTGAACTCAGCCTTAGCATTAACAGAATAATGTAGGAGAAAAAAAAAACATCTTGGCACCCTTATGCACACATGGAAGTAGACTTTTTAAAATATTCACATTTCTCTAATTACAAAAAAGCAGGGAAAAATATTAATATCCTAGGCATATGCAGGAATTTCAATTATCTTTTGCAATATGTTGTGATTTTTCATGTTACAAAACATTGTTATTTATACCGATGAGATCATGATGCATTTTCCAAAAAAAGTTTTTGAGCAGTTTCTTCAGTGATTAATCAAAAATTTGCTTTATTGTTATCACTTATTATATGCATAGTGGGAATATCCCATAGTGAATTAAGGACTAGAATCTCTGAATGCAAATTTTGGCTTCCTTAGTATCCTTTAAGTACCAAATAAATCCATCTTCTTCAGGAGCTTTCTCCAACCCTTCCTAATGCTAGTGTCTTCCCTCTTTTAATTATGTCCTACTTATTCAATATATGGTTTGTTTGAATCTATTCTTTTGCTTGTTACCTTCCCAATTAGATTGTGATCTCTTTGAAGGTAGAGACTCATTTTTTTTTTCCTTTGTTATATTCTCAATGCTCTGTATCATACCTGGGACATAGTAAGTACTTAGTAAATGTTTGTGTGGTGTGGTTTGTCCTTTGTTCTTGAAGAGGACCATGACATCAGGGAGATGATTACGTGACTTGCAATTGACTTTGATTTGAGTGAGGGAGGGCTGTGCAAAGGCACCAACCTCACTTTTTCCTCCAGAGCCATTGAGTGACTCACTAACTGAAGCTTAATAAATATGAGTTACAGTAGGCAAGCTTACTTACATTCTCAGAGTCTTGGACAAATCCCTTAGGCTACCTACTGAGTTTCAAAAGGGATGTAATTTATATTGCTAGAGGGAGATGGAAGACAGACACAATCATACCTCACTGATGGATTGATAACTATTATATATAGCTGTGCAGCATACACATAAACATATACGTACAGTGCAATCCAACACACATTTGTTATGTTCCCCTCCTCTTGACAAAGAAATGATGGACTTGAAGCAGAATTAAGCATACATTTTTAGACGTGACTAATATGGAAATTTGTTTTACTTACCTAAGCATGTTTGTCAAGTTGCTACTGAGGAAGGAGAAAGAGAGGGTAGGGAAAAGGGGGAGAATATAAATACTGATTAATTTTTTAAAATAATTTTTACAATACTGTGTTGACATTGAGTTAGAATAGTATAATATGTCAAGGCAGCTAGGCAGTGCAATGGAAAGAGTGCTAAGTCTGCATTCATGAATACCCATCTTTGTGGGTTCAAATCAGTTATAATAAAGGTAGTATAATTATATATGTCAGATAGATAGATAGATAGATAGATAGATAGATAGATAGATAGATGATAGACAGATAGATAGATAGATAGATAGATAGATAGATAGATAGATAGATAGATAGGTAGGTAGCAAATAACCAACTATATCCAACTATATCCAAGCTTATTTACTAAAGAAGAGAAAGCATGAAGGAAATAGGGAACGAGGAGTACAATTCACAGTATTACTGTGGGAAGTGATACAAAAGCAGAACTGCCTATATTTGATCCTATTTTTCTTTACTTTTGGGAAGATTTGTTTTCTCTTTAATACAGTTGTAGGAATCCTTGTGAATACAAAGAGAGAGAGGTAAAAGAATTCAATATGTTGTCTCTTAGATAAAACTGTTCAGTCTCTGATCAAATTCTCTTGTGTTAGTAAAAAATTTTCTTCAATGAGGAAAAAATTATGGCTAGATCTCCACTGTCAAATTGAAACAGAAACTTGGGACAATTATTCCATAAATCAATGAGTTTCTAGATAATTGTCATAGATTACCACTACTGAGATGGTCTCTAATACAGGTGAACTTTGCCTGCTGCTTTTAAATGTAAATTAGAATGAATGGAGATGGGGCTAAAATCCTAGACAAAGATGCTGCTATCAGAGAAAATCTAGCATAATAGCACAATATGATAACATTTTCTACAAATCCCTATTTCCTCCAAGGAAGGCCTATTTCTATGCCTAGAGAGTGATGCAACTAAATGAAAAAAGAAAAAAATAATTCAGAAAACTGACTGAATATGTTAGTTTCCATAATACTTAACGATGATTTTGATTATAGCTTTCCTGAAATGATCAGATGACATAGCTCGCTTGCCTGTTTCTATCCAATATCAACAATCAGTAGATTGAAAAGTAGAAAATAAATTAATTTGACTATTTGTCATAATTCTATTCAATTTAAACATGATTTATTAATGTCTTATTGTGTGTAAGACATTGTGTTAGTAAATAAAAAAATTCTGTCCTCAAGAAACTTTCACTCTATTGGGGTGGATGAGGTTCCTACAGATTTACAGACAACTAATTAGCTAGATAGATAACAGAAAGACAGATATTGAAAGGAAATGTGGACTAATGAGTGAACGAGTTGGAGTGCCAACAGCTGCAAAACTGATGATAAAGTTCAAATAATACTGGACAGGTGTTTTGAAGGAAGTTACAAATCATGAGCTTCATAAGTACTGATGAAATAAATCCCAGGCCAAACTTATGGGTCTGATATAGCTTGCGCCAAAACACAGAAGTGGGGATGATGTTTAGAGGAAACATAAGGTTAGTTGGATTATGGAGTTTATGAAGTCAAATAATTTGCTATTAGTCTGGAAGAATGGACTAGGGCAAGATTGTGGAAAACTTTAAAAAAAAGAAAGAGGAGGATGATTTTTTTTCCCTAAAAGAAATAGGAAGCCAAAGGTATTTCTTGAGCAGAAATGGTCAGATTTGTCAGGAGCAAGGAGATGAATGACACAGAAGAGAAGTCAAAGGCAAGGGGATCAATTTGGAAGCTGCTGGAATATAGTGGGCAAGAATCTGAACTAAGAGTAATTCAAGGTGAATTCACAGAAGGGGTTATTTTAATAGAATTTGGAAACTGATTAAGTACCATGTAAAGGAAGAATAAAGAATTGAATAAGACTCCTAAATTGTAAGTCTCAGTAAGAGGAAAGATGATGGTGCCCTAAACAGTTACAGAGAAGTTAGAAGGAAGGGTGCCTTTAGGGGAAACAAAAGTGAGTTTCCCTGAGGAAATACTGAGTGTGGTATGTCTATGAGTTATCAGACCAAAAGAAGAGATTGTTTAGCCAACTTCTAGAAATATAGAATTCGGTGAAACAGTAAAATACAGTATACATTTCCATGAGTATCCAATATCTATTATTTCAGTTTTGACTTTGAATTGTTTATTTTTCTAGCATGTCATGCAAATGTAAAATCAGTCCCCAGATGTCCATTTCCTTAATGTTCTACAATTCAGCACATTGCATAAACACGATGTCTGTTGATTTGAAAGTTGTTAGACTGCAAAAGAACGAGTAGCTTCCCTTTACTACAGCCTCCCCTAGTATAAGTGTCATATTCTCTCATGTGCACCATAGACCAGGCCTGCACAACTCAGGCCACAGTCTGCGTGCCACTTGCACCAAGCCAAAGGGTTTTGAGCAGCCCACAAAGATTGTGCAGGTCTGCTGTTTCAGGACTGAAAAACAAAATCCAATCTTAGTTCAAGAAGGTATTGATTTTAAGAGATGGAATTTGAACAATTCAGAAGGATGTACAGTTTTCAGTAAGAACATGTCAACTCAAGCAAGAAATTAAAGCAATCACATAAATGATTCAATCTCTGTAGATAGCCAATGGGCTTTGTTCAGGGCAATCAGTCTCTCCGGCTTCCACAGTAAGGCTGTTTATTTTTTTTTGTTCCAATTATTATTTGGGTGGTTATTTGAAATTGCCTTCAGCTCTGTATCATACTTTCTCTATGAAAATATTGTTTAAGAGGAAAAAGGAGAAATTTCAATGAGTTAAAACATGTGCACTTATTCAATTATGCGTATGTTTTCACCTTAGAATGTATTATCACATATTGATTTATTTATTGTCCAATCCATTTGCTAACAACACTACAAATAAGAAAGCAATCTATCAATATTTACAATATAAGAAAAAATAAAATAAAGGTGTGTTGAGGGTCGAGGGGTCAGGCAAAAAAAATGACCATATCATGAAATTGACTAGTCAGTCATTAAATACTTGTAGGCATTGTGATAAGCATTAGAGAACCAAAGTAAGATAACAGATAAGCCTTGCTCTTGGGGAGCCCCTTGACTAATGGGATTGACAATGAGCAAACAAAAATGTGCAGATCTGTGGTATGTAGGATAAATTGGAAATAAGCAATAGAAGGAAGGCATTGCCATCCAGAGGATTCAGGAAAGGCTTCTTGGAGAAGTTGGTTTTTGACTGGGACTTGAAGGAAGGAGGTTCTGATGTTTTTTTGAAAGTCAGTCAGCAAAGAGTAATGAAGTACATACTATGTGCCAGGAGCTTCTCTAAGTCTGTGTGTGTGTGTGTGTGTGTGTGTGTGTGTGTGTGTGTGTGTGTGTGTGTGGTGAGGGGGTGACAGTACAACACATCAATCAATACATGGATACTTATATAACAACACTTATGTGCAAGGAACCATGGAGGCAGGAAAAAAAAGAAATTGTCCTATGTTCAAGGAGCATACATTCTATCAGGGGAGAATTCATATGCAAAAGAGTATACACACACAAAAATACATAAGGTAAATTTTAATTTATGATGCATTAACAGCTGGAGGTGGGGATGGGGATCAGGACAAGATATATGTAGAAGCTGGCACTTAAGGAGCATTTTGAAAGAAACAAGGGGTCCTAAGACGTGAAGGCGAAATGAAAAGATCCTCAGATATGGGGGATAAACAGACGGTGGAGGTGGTGGATAGAGTGTGAGGAAGAGTAAGAAGGCCAGTTTGGATTATAGCATGAGGGAGGTAGAGCCAGATCAGAAAGGAAGGAAAGAAAGGAAGGAAGAAGAAAGAAAGGGAAGAAAGGGAAGAAAGGAAAGAGAAGGAAGGAAGGAAGGAAGGAAGGAAGGAAGGAAGGAAGGAAATAGGAAGGAAAAGAGGGAAGGAGGAGGTGGAATAAGAGAAGGGAATAAGCATTTTAAAAAGTATCGATTATATTCCAGGTATAGGTTAAGCACTTTTTTCTTTTTTGTACAAATATCTCTAATCCTCACAATAACCCTGCTAGCTAAATGCTATTATTATCCAGATTTTACAGTTGAGGAAACCGAGACAAACAGAGGTTAATTATTTGCCCAGAGTCCCAGAGCTAGTAAGTGTCTGAGGTCAGATTTAAACTGGACATATCCTCCACTGACTCCAGGCTCAATATTCCATTCACTGTACCACCAGAAGAGAGGAAAGAAAGAAAAAGAAAGTGAAAGCCTTTATTAATCACTTGCTATATGGTAGAGATTTTTGACCCCTCAAAAGTTGCTTTTCTTTAGGAAAGCACATTTAAGAAGCTGTGCTAGCAGGTCCTCTTGTGTATGTCAGCGTGCTTACTGCTTCACATGACATAGCTGGGCAGAATTTGCAAACTAAAAGGAAAGTATTAGGGCTGGGATAATTGTTCATTGTTTCCCACTTGTGGTGCTTATGGTTCTGCAGAACAGGAGCAATAACTGACTGTGTACCGACCCAGCAGAAATGGAGAACTGTCTGTGTGCTGACCTTGGAGCTTGAGTCAGGGAACAGGAGTGGATTACAGAGTGCACACAGACCCAGGCAAAAGCCAGGAGTTGCTGGCTCAGGCTGGAAGAGGAAGAACTGGAAACTCAGAATTCAGCCCCAGGGTAAGATAAAAGACTGAACAGACAAGTCAGGAGAGCTGTGCGTGCTCATTTGCAGCTTTCACCAAGGATGGTTTGAGACCCAAGGAGAGGAGTTGTCTGTAGTGGGTGGAAGAGTAATAGCAATTTAAATGGGAAGATCTTACCCATTCATTAATAGGCCCTTGTGACCTGCCTAAATCACCTGGAAGTCATTTATGGAAGAAGGATCTTACTTAAAGGGTAGAGCAGAACTAAGAGGAAGTTAGTGAAAGTGGCAGGGTCAGTGGAGAGAAGACACAGGCCACCAGGCACACCAAGGCTTGTGAGTGTTTGCTTGTGAGAAGGCCCCACTCAAAAGGGTGGGGTGGACTTGGGAATGTCTTTGCCCCCTTTAGTGCTAATGTGTATTGACTTCTTGGCTACTATGGCAGATTTAACTTTCTAGTGTTGGGATTTGGCTTTCTGATGTCTGAATAAATGTTTTTCTTCTGCCTTCTATATAGAGAGCCTTTCATACTTTCTATTCAGAACTATACCAGCATATTCATAATATTCTTCAGTACTATGAATATTGCCTTGATGATACAGGGAAGCAGTGCTGTGTACCCCAAAGAATCCCACCCTGTTGGCTTTGTTACTCAGATACCCTTCAGGACTTGGAGCAGTGTTAGGACTGGGACTTGGCTAGTCAGAACCTGTACCTAAGAGTGCCAGGAGGAAGCCTGCAGTGGCAGTGTGGGGAGAAAGTACACACGCAAGAAGGACTTTATTTGGACATTTATTTTTATTTTGGATTGGGGAAGGAGGAGCTGGTTGCTTGCTCTGATTTTCACTCCCAAAGAATGTAAAGAATGATGTTATGTTATGTATATACCTTTGTGTTTGTCAAAGGCCACATGGTCACTCTAGTAATGAGTTGTTATGTGTTTTGCAAGTGTGAAGTTCATGACATGTTTACTTTGTGGGAATTATGTTGGGTTTACTTAAGAAATATAATTGCCTATTTAGATACAAGTTGCCTATGTAATGGACATTAAAGATCTTGGGACCAAATGTAGTGTGAGTTAAAGACTTTCCCCCCACACATTAACAGGCTTCAGGTGGAGCCCATTAAGGGAAGCTTGATTAGGGGAGGCTTATTTTGTCAAAGGCCCACATCTTTTGTTAATTAATGAGTCACTCATTATGAGTTATGAAGGTTGAGGGCATGATGATTTATGGCTCTGAAAAGTATATGTATACTCTGAGGTGAAGTTTGACTTTGGGGGCTTACTCTTTGGAAGAAGGTTCATGTACCAGATGAAACTCTGGGTAGCTGTTAAGGAGCCCCTCCCTCCCCTGATATGAAAATTCAGATGTTGACGTTTCTCTCTCTGGTAACTGTATGTATGTAATGGTCACACAGTTGGATCTGTCTGTTGATCTGTGATGTATGCATTGCTTATGGTCAGACAGTTAGAAGCCCTGTCTGTTGGTCTTTATTTCTCTGCTTGTATTTTCTCTATTAGTGATTATAATTAAAATAGATTATTGACCCCTCAAAAGTTGCTTTCCTTTTAGAAGAGCAAATCTAACAACCTGTACAGCAGGTCCTCCTGTATATGCCAGGGTGCACGTTACAGTCCAGTGCTAAATACATATAAATATGATGTCTTTTGAAACCCACAATAATCATGGAAGGTAGGTGTTATCATTATGCCCATATTAAAGATTAGACAACTGGATAAGACAAAATGTAGGTGGGAGACAGATTGTGAAGGACTTTAAAAGCCATATAAAAGAGTTTATTTGTGATCCTGCAAGGACAAGGAAGCCTTAAGAGTCTAAGGAACAAAAAGGCGGTTTTGTCAGTTCTGAGCATGAAGAAAAAAATATCTTTGCAACTGGGTAGAGGAAAGATTGGGAAGAGACAGTTAGATATGCGGTTTATTCTTTAGATTCCAATTAATTTCAGTTACAGTAGACTAGGCTAGAGGCAATGAGGGCTTGAACTATAGTGATGACTGTATGAACAAACTAGAGGATTTAAATGTTTGCGAATTGTTTAAGGAAGAAACAAGATTTGGAACACCATATTCCACCCAGAATCAACAAATAGATATGATTTAACCCTGTGGTTCCCTAGTTATGTGACCTTGGCAAATTGCTTATTGTATGTCCCATTTTCCTCATTTAGAAAGAGGATAATGTTCCACTCTCTTAAGGTTTTTATGAAGGAAGTACTCTGCAATCCTTAAAGTAATGTATTAATTATAATTATCATATAAAATAAGGTATAATCAAAAGCTACAGTTTTTCTGAAATCTCCCCCACAAATTGAACTTCAGTTCTCCTCTTTTATAAGTGAGAATGGCAATGAATGCAGAAGTAAATAATATCTTCAAAATGAGATTAGTTTTCCATATGAATCATGAACACTGTTTTTGGTCTCTAGGTGCCAAGTGGGCCTTGAGTCAAACTAATAACATAACTTCTTTTTTTTTTTTTCTCCCAGTTGATATATTTAATTCAGTGTTAGAAAAGTTGGAGATTTTTATGTTTAATATAACTTTTAAAGCAACACGAATCCATTAGAGTAGTAGCAAAAGTCTGGAATCAGATGAGGCATTAGTCTGGTACCAGTCCATTTCCAGTTATGTTCAGCTAAAGCTATAATAAAATCAAATAGCAGGCCAAAAAAAAATACTGATCTCTTTGGGGCCAGGGTTTTCTTCCTTATTATTTTAAGTATTGAAGCATGTGCACAAAAGGGATTCTAACCAAGTGAAATTCTCTAAGAACTCTGTTTAATTTTATTTTGGGGGAAAACGTATCCCCACAACAGAGGCCATATGTAAATTTGAAGGCTGTTTACCAAAGATATGGGAATCCTGCCAAGGAAGTCAAAATCTATAATATTCCCTATTATAGAAATCTCCAGGATAGAACCCCTTAAGGAAATACTCAGCAGAAAATCATGAACTATTTCTCCGCCTGACAGAAAATGGATTGACATGTACATTAAAAAAAGAAAAAAAAAACCCTTAAGCCACATTACTTAACCATAATCTAAATCACATACCACAAACAGGAATGTAGAAAACTATACAAAATTTTGTTGAGAGAAGGTAGTGGCTGCATTCCTCCCTTACCTCCCCCCACTTTTCCCTCTAAAAACAAAAAAGGAAACATGCCTAGAACAAAATAAATAAACATTTAAACAAATCTTTTTTCCTCTTCTGGACAAAGATTAAGATTCATAGATTAAGTGGAAAATGAGCATATTAAAAATGAGCTAAAGGGGAAAAATCATGGCCATGGCTTTGAAGAAAAAGTGATAGATGTAACTTTCTTTAATTTACCTGTGTTTACAATTTGCCTTCATATTTCAAAAATGGATACCAATATGAAATAATTCCTTATGCTTCATTCATATAAATTTTTCCAAATATAAATGGGTGGCAGAAGGGGAAATAAATAGTATTGACCATTAGAAAAGGCTGCCTGAGAGTTGTTTTTCCTGTGGAAAATAGAATAGTTGAAGGAAATATATGGATAATTCAGGCCAACAATACGTGTATGTGTGTGTGTGGGTATGTGTGTATAGCATGCTTTGTGTAGTGGTGAAGAACTAAGGGGCTCTTGATCAACTGATTCAAGGCTGAACAAATTAGAGTATGTCAACATGGGAGAATACTGTGGTACCCTAAAGTGATGGGAGGTATTCAGAGAAACCTGTGAAGATTTGTATGAATTGATACATTGTGAAGCAAGCAGAAGAATGAGAATAATTTATGAAATAACATCCACACTGTAAAGAAAAACTAATCAAGGAAAATCAATAAGCATTTATTAAGTGTTTACTATGTACCCAGTACTGTGCTAAATACTCTGAATGCAGGTATAAGCAGAACTAGTTTCTGAACTCAAGCTGCTTACTTTCTATTGACAACATACACAAGGAAGGGAAATGAGGGCTGGGGAGTGAGAAGGTACCTGAATGATCATACAGTAGAAAAAATCTGGAGAATCTAAACTGGAAACTGGACAAAAATGAAGACATAATAGGCATTTCCCTTAAAATGTCGATTTGGAGAAGGAGAAGAGCTTTGAAAGGAAATAATGTACCAACAATGTGAGAAGACCTGAGGACACAAGAGCTTCTATGACAAGGAGAGTTCTGTCTCATAGTGGAGAAAGTCGAGAGGGTAAAAAGTGTAACCAGAAGAGGATCAACATTAAAAAATCATAAGCATTCTAATGAATAAAACGATCAATCATAATTGTAGAGGACCAGTGATAAAACATGCTGTTACCTCCTAACAGAGGTTATCCAAAGGATCAAGACGAAGGATGAGACATACATTTGTAAAAGAGGTAAATATGGGATCTCAGTGTGCTTGTTTCAAGGGTTTGTTTTTCTTTCTTATTTCAATGTTCGGGGGTAAGAGGATATGGGAAGAAGAAATAATAAATGTTTATTGTTTTTTTTTAAAGTTAAAAAATTAAAATTCACATGAAATAATAATAATCCAGACTAGAACATTTTAATTTAAGGGAACGGTGGCTTTAAGGGAAAGTAACTGGAGTTACTTTGAGAGACTAGAATTATTTGTTTGCCTATGTTACTTGGATTATCATAAGATTTTCAAAATTTTCAACAAAACTCAGGAGGAATCTTTTGAGGTCTAAGCATTCCCCACTGTTTTTTTTGGCCTACCATTTTTCATTCTTTTTCAAGGTCAGTACAAGTCATACAACTTTTAGTTTCATATATGAAAAAGTCCTGTCTTCTTAAAAGGGAAGGTCATTACCTTCATCTCATCTTCCTCAGGTATATCTATAGCAACTGTGCTTTAATTTTCCAAGTAACATTGAATGGTATAACATTCTGACAGGAAAGACATAGGAACCTGCATTATTCTCAGAAAGAACGCTTCTTTGGACAATTTCCCAGTTGGATTCCTTTTGAGAATGGAAAAAATGTAAATACCAAGGAGAAGGTATAAACAAATTCAAATGGAAAGAGGGAGATATTGGAAGCAGAAATATTGATACAGGGAAATTATACAGAGAAATTACTACCAGAAGGTTCTTAAATTGATGAAAAGGAATATGACCATATAACTGCTTCCTGCAAATCCCTTCCTTCTCCTTTCTGTGAGGTAAGTTTTGTCATTCTCATTTTATAAATTAAAGCATGATACTCAGGGGTGCAATGACTTACCAATGGACAAACACCACATGTTAGAGGTAGGATATGAACTAAGGTCTCTCTTGATTTCATATCAAATGATCTTTCCCCCACAACTTGGTAATAGCTCTTATTTAGCTTTCAAAACATTAACTACATAAACATATACGTCTCTGTTTTTACAAAAAATTTCATCTACTTATGTCACACCAATTTTGTAACTGCATCAAATCTACTTTTGCCCAAATATAAAACTTTGAATCTAATCCAATTTCCTCTAAATACATTTGTGTACATCAAGTGAAATAATGAAAGTATTAAAACAGAAACACAATATCTAAATTATAAACAAAAAGTTAATGTAACATTAGACAATATTAAAGGAATATACCCAGTGAAGGAGTTACACTACCGCCAAATTCTGCAAGAACCAGTCCACGTCTACCATATCACATTTAGTCCTGGGTGCCCTTTTTTTAGGAAGGGTGCAGACAAATTGAAATATGTCCTGAGGAAGTCAATTGGAACAATGAAGAAATTCAAAATAGTTGCATAAAAATAGATTATGAAACTGGGGATTTTTCTCATGAAGAAGAGAATATTTCAAGAACATTTGGAAGTTATACTTGAAGAAATATCATGTGAGAGTAGCTAAATTTATTTTGCTTGGTAGTAGAGGACAGGAGTAGAGCCCCAAAGTGGAAATTATATTTTAAAAAAGCAGGATAACAGCATTTAAAGTGAAAAGTCCAATTAAAGATCCTCTATTCCAACCTCATTTTGCAGAGAAAGAAACTGGAGTTTAGAAAAGTAATATGATTTATCCCAAATCATACAAGTAGAAATATATCATCTTCTCTCTAAAGCCATGGTGCCTTTCTAATGTGCCATGTGGAGTGCTCTGTCTCTGATTGTCTTTAATGAGAATCTCATTATTGACTTGTTGAGGATGTTGTAGAAGAGATACCTGTTTCAAGTATAGGTTAGGACAGATGCTAATGGTCATTCCGTCTAACTTTATGATTCTGTGATTTAATCCCTGCCATGTTTTAGGACCCAAAGTATCATTCTTGACTGGCAAAATATTGTAGTTAGCCTTAGAGTTAAATAGACCTGATTTACAATTCTGCTCCAGATGTTTACTAGTTGTATGACCCTAGGTAGGTAACTGAACTACTCTGATCCTGAGCCTCTGAAAGAGACTAGCTAGGCTAGATGGCTTCTGAGGTCCATTTAAGACATATATATATATATATATATATATATATATATATATATATATATATATATATATATATATATATATATATATATATATATATACATACGATCTAATGGTGCAATGATCTAAATCTGGGATTTTACGATTTACTGCTTGCCACCATTTTACACAACCAGTGTCATTCTTCATGGGAAGTGTTTTGTAGCAGGACTTAGAATCAAGATTATGGATTCAAATCTTGCCTCTGATACTTATCAGCTGTCTGACTCTAAGATGGTAAATTAATCTCTTTGAGCCTCAGTTTCCTCATTTAAGAAGTGAGAGGTTTTGACTCAATAACTTCTAAGACCTTTTCCAATTGGAAAATTAAGATCCTCTTTGATGACAAACTATTCATCCATCCACATATTCATTATAAATTACTTAGAGGTAGCTTAGAGGTAAATTACTTAGAGGTACAATGGATAGAACACTGAGCTTGGAGTCAAGACCTCAATTAAAATCTGACTTCAGACATTGTTTAACTATATGACTCTGTGCTAGTCACTTCATCTCTGTTTGCCTCAGTTTGCTCATCTGTAAAATGGGGATCATAAAAGTACCTATCTTTTAGGGTTGTTGTGAAGACCAAATGAGATACTATTTGTAAAGTGCTTAGGACAGTCCATGACACATAGTAGGCATTATATACATATGTGTGTGTGTGTATATATATATATATGTATATATATACATATATATATACATATATATATATATATACACACACACACATATGTATATAATATATGTCTATATATATTAGCTATGATTATTATTATTATTACTCACTGAGTATACATTATGTGTATGGTATAATGGGACTAAAAAAATACATTTCTCTGTCTTCCTTAAGCTTATTGTTTAGTAGAAGAGAAAATGCATGTATAGGAAGATAGGGCATGGCACAATTTAGAGAATACTTGACTAAGATTCTGGAGATCAAGGTTAGAGTCCCAGCTGCCCCTGTGTAATTTTGCCAAGACCCTTAATCTCTATGACCATTAGTTTCTGCATCTGGAAAATGGATATATTAATTCTTACATTAAGTTTTGTTGCAAGCAAATATATTTAGAAAGCATAGAGGGTCTATAATGTGAGCTATTTTTATTATCATTATGTTATGTATCATCTCAAAGTACAAAAATGTAGAACAAAACTATGGAACTTGAGGGGGGAAGGTGATTGCTTCTAGTTGATGGATTAGCGAAAGCAACATGAAAGAAGTGGTATCTAGAGAGGCCCTTGAGGAATAGTTAGAAATTGAAATGGTGATGCTATGTAGGGGAAGAGAAGATATGTATATATGTATATATATATATATATATATATTCAGTGACTGCTCTGAGTATTAAGATAGCTTAGAAAGTTACAAGGATTATAAGATCCAAAAGAAGAAATATTATCCAGGTTTTATCATAAATCCTTCATCTGTGAGCCTGTAAACTGGGTTTAATAATGCTAATCATAAGCCTGTCTATTGTTCCATAGGGCAGAGGTCATGTTTCATCTTGATATCTACATAGCTTCCCTAGTAACAGCTAGTATGGATTTGGCTCTATAAAGTTTACAAAACACTTTTAAAAATAATGTATTATTTTATCCTAAAAGCAAACTTGGGGAGTAGGTACTATTGTGATCCATAGATTACCAATGAGGAAACTGATGCAGAGCTGCTGATTTGTCCATTTTTCCACCTTACTGATCAATCAACAAGACAATCAATAAAAAAATACATTAAGTGCTCACTATGTGTTAGAAACTGTGTTAAGTGTTGAGGTTACCAAAAAAAAAAAAAAGGCAAAAGACCTTCCCTGCCCACAAGGAACTTACAATCTAATGGTAAGTGATTGAAGTTGGGTTTGTACTTATGTATTCCTAACTCCTAGTCCTATGTTCTATTCCCTTATCTACCTAATGTATATCATAATCTTCTGCATATAATGGAGACTTAAGAAGTTTGGTGAATAAATAAATAGAAAATGGCTGAATGAATAAATAATAAATCAATAAAATACACATGATTTCAAGGACCCGGACCTTATGTCTAAAACTTATTTTGGCATCACAATTCTGTAGCTTTGAGTATGGTAAAAGATACAGTCACATGAATGTTGGGTTTGGAACAGGAAGACCTGGGTTGGAATTCATCTTTTCACAAAATATTTGGTGGTCATGGGCAAGTAACTTAACAGCTCAAAATCTTGTTGTTATGAGGAAAATGGGCATAATAAAACCTGAACTCCCTAATCAAAATGAAACTTTTGAAACTTTAATGGCATGTAATATATGAAGCATTTCACAAACGCTGAGAATATCAAGTGTGAAGTCATGATGGTGGAGCAAAGAAGAACTCAGCTTAGCACACCCAACATTCCCCTTTGAATAACTTTAAAATAGCACCTGTATGTGTGTGTGTGTGTGTCTGTGCGTCTGTGTATGCATTCTCAACTACTAAAAAAAATCTCTATCTTATCCAGCAAGAAAGTAGGAAGGGAAGGGAATAAGAGAAAGGGAGAAAGGATATGTGTGAAAATAGTGGATAAAAGATGTTCTTAAAAGAGTATATATACATATATATGTATATATATACATATATGTATGTATTGTGTATGTATAAACAGATTTAGAGGAGGAACAGTAAAAGTAAAAAGAAAGAAGGATAAAATGAAGAAATGGGATGGATAGAAATGCGAAGTTAGAAATCATAGTCCAGAATGTGAAAGAGATGAACTCACGCATAAAATGGAAGAAGAGAAGAGAATGGATTAGAAACCAGAATCCAACAACGTGTTGTTCATAAGAAACACTCTCGAAAGAGAGACCCAGAGACAGTCAAAATAAGGACGTGGAGCAGAATCTATTATGCCTCAGCTGTGGAAAAAACAAAAGGCAAGATTAGTGATCATGATGCACAACAAAGCAAAACAAAGGCAAAAGAGGATTAAATAGGGAAACTATACCTTGTTAAAAGGAACTATAGACAATGAAATAATATCACTACTGAGCACTAAGCAATAAATGGCTGGAGTTTATTTCAGAATCACAGAGCTAATTCAATATTAGAGAAATTATCACTATAATTGACCATATCAATAAGAAAAATAACAAAAAAGTATATTATTCTATAGATTCAGAAAAATGTGTTAAAAATATGACACCCATTCCTATTTTTCAAAAATAGAAAATATAGGTACCTTTCTTAAAATGGAAAGTGCTCTATATCTAAAAAGGGAGAAAGTAGCATCTCTAAATTGGCATAATTGAATAAGATAAGGGTTGAAAAAAAGGTTGCCATTGTCACCAACATTATTCAATATTGTACTAGAAATGTTAGCTATAGAAATAAAACAAGAAAAGGAAATTGAAGGAATAAAGATTGACAATGATGAAAAAAGTATCACTTTGTGGATGATATGATGGTATACTAAGAGAAACCTAGAGAATCAACTAAAAAAACAATCTGGTTGAAGCAATTTACATCTGCAACAAAGCTGCAAGATAGAAAATAAACCCGCATAAGTCATTATCATTTCTTTACAAAAACCTGAGGAAGATAGCAGCTTAAAAGTTAAAATTGGGCAAGTGGAAGCTATTGACTCTATGAGACATCATGAATCAATCAAATTCAAAAGAATTGAAAAACGCAAGAAAATACAAAATACCTCATAGGAAAAACAGCTGACCTGGAAAATAGATACAGGAGAGACAATATAAGATTCTCTGAACTCCATGAAATTCATAATCAAAAGGTGGACCTGAACACCATCTTTACTTTCCAAAATTATTTATTTATTTTTAGTTTGCAGCACTCTGTTCCATAAGCTTTTGAGTTCCAACTTTTCTCATCCTCCTTCTCCCCCTCCCTAAGACAGCATGCAATCTGATATAGGCTTTTCATATACATTTACATTAAACATTTTCACATTAGTCATGTTGCAAAGAAGAATTATAACCAATGGAATGAACCACAAGAAAGAAGAAACAAAATAAAACAAGACAAAAAAGAGAGAAAACAAATAATATTCTTCGATCTGCATTCAAATTCCATAATTCTTTCTCTGGATATACATATATATATGTATATATATACATATATATATATATATGTATGTATATAACATTTTTGAACACAAGCCTTTTGGGGTTGTCTTAGAACCTTGCATTGCTGAGAAGAGCCAAGTCTATCAAAGTTAATTATAACACAATGTGACTGTGTTCAATGTTCTCCTGGTTCTACTCCCCTCACTTAGCATCAGTTTATATAAGTCTTTCCAGGTTTTTCTGAAGTCTGCCTGCTCATCATTTCTTATAGCACTATAGTATTCTGTTATATTCACACACCACAACTTGTTTAACCATTCCCTAAATGATGGGCATCCCCTCAATTTCCTTTCATCAGTGGATATGGTAGGTAGAAGTAAAACACTAATGAGGTGAGAAAGGGTGAAAGGAGAGAGAGGACAAGTAGGATGAAGAATAGGATGGAGGGAAATACACAGTAAATAATCATAACTGTCACATGAATGGGAGGAATTCTCCCATAAAAGAGAAGTGAATAGCAGAGTGGATCAAAAACCAGAACCCTACAATATGTTGGTAAGAAAAAACACATATGAAGCAGAGAGAAACACAGAGTAAAGGTAAGGGGTTGGAGCAGAATCTATTATGCTTTAGCTGATGCAAAAAAAAAAAAATGAACAGGGGTAGCAATCCTGATCTTAAAGTAAAAGCAAAAAACAGGCCTAATTCAAAGAGATAAGGATGGAAACTACATCTTGCTAAAAGGTACCATAGACAATGAAGCAATCAACTTAAAACAGCAAAGAATAATCTGTCATCTACGGGAAGAGGAAGATTTTGTGACTAAACAAAAGATAGAGGCCATTATAAAATGTAGAATAGATAATTTTGATCATATTAAATTGAAAAGCTTTTGTAAAAACAAAACCAATGCAACCAAAATTAGAAGGAAAGCAGAAAGCTTGGAAACAATCATTACAGCAAGTTCCATTTCCCAGTTGATAAATGGTCAAAGGTTTTGAAGAGGTGCTTTCAGATAAAGAAATTAAAGATATCTATAAGCATGTGAAGAAGTGCTCTAAATCACTTTTGATTAAGAGGAGCTAAAATTTTAACAACTCTGAAATATCACCCCACAACTCACTAATATGTCAAAAAAATTAAGAAAAGAAAACTATAAGTGTTGGAGAGGATATGAGGAAATCAGGATATTTAATGCATTGTTGATGGAGTTGTGAACTGATCCAACCATTCTGGAGATCAACTTGGAACTATAACCAATGGGCAATCAAACTGCACATACTGTTCAATCCAGCAATATCACTTTTAGGTCTGTATCCAAAAGAAATCATTAAAAAGAGAAAAGGACTTATATGTGCAAAAAATATTTATAGCCACCCTATTCATGATGAAAAAAATATTGGAAATACAGGGGAAGCTTATCAATTGGGGAACTGCTTAATAAGCTGTGGTACATGAATGAAATAGAATACTATTGTGCAGTAAGAAATGATGAAAGGCTTATTTCAGAAAAAAAACAAAACAGGAAAGACTTGTATGTATCATTGCAAAGGAAAATGAACAAAACAAGGAAAACATTGTTTATAGTATCAGCAATATTGTGTAATGATCAAGTATGAACGAATCAGCTCTCAGCAACACAATGAGCCAAGAGAAACACAAGGGACCTACAAAAAAGATGCTAACAATATCCAGAAAAAGAACTAATGGATTCTGAGTGCAGGTTGAATCATATTTTTTATTCACTCACTTTATTCTTTCTCGTGTTTTTTTTTGTTTGTTTCTTTTCATCTGTTTCTTTTTTTCACAGTTGTGACTAATATGGAAATATTTCTACCTGATAGCGCATGTACAAACTATATCAAAATGCCTACAATTTTCAGAAGAGGGGACGGAAGTGAGCAAGAGAGAAAATTTTGTAACTTAAAATCTGTAAAAATGAATGTTAAAAGTTTTCTTGAAATGTAACTGGGGGAAGGGAGGGGACAAAATACCATTAATTCTTTAAAAAATTTTTTGCAGAAACAAAACAAATGCAGTCATAATTAGAAGGAAAATGGTAAACTGGGATTTTCTTTTTGCAGCAAGATTCTCTGATAAAGGCCTCATTTCTCAACTACATGGGGAACTGAGCCAAATTTATAAAGTTTATAAAAATAATAGTCATTCTGTATTTGATATATGGTCCAAGGCAAAAGGCAGTTTTCAGAGGAAGAGATCCAAACTATCAATAATTAAATAAAAATGGTCTAAATATGTACTGATTAGTGAAATGAGAATTCATACAACTCTGATATACTATCTCACATCTGTCTGATTGTCTAACATGACAGAAAAGGAAAATTTCAAATGTTGGAGAGCATATAGAAAAATTGGGACACTAAGGTAGTATTGGTGGTATTATGAACTAGTCCAACCATTCTTGACAAGAATTTGGAACTATGCCAAAAGGGCTATAGTAGCCCTTTGACACAAAAATACCACTACTAGGTCTTTATCTCAAAGGGACTAAAGAAAAGGAAAATGATCTATTTATACAAAAATAATATTTATAGCAGCTCTGTTTGTGTCAAAGAATTGGAAAGCAAAGGGATGCCTATCAGTTAGGGAATGTCTGAACAAGTTGTGTTATATGATTGTGATAGAATACTATTGCACTATAAGAAATAACAAACAGAAAGGGTTCAGAAAAAAAAAGAAAAAAAAAAACTTGGAAAGACTTCTATGAACTGATGCAAAGTGAAGTTCCCAGAACATTGTACAAAGCAATAGCAATTTTGTAAGGATGATCAACTGTGAAATACTTAGCTGCTCAGAACAAGACAATGATTCAAGACAATTCCAAAGGACTGATGATGAAAAATGCTATCTACCTCTGAAGAGAGAACTGATGAACTTTGAATGTGGATTGAATATTTTTTAGCTTTATTTCTCTTGGGTCTTTAAGCTCTCTTTCTTTTGTAAACTGACTAATAATATGTAAATATATCTTCATAAATTCACATATGTAATTGATATCAAATTCCTTGCCTTCTCAAAGAATGGAAAAAACTTGGAAACAGGAAGATAATATGGACCTCAAGTTTAAAAAATAATATTGATTTTTAACATGTATTTATTGATATTTAGTGAAATAAATAAAATATATTTTAAAAACTCCAGTACGTTATATGTCCATGGTTGTTAATATTATTGTTGTACTCAGAAAGGTGAAAGATAACACAAGTTAAATTCTATCAAAACTTTTTTTATTTTTAAAAGTTTATTCATTTTTTGTTTTAATATCACCTACTGAGTAAAATCAATCAATATATTTTTTAAAAATTTACAATGTGTATAATGTTTAACATTTGTGGATACCACTATGCCTCCTGCCACAGTGAAAGAGTATGTGGCATGTGGCAGGGAGGTGTATTCCATTTTTTGGTGCCAAGTTTGTAACTGCAAAATTCTGTTGGTTTATGTGTGTCATTTTGTTATTCATTTTGACTTTAGTTGTTATGTCCATCATTTCTTCAGTTCTACATATTTCTCTTATCTTTTCACATAAGCCTTTTCATGTATCACTGTTATCAGTTATCTTATTTCTTGTAGTACTGAAATTTGGTTTTGACTGAGTTTTGTGGGTTTCTTGAGAATTATTTTTTTAATTAATTAATTGATTGATTGTATAGAGAAAGATACTGGAAACCTGGAGAATGAGGAGGAAGGGAAGGGAATTATTGAGGACAAAGAGCACATATAAGTGAAAGGATGAGAGGCAAAATTCAAGATTTTAAAACTTTGCCTAGAGCAGAACGTGATGGTATAACCATAGTGATTAGCAAAACTGAAATCAGGTTATAGGAATGTGGCAATTAAAAAAGTTTGAGAGATGAATCCTTAATAAGGCCAGCACATTATTTAATAAAAGGATGGTCATTTGGCTGTATCTCATAGACCAAAGACCCCTAATGGCAATGACTCATAACATATATGCCCTTTAAAGAGTAGGTGTTCCCAAGAAGTGCCAATAAACTCTGATTGATTAACACCATTGGAGGTGGACTTTATTAAAATGAGGGTCTTGAGTTACTTCGTTTAGATCGCCCAAATCTTGGTCAAATAAATGTCAATTTTCATATCACCTCTCTTACGAAACAGAGGACCTACATTTTCCCTCACCTTCCTGAGCAAAGAATGAGCAGGGATGCACTCTAATAATAAGAATCTAAACTTAGAATTACTTTTATTGTGTTTTTAGATCTGGGCCTGGGTACATTTTTAAGAGATTTTCCACAGTGGTTGGTTTCTGCATGAGGAAGTAGAAAAGCTTTGGTCTTGATTCATTGATTAGTTGTTCAATGTAAAGGAGAAATAGTTAATTTCTCACAAAAAGAAGGCATACGTGTTATGTTCCAGGCTAGGGGAGGGGAGGTAGGTGCAGAGATGGGTGTTATATACATAACCTACCTAACATTTCCTCCAAGGACCTGCCTATCCCCAGAACCTTTCATATTCTCTCAAGGTGGATTAAAACTCAAAGAACCGGCAACATGAAATTAGACCTATGATCTGGATAAGAATCTTTTTTGCTGAAAATCTTGACCCCAGTTGAAATCCCAGTCTTTCTTTATTGCTTTACAGTTAGGCCAAATTTGGGTAGAATAGCTAAAGCAAGTTTGCACTTTGTGTACATGAAATCCTTCTATTTTTTTTTTCCTCCAAGTTTGGGTCCATAGGACTGTGTGCTCTATTTTGGATTGTGTAGAAGAATATTATTAAGCACTTCCTCCAAAGCAGTAATCTTGTTTTTGGAGACGCAGTATGACACTTATGTGAATTATTCATGTAAGCCTCTGTAAGATGGGCATATTTCCTGCCAAGAGATGCTCAGAGAGGAGTGTTAGAAACTGAAATCGTCATGGGTAGAAGGGTACTGAGAGAAAAGATTTACAAAGATGATCTCTTTGAGACAAAAAAAAAAAAGGAAAGAAAAAATAACCTTTGAACATTTCTCCCTTTGTTTTTGTAAAAGAAAGACTTCTCAATGTTATGTTTCCCCCCTGCCCTTCCTCTAGTTAAGAAGCATAGATTCCAAAAGTGAGGCCCTGTCATATAGAGTTAATTAGGAAGGGAAAAGACTGTAGAAAAGGAAGATACAAATCTCCCAGAAAGATATGTTGGCATTTCAATTTTTTTCTGCTTGCATTTATTTAGATACTGAAGATGAAAAGTATTCCACAGGCATAGTGACTTATTTTGCAGCAGAGAATCTGTCTTACCAAAAAAAAAAAAAATGAGCAGACAGCACCCCGGCCAGTAGCCACACCCAAAGACTTGGAACTTGACAACGGCCCCAGCACATGGCAGCAACATAAGGGTGACTTCCAGTTAAGGAATGAAAGTCTTTGAGTTCCACCTCATATTTGCAGGATTTAATTCTTTGAGGCAACATCCAGAATCTATGAATGACTAAAGCTCATGTCACCGCTGAGTGCCAGTACTAAGCCCCAGTAGACATCAAAGGAGGCATAAGAGAGCGAGCAGTTATAAGAATAAACACAAGTGCCAGATATTGCTTATCTGGACACACCATACACCTTCTGTGCTACCCAGTCAGTCTGTGATTCGTCTCTAGAATAGAGTGTAAATATTATAGAGGCTTGACACTAACAAAAGCTACCGTCATGAATGGGAAGGCGCCCTTAACTACTGAAAATATTTCACATCATGTTTTATAACTCCAAAACATGCATCTGGTAGTGATTTTATATATGTTTATATTTATTTACGTACACATATATACATATACATGTGCATGTGTATATAAGTATGTGTGCATGTACATATGTATGTATATGCATTTGGCATATATAATTTGGCATATAATGTCAAATACAGAAGGAATTTGTCCTCTGCATTTTTCAAATGATGCTGGACAGCTGCTGGTCATTGAATGACAGTCTCTAAGGAGGTCAAGTTGTGGGCCATTTGAAATCTGCATGATAGGCATGGGCAGGCTTTATTATATTACCAAGGAAGAATTATGCAAAAGTGGTAACAAGAGTGTCAGAAGTTGGTATGTGGGTAATGTCTCAATAGTAATGAATATGCCCAAGCACTTCACTGGTAGCCATATATAAGTATGATAATGGTGATGATGAGGATGAGGATGATGATGAGGAGGAGGAGGATGATAACTGACAGCATACATACAGCAGTTTAAGCTTTGCAAAAATAAAGCCTTTCAAGCTTCCTTTCTAATGTGATGCTCCCAACAAACTTTGGGGCAGGTGCTATTATTATCCCCATTTTAAAGATGAAGAAACTGAAGCAAGCAAAGGGGTTTAATGATTTTCCTAGGGTCACATAATTAGTGTTAGAGGATGAATTGGAATTCAGGTCTTACTGATTCAAGGTCTGGCACTCTGTATGCTGTTTTCTAGCTATCTTTTATTATGACATACAGAAGGTCCATCGCACATAGAATATAGACCTCCTTTTGGAGATTTTATTGGAGAATTTGGACAAAAGTCTCACAGAACGAGAAAGCATGGCATCCACACCTTTCCAAAGAATGTCTACAACAATGATATAAATACATCGAAGGGTCAAACTATTATGCATTATCACCATTGTCTTCTATGATTCAGTCTTCTACCAGGTCATAATCTCCATCAGTGGAGAGACTGCAACTTCTCTTATAAATAACCCTGTCTCTTGTAGGGGAAAGAACTCATAACTAGGAATCAGGAGCAAACTGGGCTAAATCCTGTCCCTGTCACTTAAAAGCCGTGTGCCTCTGGGTAAGCCAGAACCTTTCTGAAGATCAATTTCTGTGTATGTCAAATTCTGATTATAATACCTTTTCCACGTAGTGCATAGGATTGTTCCAAAGGTCAATGAGATATTTGCAGCTCATTTTGTAAAGATTAAAGGGATATATAAATTTTAGTAATTACAATCTAAAACTCCCATCTTGTAAGTGCCAAGCACAATGTTTTGCACACAATTGATATTTAACAAAGGCTCATTTCATTTATCAATTACTATTTCAATGTTACCACTTTAGAGATTGAAGAAAGTCCCTTTAGGTGCTCTCTAGTGTGATGCCTTCATTTTATAGATGAAATGACTTTAGCCTGAGGAAGTTGTCACTTGCTCAAAATCTCATTGCTTGTAAGTGGCAGAGTTGGCTTTTGAACTCATTTGAACCCTCTGACAACAAATGCAATGTTCTTTGCACTTTGTTACACTTCTATATCTAGGACACATAATTGATAAGGACTACGTAATAGAATTGTGTACTAAAGATGTAGTTGGCATTTATTTTCATGCTGCCTAAATTAGACATCAACTTTTAACATAACCTTCCATTCCCATAACAACAACAATAAAAAATAGTAGTCCACTGGTAATTAAAATTAATTCCAACCCTTTTGGAAATAGAGCCTGGAAAGTAATGAAACATACATGTATTTAAACATCAATCTATAAGTATATGTTATGTTTCACTCAAACATATATATAAATTTAATTGCACAAATATCTACATCTATATATGGAATTGCAATTCTAAACAGTTTCCCAAATGTTCTTAAAGATCTTGCAGATGCTTATTCTGAGAAACATTAAGCATCTCTTAATGGCAGATCCCCATAATATCTTTGAATGCATCATGCCATTTGCAAATTCTAACATCCTCCCAGCCAAATCTGATGAGTTTGATTGGACAAGATTGAGCATTAGTGAGGAGAAAAGTATACAAAAGCACAGCTGAAAATCTCCTGGGTGATAGCTTCCTTTTTTAAGCCAACAAACCGGGATTATTTATTTGTGACTAGGGATGAAGTCATTAAAATTAGAGAAAAATGAAGATCTTTTTAAATTTCCCTGTGACTGATGATCTGGACTTTAGATGACAAAGTGAATTTTACCTATCTCATAGCAGTTGTTGGGGAGGTTAATTCCTGAAGGATCATCATAAGAGATCTTAGGATATGGGAATATTTTTTGAAGATATTTTAAAGTCATATAAGACTCTTCTAAAATCAATTATGAATTTCAATTACAGGTTGGACCATGTTACTAACTAGCCCTAACACAAGACTTCTTAAACTTTTTCCAGTTCATACTCCTTCTCATTGGTGCTGTGTGGGCTGAGGGCATGCACAATTCAAAGTGGGCAATTTCAGAACCAAGGCTGCAGTGAAATTGCAATGCAGGCAAGAGCTGCCAGAAACACCTTGGGTTCATTACACATTAATTTTTGGTTGTTACACATTTAGGAACCTATTACTGTTGCCAAATGTTTCATGACTCCATATGGGGTTGCAACCAACAGTTTAAGAAGTGCTAGGATGTACTATTATAAATATGATAGTTTTGAAATACCTTTATATTTGTTTTGGCATTCATGCTTCATAATGTTTTCTCTGTAACTGCTGTTGTCGTTTCAGTCATGTCCAATTCTTCATGACCCCATTTGGGGCTTTGATGGCAAAGATACTGGAATGGTTTGCCATTTTTCTTTCTCCAGTTCATTTTACAGATGTTAAACTGAAGAATACAGGATCAAGTGACTGCCCAGGGTCACACAGCTAGTGAAGTCTAAGTATCTGAAATTGAATTTGAACTCAAGAAGATGAATCTTCCTGATTTCAAGCCCAGTGCTCTCTTTGTATCACCTAGCTGCCCATGTTTTCTCTGGTGTTTAGTAATTTAACACAATCTTAATTAATTCATTGAGATCACTTAGACATAAGGATAATATCTGTGATTTCAGTGGGATAGGACATTTCCTGGTGAGGAAATTCTCAGCCAATGCAACTCTACTGAAACTTGTATTCTTAGAACAGAGATTTTGTACAAAGGGTATGTGAGCTTTAAATCTATATCTATATCTATATCTATATCTATATATGTATGTATGTATATGTATATGTATATATGTGGGAGGGGAGAAAAAGAGAGAAAGAGAGAGGGAGAGGGAGAGAGAGAATAATGTCAATATAATTGGCCTCCTTTGTAATGCTTCTTTTTTTGTTTTTTGGATTAAAAGAAATTGTGAGAAGGGCTTTCACTGACTTCACTGGATTGTCCAAGAGATACATGACACAAAAAGGTTTCAGAAACCCTGACTTAGGACCTAGGCCAGTGAACAATTAAGTGACTTGTCTAGAGTCACACAGTCAAAGTGGGTTGGAGGCAATGATTTATTAATTTATTCCAATGTCTGGTAGTTTTGAGTAGTAGTAGTTTCTCTGTCTACTACTCCACACTACTTTTCAGCAATATATATTACTTAGCTGAGTCATAATAAAGCAACACTGAACTAGGAATGTGTTACACCTGAGATAGAATCATTTTGTTTCCTTCCAATGACTTACAGTGTGATGATTCACTTGACCCCACTGAGCTTTAGTTGTACTCTCTGTAAAATGAGGGGATTAGATTAAATCATATCTAGGGAAATAATTTATGCCCACATTTATGTAAAACTTTCCCACTTAAAAAATTCTTTCTATACAAAGCTCAAAGAGGGCAATGGAGAGGCTCATATGTACAGTCACGCTTACATGCATATGTCTGTATTTGTGTGTGTATATACTTATGTGTATGTACATACATATGTCTATGTACACTCAAATACATATAACCTATTAAATATTTTTTAATATTTCAGAGTACTTTAGAAATACTAGATATCGAAAAATTGTTCTGAGTTATTTCTGATACCTTATGCTGACTTTTAATCTCTCACATTATCAAAGAGGACAGTATATATTGAATATACATACATAAATATGTATATGGATTCTCATTTTGTTTTTGTGAAATGAGCATAGATATTTATTAGATATTGAGAACATGCCATTCCTTTAAATTAGCATAAAAAATATGTCCAATGAACATCCTAGAAACAATAATATGGATGCATAAATATGTGATTATTTGGAATATTTAAAATTAGAATGAAATCCATCTAGATATGAATATAGCATTTTTTGTGTCAGTACTTAACATACGATATTTCTATACTGGGATAGAGGCCAGACCTGTGATTTCATTATATCAAGTACTCCCAAATAAAGAAACTCTCTCTTCTAATGCAAGATGACACCTTCTTAACAATTTACAATCTTTAAGTGTTGCTTTGAGCAGTGACAGATAAAATGGTTTTCCCAGTGTCATACTGCTGAGGTGTCAGCGGAAGTATATAAACCTAGGTCTTTTTGACCTGAGACGAACTCAATTCACTCCTTTACCATGTTTCTCTACACTTTGACTATTCAATATGACTAAAAAGCAAATTAGCCTAGTATTAAATCATTACCAAGTTAATCCAATTTTCCAGGTACAACCTTCATTTAAATTTGTGGTGATATACATGCTTTTAATACTGGAGGTATTTCCATTCCTCTATGGTTTCCATACACATATAAACACATCTTTGTGTATGTATATGGGTATGTATTCACATGTACACACATGTGTATATGTACATGAACACACACATATTTGCGTGCGCTACAAAAGTCTGTATATTAAGAAATGTTTATATGTATCAACCATTTATGAAGTTAAATGGAGTTTTGTAAATCATCTATGGTATTCAAAGACTCAAATGAAAATTTTCCATATTTTTCATCTAAAAACTAATAAATACTTGTTGAAATAAGGATGTTGCAACTACATCTGTATGTTATCTGTCATTATTACATTTAGTCAATATACAAAATTACAGAACATATCCACTTGCAAAATATCCTAATACTGTACAGCAAAACCAAATCAATATATACCTAGAAGGGCATTTCTATCTGATTTTCTTGAGAAACTGACAATGTTTTAAAACACCTTCTTAAATTCTGATTCTCATATTATGATTAATAATGCCGATAGGAAGTATGATTCACTCCATGTAAAATTTTCATTGTTATCTTTAAAATTAGATCTTTTTTCCCCTCAGGAAACCTGGATTTTAATTATTTTTGTTTAGTCATTCATTCATGTCTGACTCTTTATGACCAATGGATTATAATACACCAGGTCCTTCTGTCCTTCACTGTCTCCCAAAGTCTGTCCAAGCTCATGTTTATTGCTTCTATGACACTATCTAAACATCTTACCCTCTACTGTTTCCTTCTCCTTTTGCCCTCAATCTTTTCCAATATCAGTGTCTTTTTATAAGGAGTCCTAGTTTTTCATTATGTGGACAAAGTATTTAAGCTTCAGTACTTGGCCTTCCAATGAATATTTTGAATGAATTTCTTCATGTATTGAGTGATTTGGTCTCCTTGTGGTCCAAGGGATTCTCAAAAATCTTCTCTAGCTCCAAATTCAAAAGCATAGATTCTGCAGCACTCAGCTTTCCTTATAGTCCAACTCTCACAGCCATATACTGCTCCTAAAAACAAACAAACATGGCTTTGACTATACGGACATTTGTTGGCAAGGTGGTCTCCCTGCTTTTTAGTATACTGTCTAGATTTATCACAGCTTTCCTTCCAAGAAGCAGGCATTTGTTAATTTCATGACTACAGTGCAGATTTCACCCTCCCCATTTTCCCTTCTGCTGTAAGTGCTCTTCCTTATACACAGTTTTTATTGAAGATAATTTTCTCCATTTTTACTCTCCCTTCCCCCTTCTCCCATTTCAACCCCTTTTCTCTGTCCTTGATAGCCAACTCATACCCTGCCTACTCTCTAAATTCTTAGGGAGTCATAAGTATTATCTTCCCATCCAGGAACAATTTAATCATATTGCATCTCCTGTGATTTCTTTTGAGTTTACCTTTTTATACTTCTTGAGTCTTGTATTTGAAAGTCACATTTTCTATTCAGCTCTGATCTTTTCATTAGGAATTCCTGAAAGATCCTAGTTTCACTAAATGTCTGTTGTTCCACCTTAAGGATTATAGTTCAGTTTCATTGGGTAGGTTATTTTTGGTTGTAATCCCAACTTTTTTTTTGTCTTCTGGAATATTATATTTTATATCTGCCCCTTTAATTTAGAAAATGTTAAATCTTCTATGATTCTATCAGTTGTTCCATGATATTTTAATTGTTTCCTTCTGGCTGCTTGTAATATTATCTCATTGACCCAGGAGCTCTGGAATTTTGCTATATTATTCCTGGAAGTTTTCATTTTGGGATCTCTTTAATTAGGTGATTTGTGGATTCTTTCTGTTACTTACGTGCCCTCTTGTTTTATATTATCAAGACAGATTTCTTTGATTTATTCTTCAAATATGCTCTCTAAGCTCTTTTTTAAAAATTGTGGCTTCCAGGGAGTCAAAATTAACTTTCTTTCATTTATTTTCCAAAATAGTTGTTCTAATGAGATATTTCACATTTCCTTCCATTTTTTCCATTTTATTTTTATTGTTTCCTGACATCTCATGTAGTCATTAGCTTCCCCTTGCCAAATTCTAATTTTTAAGGAATGATTTTCTCCCATAAATCATTTTTGTCTCTTTTACTATTTGGCAATTTTATTTTTATGCTATTTTTCAGCACTTTTGGTGACTCTTTTACCAAACATTTTATTTTTTCTGTAATATTCTTGCACCTCTCTCTTTTCTTTTCACAGTTTTTTTCTGCCTCATATTTGATTTTTAAAATCATTTTTTTTATTTCTTACAGGATTTTTTGTTGGTTTTCTTTTCAACTCAAATTGTTTTTCATGCTTTGCTTATAGCTGTTAGACATCGATGTCTGTGGAGTTTGTGTCTGGATCTTCCATCTCACCACAGTTGTTTTTCATGGCCAGCTCCTTTTTGGTGGTATTCTTTCATTTTTCCATATTTTTTTTTACTTTTAACTTTATGTTAAAGTTAAGAGCTGCTCCTGAGGTGGAAAGGCCACTGTCCCAAACTTCAGGTTTTTCATGCTGCTGTATTCTGACCTAGTTCTGGGAGCCTATATGTTTTCAGTAACTCCATGGTAGTATGAACCAAGCAGAGGTAAGGTCACTCTTCTCCTGGCCTATGGTATGGTCTTTTCTGAGGAAGGGACCTTGCTTCCCTGTAGCTGTAAGTACTGGTGCTTTTCTTTGCTGTCCTGAAACCACAAAAGATAGTGCTGCTCTCTTCCTTGCAACTGTGGCAAGGTGCCCTCTTTGCCTGAATTTGCAAATGCTAGTGCTCCTTTCTGCCTTGGAACTGAGACTAGGTGCCCTGTTTCCTTGCATATGACCACAAGCATTCTTTTCTCCCATCAAAATGTGACCAGGGCTCACATTCTCCTGAGGCTGTAAGTGCTACTGCTTCTCGAGTTCTGGACCTGTGGTCCAGAACTGTGTGTAGATGATGTGACAGGGTCCTGTACCCGTTGCCAGCAAAAAGTAATCTCTTCCCGACCAGTTTTCTGCCCCCTTATCATCTCTTTACTTAAAGCTCCTAAAGCTGCTACTGTGGCTGCTATTGCTGAAGACATTATAGCCACCTCCAATGGCTGCTGGTTCTTCCATGGTATGCTCTGGACAGACCTTCACCTTGGTGTCACAGTTCTCTACTACTTACCTGCTAGGTAGTCTCGGGCTGGAAAAATTTCTCACCCCAAACTTTGGTTGACTCTGCAACTCCAAAATTTGATTTGAGGCATTATTTTAAAAGTCGTTTTGAGGGGAATATTGGCAGACTTCTGTTGAATTGCTGTCTATAGTCTGCTATCTTTCCAGCTCCATTGATGACACTTTGAATATGAACTTCAAGGCTATGTAGGAAGTGAGTTTTGAATATATGCCCTTATGTACTAACATGATATTAAGGGAAATATCCTTTTAGGGTATTGCGGAAAATGAAAATGTTTTCTTGTTCCATATGATGAGCAAATATGCTTTATAAAGCTACCCTTTGATACCTTTGTTAAATGGGTCTGGGGCTTTAGTAACTAACCTCTGACATTGGGAACACAACTGATCAGGGTTTGAATTGAATGTAGTAGAAAAGGGAGATATTTCAGATTCTTCAGAGCACCCTAGAACTCTAAGGAAGAAACCTATCAAGTTAAGTCCTGAAAGAGTAAAATCAAAGTATACTTTAAGTAGGTCAAATGTACTCCAAAGATACATTTAAAAATACCTTCAAAACCAATCATATATGGTGAACAAGGAACACAACTGCCAGGATCTCAGGTTTAGGCCAGTTTCACAAAACTTTGATGTTTGGCTTCATACCTTGTTAGATAATATAGGTTAAATGTGTTTTCTTAATACTCTGATATAACTACCATGTACAGCAAAAATTCAATGATCTACTAAGGAAAATATGGAATTATGGAGCCATTGTGCTTTTTTCATTTCTGATGATGAAACAAGTTGTCTGAATTTTGCTCTCCTGGTTTATGTTGCTGTCAGAAGTACTCTGAGGAATTAGACATTACATAATTCCAAGGAACTTGTTATTCAGTGTTGATAAAAACACAATGAAATCTGACCCTTTGTGTGTGTGTGTGTGTGTGTGTGTGTGTGTGTGTGTGTGTGTGCGCACGTGGGGCGAGCGTGCTTGAAGTGTTTGTTATAGTAATGAAAACGATCTTGGAAATCAATATCCTCAAGTGTTAAGCAAAACACCAATAGAAGCAATGAACAATGATCATTTGGTTAATTTCATTTCTTCAGCAATCATTCATTGAAAAACAAGTAAAGAATTGTGCGCCCCCCCAAAAAAAAACAAAATAAAGCAAAACCAACAAAAAAAAAACCAAAACAAGTAAAAGAATTGTAATTGACTGCAAAGTATGTACAGCAAATTTAAGAGGCTGTGAAGCAAGGAAATGTCTAGAGTAGAGTGGGGCTAATTATGAAAGATAACTATTTAGAGGTAGCCTTAAGCTCAGTGTTAGGAAAGTTGAGGGTACAAAATGTTTCATTTTTATTTGTATCCTCCGAGATGCAGTGTAGCTTACTGAGGAGAGAGGTCTCAGCTCCAAGTTGAGCTTTAAGTAATGCCTTTGAAACATATTATGTAAGTGACTCTGATGGAATCACTTAATTTCTCTGTTCTATATTCAAATATTTAAAATAATAATTTGCTGAGAAAGTGTCATCCTGCATTGGTGAGAGGAGAATATTCACCTGGAATTACCATGGCAATAAAATCACAGGTCCAATTTTGTCCTTGTCCCTACCCCTTGATCCCAGCACAGTGACTGCTCTATTTGTAAGTGATTAAAATATTATTGTTGATTTATTCATTTATTTACACATTGATGAAACTCAAAGAGTTGTATTATCAGAAAGGAGGAGAGTAGTGTTTTAGTTGGTACAAGGACCATTAATATATAGGGTTGTAGACCTATAATTGACAGCAACATAATTAAGAATAGTAGGTATTTTAGCCTGTCTGAAGTGAAGGAGAATCTGGAAGGAATAATTAAAAATAGTTTGGAGGCTAGTGATAGTTCCTTGATTACTAGAATGGAGTGTAGAGTTGATCCAGAGCAACAGAGAACCAAGACAGATTCTTTATGAAGTAATAACCCTTCTATCAGAAAGGACTTTTTGTTTTGTTTTAATTCTCAAAATTTTCATTGGTTGCTGTTGTTTTTCTGGTTGCAGCTGCTGCTGCTATTGAATCATTTCAAACTCTTCACAGCCCCCTTTAGTGTTTTCTTGGCAAATATACTGGAGGGGCTTGCCATTTCTACCTCCAGCTAATTTTCCAGATGAGGAATGGAGGCAAACAGCGTTGAGTGAATAGCCCAGGGTCATATAGCTACTCAGTTTCTGAGGCCAGATTTGAACTCAAGAAGATAAGTCTTCCTGACTTCAGACCTGGCACTCCATCCATTGCATCACCTAGCTGCCTTCAAAAATTTTCTAGTATATCTTATATGAGTCTTTCCTTTGTCTCCATCCCTCCTTTTCTTGAACTATCCTCATCCAGGTATGTGATGCTGTAAGAGAGATAAACGGCACACAGGATGGCTGCTAGCACAGGTTCACTCTTGATTTGATCAGACAGGAAAGACACTTAGAAGGGTTAATAATCTTTATTCTAGTCTAGTTTTCTCAGAAGAGGACTGCTGATAACTGGAGCCCAGACTCTTACAGCATTGCTTAATTACCCTTCTCACAGGGGCTGGTGAGAAGGGGATGGGGGAGCAACTACCCCTACTCTCCATGGGGTTGATCAAGACAGGCACAATTTGTGCTTCCCCTAAATCCCCTCAAGCCTCAATGGGGGCCAGTTGAGGCACACACAGCATTTGTACATTCAGCCCTAAGGGTTCCCCATTCTAGTCTAATGACCACCTGTTTTATAGTCCAACAGACAAAGAAGGCATATTGCCAGCAATAGACTCACAAGTTTACATCGCCTCATCCCTGTATCTCACTGCACATCTGCAGTGGATATTCATATTATTTAGCACAAGCATGGTGGAATTCCCATAATTGTGGGAACTTATATCTAGTACCTGAGAATAGGAGATTGTTATGGCTATGGAACCTGGGAAACCAAACTCTGAGAAATAATAACAAAAATTCACTTTCCACACACTAAAATCCACCTTTCTTACAATAAAATTCACCTTACATACAGACATTTTCTCCCATTGGATGAAATCTCTTAGACACCGTGTACTGTTTATAATTTTCCTTGTCTCTTCTAAACATAACATGTCTCTCTCATAGTTTGTTCTGAAGAAATGTTTAAGTGAATGGATAACCCAATGAAAATTATGCTGTCAAGTATAGACTAGATCTTCAAGACTTGTTACAGGGTTCAAAACTCATGTCTATGTACCTACCTAGAAATTTTAAAAAAATCTCTGAATTTAATCCATTTAAATAGCTTGTATCAAGAATCTACTAAAATTTCCCTATTTTTGTTCTTTTCTTATCTTTATATGATTACTACTCTGTCAAATTACCAAAATAAATGTCCTGGCTCCTCACTTTGACTTGCTTTAGAGACACAGCAAATGGTTACAAAATATTTATAACACATTTTATTAAAGTAATTTAGAGCTGCATGTGAAATAATCAACACCTTGAATTATGTGTGGAAAGAGTTCTGCAATTAGGTTAGGGGCTGAGTAGTTTCTCACACAAGGGAGAGAGGTCTTTTTCTGAATTAGATAGAATTTCCAAAGGTTTTCAGATATATAGGAAGGAAGGAGGACCTTTTTCCTTTAAGTAACAAAGATGGGGCTAGTCTCGTTGAGTTTTGCTCTTTTCTAGGTCCATTGTTGCCTTTGACTTGGAGAAATAAAAATGGATATGTTCACTTGTACTCATACATAATACTTATGTTTTTTAATATATTTTAAAGGCTATAAAACATGAATGGCCAATTATATATAGGACTTTGGAATTTTACACTTGAGAAGGAAATAGTTACATGATGGTTAAGATTCTGAAATGATTTTTCATTTGTTTCCTTACTTATCTCCAAATCAAAATCAAATGTTTAATGTTGTATTGCAAACTCAGAGAATTCCAGTTGCAGAGCCAGTGGGTAGTGGCACAGGTGGATACAAGCTGGGCTTGGATCCCTAGATTATTGTGTTCCCAATGAAGGGAGCAGCTGCCGAGCCACCTGCAAATTGAGATGAGTTGGAAAGGGATAAACACCAACAACCAGCCAAATATCACCCAGTCACTTAATCTTCCTCACACTTTTATCTGCAAAGATTTGTTTGAGAATGGTTCCTAACCTAAGGGAGACCCTCCTTTGACAATATGGTAAACTATAAATTCTTTATAACTTTATGATCTCTTTAAGGAAATCATATCATTTTTTTAGTTGCTATTACGCTTTGTTGCAGTGAACCTTACCTCAAAAATATTTAGGAATACTAATGGTCATACTATGTTCTCACAAAAGCTTTCTTCATCTTGTTCATTGGTAAAAGAAGGGAAATGTGACACTTTAAGGGTCAACAGAGTCTCAGAAAGTATAGGTCATATTAGATTAATCATATTTCTTTTCTAAAGGATTATCATGTTATACTTCATCTGGTTTTAATGAAAAGATCTATAAAATACTCCTTGGTATTATAGAAGTTATGGTAAAGTACTTGATGACACTACTTGATATACAAATGATTTCCATATAATTACTAAGTTTAAATCTGATTGAAAGATCAGATCCAAAGGGCAGACAGTAATATTGTTCCCCATAAATTTAGAAAGAGGTCTACAATGAAGAGCCCCTGGGATCTGTCCTTTGTCCCTTTCGGTTTCACTTTTATATTAATTTTTTTTTAACTTTTATTTTAGACTCAAAGGCTAGAATACAAGTACAGAATAGAGAAAAAAATGAAGTATATCATGAAGTTAAAGACTGGAACTTAAATACACAGAAAGGAAAAAAGCCTAGAGGAACATGAAAAGATTCAAAATATGTAACAATAAATTTTCATTTCAAGAAAGTCTGTCTGATAAATAATACATGTTGTGTTGAGAACTGTTCATCTTTGCTTTCTTGTAAGTTTTTTTCTTCTCTGCTGTGAACTTTTTTACTTTGTTCTTTTTTCCCTCCCTTCCTCCTTCCCCCAGAAGGTTACAAAAAAGTTTAGATATGTTTCTTTATAGCTATAGATATATATACATGCACATATACAAATATATGTAGATATGCAGACTTTGCCAAACACATTCTACTCTTAATCTTATTATTTTATGTTTGTGCATATCTCTTGTTTCCTATCCCTCCTGACTCCTCTACTTTACTTCTACCCACTACCTTGCTCTCCTGTTATTTGCCTACTCCCTCCAAGGATTCCACTCCTATGCTCCCATTCCTATAAATCTAAATACCCTTCTCTACTCCCCTTTTACCTATTCCCTCAATCTTACCTCTAAAGACCCCTCCCTTGTCCTCTCCCTAGTCCATATGCCCCTACCATTTTATTTCTTCTGAATTTAAAAGAGTAATCTAAATATATATTTTTTATTCCCTCTTAAACCCATTCCTGATGAAAGTAAGTTACCAGAAGTACCAGCCCTCCTCCCCCATCTAATTCCTCTGTATTGATTCTTTCTTCCTTTTGAACCTCATTTATTAAAAAAAAAAAAAAAAAAGATAATTGCTCTTTTTAGCTGTTCCTAAATGGTTTTACTTTTAAAATTCATATCACACTCAGGTTTACCCTGATCTTTCTTATGAGCTACCCAATTATTAAAAACAATCTTAGTCATACATCCTTTGGAATGTATTTTATATTTCTCTTGGTTCTTGAATATCGAATCTTCTATTAAGTACAGGGTTTTTTTTTAAAGAAAGTCTTGAAAGTCTGGGAGTTTTTCAAATGTCCATTTTTTTTCAATCAGGATAATGCTTAACTTTTCAGGATATGATAGTTTTGGCCAGAATCTGAGTTCTTTTACTCTTCAGTATATTGTGTTCCAAGACCTGTGGTTCTATAATGTCTCTGTTGTTAGGTCTTGTATAATTCTAACTGTGGTGTCATCATATTTAAATTGTTCTAATCTTGGTGTTTTTAATATTTTATCCTTGAGCTGGGGGTTTCAGAATTTGACAATGATATCCCTATGAGTTTTCTTTATAGGATCTGTTTTAAGAGGTAATCAATATATTTTTTTATTTTTCCTTTCCCCTTGTTCTAATGCTTCAGGACAATTTTCTTTAATTATTTCTTATATTATTGTATCGTGATTCTTTTTTATCATAACTTTCAGTCATCCTGATTATTTTTATATTTTCTTTTCTTGATCTAGTCTCCAAATCTATTGCTTTTCTAATGTTCCTCTTTCTCTTGTACTTTTTCATTATTCATATTTTGTTTAATTATTTCTTGATCTCTTATAATTTCTCTGGCTTCACTTTCCCCAATTCTAATTTTCGTGTCATTTTCTTCCTTAAGATTCTACATCTCCTTCATCTCTTTTTCTAATTGGCTGACTTTTCTTTCAAACCTTCTTGTTTTTATTGGATTATTATTTTTTTTTTTTAGTTTTTCCTCATTCCCTGTCATTTGATTTTTAAAGTCTTTTTAAAGATCTTCTATGAATTTTTTTTAATGGGTGGCCATTTGACATTACTCTTTGGGGATTTCTTTACTTCAATATCCTTCTCTGAAGATGAACCCCACTCTCTATTCCCATAATAGCTATCCATGGTTTGATTTTTTCTCTTTGCCTGTGCATTTTTTTTTGTGGTAATGGCTTAATTTTTGTAATCACGTCTAGCCCTAGGGTATGGGAAATGGGCCTCTTGTACAAGATCTTCAGTTCTCCCTTCTAACCTGGAAGCAAAGACAAACCTCTAACCTCCTGTAAGGGCCTGGAGCTAGAGATTTTTTGCCCCACTGCTTCAGCACTCACCGCTGGTTTCTTCTCACCCACACCACTCTTCGCAGCACAGCTGGGTCTGACATTCCCTATCAGCAGAAGTTCCCTCAGTCTTTCCTATCTCAAACACTTAACTTCCCCCACTATCCAGGGGTAAAAGTTCCTGTAGCTTGGGTTGATGCAGCCCCTCAAACCAACTAACCCAGAAACTTGCCACTTGTTAAAATGGAACCTAGCCTGGAGGTGTTTACGGTTCACAGGAACCAAACCTCATCCTGGGAATTTTCTTCAAATCTTCTCAAATTGTCCCAGGAAGACCTCTGGTTGTGCCCCTATTTTTATTTATCTCCACTCACACTTTGTTCACTCCAAGGTTCTATTTTTAAATCTTTTGTGGGAGAAAATCTTGAGAGCTTGCAATTTTTTATCTACTCTACCATCTTCCCAGAATTCTCTTCTCAATGATTTTTAATGAAATAAACAGCATACTTATATTTTCAGATGACACAAAGTTAGAAATAATAGTGGATATACTCATTGATGTTGTCAGCATTCCAAAAAGTTATTGGTAAACTAGAACATTGGTCAGAATCTAATAAAATAAAAATAGGAATAAATATAAAGTCATACTAAGTTTTAGAACTTGACTTTACAAAAAGGATGTACAGTTGGAGAATATTTTATCTGGAAATATTCTGATAATTTAGTGGACTATTAGTTCAAGATGAGTCATTGCTTAGTGCAGTAGTAAACTATCTTGAGAGTGTAGAAAAAGAAAAAAAAACATATAATCACTTTGTTCTGGATATTTTATTCAGTTCTGGGTACCATATCATGAAAAGGACATCTAAAAGCTGGATAGCAGTTATTGGAGGGTAAAAGTCCTTAAGCCTATGACACAAGAGGATCTGAGAATGTTTTACCTGAAGAAGAAAAGAATGAGAGAGGTTATAATGTCTGTTTCCAAGTCTCTGATAGCTGTCTTATAGTTGAAACAATGGTTGAAAGCTGCCAAAAGACAAATTTGGGATTAATTAAATGAAAATTTTGCACCATTAGTACTATTACAAAGTAAAAAATAAAACATTCTGCCCTAGGTGGTAGAGGAACGCTGGTTACCATATATCCACATCAAAAACTGGATAACGAGCTATGTGATCTCTTTTAGAAGGGGAAAAATTATACACATATTATTTGCATAGATGTATTTACATATATATAGACATATATACATATACAAATAAACATACATGCAGGTATGCATACATGTATGTATATGTGTATGTATATTTAAAATGAGCGCCTCAGTCTTCCCATTCCAAATCCAACACATTATGTTTCTGGGGTTCTGATGAAAATCCATTTGGATTCTCAAGTCCCCGCTATCATTTAATGGTAGTAAACTTTTAAACCCATTCACCTTTGGTGTCTGCCTATTATCCAAGTCACCTACAGCTCCAAAATGCTGTAGCATGCAGAGTAGCTACACCCCAGTAAAGCTGTTTCAGTAGACAGGCTAAACCAGATTGAGGTCAGCTGTCAGGCCTCAAACCCATCAGTAAAGTATGTGGATATCTCCCTAAAGCAAAGTGAAAATTTCCCTCAACAAACTGGGCAGATGAAAACAATTTGTTCCAATGGCCATGCAGGTGCCTGAAGTAGAGGCTGTGGAGTGCTTAGAGCTTGATCAGACATTAAAGAAGCCAAAGTCATTTACTGAATCCTTGGCCATCGTCAGCTGTTTTGGCTTTTGTCTTGGCACTGGACTGTGATTTTGGAAGAAAAAGTGAGACTGATGACTGTTCAAATCTGCCTCACTTAAATTCAATTCATGCACAAGTCAAGACATCACTTTTAATGTCACTGGTCCTCTTCAAAAATGAATGATGAGCAACAAATACCCTTTGGAGATGACCAAAAAGTATTATCCCAGGCTCACATGGCATCCTTCTGCTAGTGACCCAAAGCTTTAATGAACTAAGCCCAATAGGACTTGTATTAAAGCAAGATCCCTTGGAGAAATATACAGAAGATGATTTTTTTTTCCATTTAAATCTAGAGAATATCGGTGTCTTTGATTCAATGTTAAAACAATGAAAAAAAGAAAGTAAAGGTTTGTCATGATGACACTTCAGAGAGCAAAAAAAAAAGTAGTGGCATTTGCAAAGAACAAGATAAAATTTTAAATAAATAAGACTCAGACGGACTTCAGAACTGCTGAGTGTGTTTTCACAGGCAAAGCCTCCAAATGTTGTCAGCTAAATATGTTTTGCTGCCTCCTTGACCTTTCCATAAAAATATTTTTAAGGAAGTATTTTACTTGCAAAATATTAAAAAGGGGAGAATGTTGTGCACTCTGGTAATAGCATTTTAAATATCTCTTATAAATGAAACAAAAGTTCACATTTTAATTAGGAAAGGTTAATACGAAGCATGTTGCAAAAGAGAAAAGGGCTTTATTTCTAAGATTCTTAGCAGGCAGAATAGAAATGAAGGAATCTAGGATGTTATTGGAGAAAGGATATTAAAACCACCCCCAGAGATTTCTTTTCTTTTATCTCACTCCATCCTAAATTGTCTTGACCTATCACATTAGCCTTTTCTCCTTTCCATCAGAGTTTGTCTTTCTCTCACCTTGAATCTCTGTTCTAGCTAGGGATTCCAAGTAAATTTATTTTCACTTTCTCCTTTCTCTGGGCTGATTCTTGCCCATTGTCCTTCCTAGATTGGTTTCTCTAAACTGTCAATTCTTTCAACTTTCACTACTCATTAATTTTATTTCATCCAGATGCTTTATGGAGCCAAATGATGCTGGCCTAACAGCTATGAGGAACAAGCTTGTATCGGTCAAGGTAGCTAAAATTTCAGTTATCCTGGATCCACAGGACTTCCTATCCAAAAGGCACATCTTTGCTTTCTATCTTTTAGTTAAACTCACATGGATTATATCATTCTCACTCTTCCCTGCAAGTCATTCAAATAATGGTCCAGTATGTATCACCAAAATAATTCGTTATAGTATGGTCATGATTTTGTACTGGATTTCTATTCAGACAGACTGGTGTTTTAATTGAGGCTTCACTGCTTACCACCTGGCTATAAGATAAGCTATAACTACTCTTAAGGCCTCAGATTCCTCATCTTGAAAGTATAAACAGGATTCAATCTCTAAACGCTATACTAAATACTGAATCTTTCTATCTGCTGACAGAAGTATAGTTAACACCCAAATCCATCTACTGAATGGCATAACTTGAATTATATTGTGTCAAACCATAAAAAGTTTGCCCCTTCCTTAGGCAGTCTGGTGTACCATGCTACACACACACACACACACACACACACACACACACACACACACACTCACACACACTCACACACACTCAACATATTGGTGCTGTTTTTAAAGCAGACGTTGAATTGACAGCCTATTATTGTTCTGATAGATCAGGAAACACTTGAAATTTCTCTTCATACTCCGCACAATACCTAATGAAAGTTTGGACAAAGAAAGTGTTTTGTCTTAACTGTACAAAATTTGTTATTTCATATGGCTTATTCAACTCAGTTATTCTTCCATTGTCATGTTTTAAAACTTTCCACTGGCTATGAAAAATGTTGAAACATGAGACAGTAGGTAACGAAAGAAAATACACTCTAAGTTTGATTAAGTAACGCAGATGAAGATGTGTACTCAGCCCCAACAACAGATTTTATCATTTATCTCGCCTATAATTGATTTGGGAACTCTGCCTTGAGCTCATTTTTTTAGAGAATTATGAACTTAAACTCAGAAAGACCTGAGTTAGAATTCTGCCTAAAACACCTAATAGACATATTATCCTGGGCAAGGCACTTAACCTCTCTCAGAATCAGTTCCCTTACCTGTAAAATGGGAATGATAATGCTAAACAACAAAAAAGTTCTTGTAATGATCAAATATAATGAAGCATTTTTGTAAGTCATTTTATACATATTAAAGAGTTCTATGTATTAGTTGTTACTCTTATTATTTGTACTAGAAATATTAGTAATTTTAAAAAATACAGCCTGCAGTATTTAAATCCTTCACAATCTGGCTATTTTTATTAACAAGTTTATTACTTGTTATTCTCCTTGCTCAATATATCTCAGCCACATAACTGAGCTGCTGGTCTCATTTGCAGTTCTCATCCTCCATCTCCACATTTTTGCGCAGGTTATCCTCAGTACCTGGAATGCACTCCTTTATTACCTCCAACTCTTAGAATTCCTAGCTTCATTCAAGGTTCAAATTAGATGTTTCCCTGTACATGAGAATTACTATGGGCATCCCTTATACTAGTGACCTCCCTCCAATATTAGACTTTATTAAGTTGGATATTTTGCATTCATGGATCAACAAAGGTATTATTTTCCAAAAATAAAATACAAAACTCCTTGTTGGTAGGGCTCATTTCTTTATCTCTTTCTTTGCATTTCCAGAGACAAGCACAGAGACCAATTTAAAGTGGTCACTCATAAGTTCTTTTTGAATAAATCAATGAATAAAGTCTATGGTTGGATTTTATTTTATTTCTTATTTTAGGGATAAAATGAAACTTTAAAAAATAAATACTTTGACAAAATGAAAGAAAATTTTTAAATGATATTGGATCGAGAGAGTAAAAGTATCTTAAAGAAGCTAGAAAATAAGTCCATTTAGAGAGTAAACAAAGTTCTGCTTCAGCAAATTGCAGAACTACTCTCAAAGTTAATTAACATTAACCAACTCACTGAGTGTTTAGACTTAAGCATGAACCCCAGTCCAGGAAAGTGGTTTTGTGTTGCAATGGATTTTACTGAATAGGTCATGAATTCTGGAAGAAAATAAATCTGATCTACCCAGAGGAAACATCTTTGTTGGCTGTGGATGCTTGAGAGTATTCAGAAAGTGTTCATAAATTCAGAAAGAAACTCAAAATCCATTTAATATAGATCAAGGTACTTTGCCTGGGAGTAATAAAGCATGTGGACAATATGTCTAGAGGAGACATTTTCATATCTCCCTATTTTCTGATTAGGTGTAACAGTTCTCCAAAAGCAAACAAATAAAAACCAGATCAATTGAAAGTGGCCTAGGACCCAAAAACCCACCAAAGATCAAGAATTAGAAAGATTAGAATGAACACCAGGGCACTCTGTCAAAGAGGAGCATCAGTACAACATAGAATTCTAGGACAGAAATCGAGGTCAAGGAAATGGCATATTGGATGACACTGCAAAATTATGTTATGAATGAAATCATAGTCAGTGCTATCTGGTGAAAAAAAACAAATTTTATACACAACATCATTAAACAAGGTAATAGAAGGAAGGGTATAATTGTCAACTTTATGATTTAGTAACTTTTTGATAATGTGTAGCTTAAAATTTCTTGTCAAGCACATAGACAACTTTGAAAATTATTGACTGTATCTTGACTAATGTTTTTCTTTTACAATATCATAGTTTTAGAACTAGGAGAAACTTTAGAGATCATCTAGTCCCAAACCTTCATTTTAAAGAGAAGGAAACTAAGCCCCAGAGAGAGTAAGAAACTAGCAATATCACAAAGATAGTAAGAAGTCGAGCCAGGATTTAAATACAGGTTATATGATCCTAAATCTAGCATCTTTTTCAACATGTCTTGCTGCTCACTAGTCAGAGAACTGCATTTGAATAAATTCAGTTTTGACTTCTGCCTGTTCCTTAGTTATTCTTACATATTCATGGCAAGTTCCAACACATTTTTTCCTACCATGAATAAATCATTTACCTGCAATATGAAAACATAAATACCCCTATGCCATTAATTCATCAACTCAATATCATATGTTGATATTAATCAACTCAATACCAAAACACAGGTTTTCTACACTGACCTTGGAATTTTATCCCCCAGTAATAGAAGTATCTTGACCAGTACCCCACATATTACATTAAAATTTATTTTAAAAAATCAAATCAATAATATGCTGCACTACCTTGTATATTCCTGAGTCATACTTTGTCGTATAATCTACTTGTTTTTTTTCCTCTTAGCTCAAATGCTTTTCCTCAACCTCTCTTCAATTTTTATTCTTGTACTTCTTCCCGGATCTCATTAATACTAGCATTTTAACCAATGGTTAAAGAATCATTGGCTCATAGACTTAGTGTTGGAAGGAGTCTTGGTCAAAATTTTGCCCCAAACCCCTACTTTCTAGAAGCCCAAGGTTACACATCTTTGGATTTTTTATATCTAAAACATAAAATTATTTCTAATAGCAATGTGGACACAATAAATATCTATTAAATTAATGAACGAAGTGGCATAATTTTGAGACACATGCAAATCATTTGTCTCTAAAACCATTGATATTTCTGCTTCATGCGATCTCCAAATCTCCCTTCTGAATTTCTAGCACATGTTGCCTGTACAATTTATTATATAGCCTTTGAATTTTAGCTATCTCTTTAGGTCTGATGTTCATGTCTCTCCAAATACAATGTGGAGACTTAAAAATGATCAGTGTTTCATTCATCTTCATATTTCTCCATACCATCTAGCAGACTATTTTTGCATGTACTATTCACCTTGGCAAATATCTTTGTATTTTTTATACGTTAGGAAAATATTTGAATGTAGTAATACCTGATGTTTACACCTCCAAAATTTATACCTACACATAAACATACATGTATATATACATATATGTAGGTTTAAGTATGCATGTACATTATATACATACACATATCACAAAATCACATTTCATTATCTGAAAGCAGTTAGTAATAAAATAAATTTTAATGAACCATATAGCTAAATATCAAGGAAATTTTATGACTAAGGACTACAATTCAAAAGACAGGGAAGAACAAATAGAGAACCTGATAATATATTTTGTTTTTTGTTGTTCTTCAGTTATTTCATCCACGTTCAACTCTTCATGACCCCATTTGATGCTTTCTTGGCAAAGGTACTGGAGTAGTTTGCCATTTTGTCTCTGGCTCACTTCACAGATGAGGAAACTGAGGTAAACAGAGTTTAGTTACTTGCCCAGGGTCACACAAGTCGTGTCTGAGACCAAATTTGAACTCAGGCAGAGGAATCTTCCTGACTTTGTCTCCAGCACTCTATCCTCTGAGCCGCCTAGCTACCCTGAATATGATTCAGAGTTGATGAATTGATGGCATCAGGGATCTTTGCTATCACTTCATTGACTCAGGATCAGGCCCATTTCTGGGGCATAAATAAGTCTAAGTATGAAAATAAGTAGAACTAGATCCAGTGGCAGAAAGATACATGTCAGGAAACCAAGGTCATAATTAATAGTTAAAATATACATACATACATACATACATACATACATACATACCTATATACATGGTACACCAAATAGAGCACTAATGCAGGAGTCAGGAGGACCTGAGTTCAAATCTCACCTTAGACACTCAACACTCATGAGCTGTGTGACCTTGGGCAAGTCACTTAACCCCAATTACCTCATCCTGGGTCATCTCCAGTCATCCTGATGAATATCTGTTCACTGAGTTCAGATGGCTCTGGAGGAGAAGTGAGGCTGGTGACCTGCACAGCCCTCCCTCACTCAAAACAAAGTCAAGTGCAAGTCATGTCATTATTTCCCTGATGGCATGGTCTTCTTCAGCAATGAAGAAGCAACACACACACACATACACACACACCTGAATCCACACATAATTAATACATGCACATACACATTTAATTTGGTCTCACATTTCATTATTATCAAAGTTCAAATTTCCTCCTCCCTAGATACTTTCAGATACAGAAGAGCTCATCCTTTAGGTATATCTGGAGAAAATTCCGAACAGGAGATTCAAAGTTCCTCAGGAAATCCATTGGTTTGGAGTATGGTTGTTATTCTTCTATAGTAGACAACACCAATAGATTTACCATTAGAGTCATTATCTCAGAAGTTGATCCTGCAGAAGTCCTAGAAATGTGAATCCACATATTAACACGCAAAAAGTGGGGAATTTACTTATCTGCAAATTGATTGATAATTAATTTCTAGTTATCCTCTTTCCTTTTGCCTTTGACTGAATCCAGACTGATAAATGAGATTACATGGGAAGGCTGTAAGTGATATTATCTTTGCCAAGGAGGAAACTTAGGACAATGTCTCATTACAACATTCCCACTGGAGAGGAGCAAAACAAAGACACTTCCTAGACAACTTGGATGTGCCATTGGATAGCTGCCCTTTTTGAAGGTATTTGGAATTGTTGGAATACAAATGATTTGCAGAGATCAAGCACAATTTCTCCTCAAGATGGCCAAATCATACAAGCAATCGAACTTGCTTATGTGCCATCAACTTGTCAGTATCATTTAATTCCTATATATAGCCAGAAGTTTTGCTATGTCCTTTCAGAATTAGTATTTGACAGCTACAGGAAGGAGAAAAAACATTGGCATTATTTCTTTCTTCTGTGGAGATAACATGTTGAAATATCTTTAAAATCCAAATGGTATTGATTTATCTTCAAATAAGTTAGTTGAGTTGCCTTAGGAATAGAGCACAAGATTAGAAGATGAAAGTATTGCAATCTGGCCATTTGCCACTGGCCTGCGGATCAGATAGACTTTGCAACAGCACTTAGCAGTATTCTGCTAATAAGGAAGGTAAATTTGGATGGCCAAAAGATGCCCAGTTGACTTGGATTTTCCTGATTCCTTCCCTTCCCTTCCCCCTGTTCTGACCTGGGTCCTGTCCTGTCCTGTCCTGTCCCAAAACCTTAAACCTACCGCACTCTGAAGCTGGGACACCAACAGGCCCCTACCTAAGGGTTCCTCTGGACTCTCTTAGCTTCAGAGTGATTATCAATAGTAACTGTTGCTGTTTCCCTCCCAGCCTGATGGCTTTCTTTTTCTTGGCCTCATTAAAGGGATTGGCTATTTCTTAAACAGGTCTATTCAATGACTGGACATTGCCTCACCCTGAGTACTTGCAACGACCTTGGCCTAAAGGGCCCAAGGTCTCCCAGTGCATCCTAGATCATCTCCAGTCATCTTGATGAATATCTGGTCACTGGAATCAGATGGCTCTGGAGGAGAAGTGAGGCTGGTGACCTGCATAGCCCTCCCTCACTCAAAACAAAGGCAAGTGCAAGTCATGTCATTATTTCTCTGATGGCATGGTCTTCTTTGGCAACGAATGATGAACACAAAGTGGCTAGTCAGTCCATCCTTTGAGACAGCCAACTTCTCATACATTTTCTGAGAACTAATGAATTAAATTTTCAACCATACACATTGCCAGCCTGAAAAAAATTTTTTTTATAGGAAACAAAATGTGTTTTACAAATGAAAATCTCTGGTAATAACTTTATGAAATTGAAGAATATTAACTTGGTCTATCTCACTGCTGCTGCTTTTCAAACTTCTTTTTCCCCTAGCTTTTTATATGACCAGTGAATAGGTGCATAAAAATGTTGGAGAGAGAGAAATAGTCATTATAAAAGAATGGATAAGTTTATTACTGGTTAGGCTCTCATTTTATAGCTTGAATATTCATATGCTTCTTTCAAAGGGTAATGCAGAATTTGTTAGGAGCTTACAATTTAACCATTTTCCTGTCACTGGGATTTTGCATGCCAAGTAGTTGCCCAAATTTCCTACAATTCAGTTGCACTGACATGTATGTGGATGGCAATAAGTGGTTCCACTCCCACACTACCTAGAATTTAGCACTTGATTGTAGGCTGTCTCATGTTGCTCTCAAATTAATTAATGTTACCTTATTTCTGTTCCTTCAATAAGATGACGGATTATACAAGAGCAGGAACCAGGTCCTGAAATTCCAAAGTATTATAAATAGCACCTAGCTTAGTCATGACCTCACAATGAATATACATTTATTAAGCACATTCTGTATTAGCCATACTGTCAGGCACTGGAGATACAAAAGCAAAAATTGAATAGTCTTGGACTAACAAGAATTTACATTTTATTGTGACAGAAAACATTTTTCTTTGGGTTCAGATGGCAGACAAAGTTTGGAGAATGAAAATCATATAGAATGAAGTTAGGGTGTAGAAAGTAGTTAATTAGGCCACTGGCATATAAGACATTATCTTTCTTAATTGCTTCATCATTATATTTTCATATAACCTACGTAAAAAAAAATTATGCATCCATTCATTCAATCGTAGAATTACAGGGTCACACAATGATGAGCTGAGAGCTGGAAGGGACTTTAGACACCATTTCACCTAATCCACATATGAAAATGATTCCTGCTATTAACATATCCAACAAATGGTCCTCCACCCTCTGCTTGAAGACTTCCAGTGAATGAACACCTCCCATATCATGTTAGGCCATTACCTTGTGGACAGCTCTAATCATTAGGCTTTTTTCAAGATAAGCCTAAAATTTCTTATTCACAGGTTTCACCCATTTGTAATACTTTTCCTTCTATGGACAAATAAAAATGTCTCATCTTTCTTTTGTGCAACAGCTCATCAAATACTTAAAAACAGACCATGTCTTTCTGAGTTTTCTTTCCTTTGGACTAAACAACCCAAATTCATGTCATCAATCTTCTTAGGACAAGGTCTCATAGGATTTTACCAACCTGGTTTCCCTCTTTTGTGTATTTACTGTCTTATTGATACATTTAAATAAAGACACAGAATTTTAAAAAATAATAAATACTTTAGATGTGCTATGACCATGGAAAAATAGAATTCTATTTATTTCAATAAACATTGACTTGGTATCTACCATACATTCTGCAGGTTCAACGGATAAAAAAAAGACCAAAAATGAATTTTGTTCAAAGTCTCAAGAATTCTGAGAGGAAAACAATTTGGATATAGATAAATTCAAAATATATACAAAATAAATCCAGTGTCATTGGGAGAGGGATTGGAGAAGGGATACTAACAGCAAAGAGAATGCAGAAAAGCCTCTTGTGAACTAAACCTTTAACGAATAATTGAATTGCAATCATTTTACTCTGCTATTAAAAACAGTTAGTCTTTGGTGAGAAAGGAATGAATGTGAAATTGCTAAAGTTATTTCACACTTTGATCTAGGATAGACCTTTTAAAAAGGCTTACTATTTATAGGATAAGAACCAAGATTTTTAAAGTGATGTGGTTTATTGGGAAACTAAAATAACTTAATGGCTGCTTTAGAAAAGACTCACTAGAGCTGTGAATGGGGAGCTTAAATGTGCAACCATCATTAGATGTTTTAAAAGTACAGCTTTGGAGGACTCCAGGGTCACAGCTATACAAGGTTTCCTTGAGAAATAGTACATTGAGAAATTAGCTCTACACATGGTTTATAGTCCCTGTGAAGTGAAGTTTTTCTGATCCTGTCAACATGTAACTTACACGCAGCGTGAGAAGGGAGTGGGAAGGAGAGAGAGAGAGAGAGAGAGAGAGAGAGAGAGAGAGAGAGAGAGAGAGAGAGAGAGACAGAGACAGAGAGACAGAGAGACAGAGAGACAGAGAGACACAGAGACAGAGAGAGACAGAGACAGAGACAGAGAGACAGAGAGACAGAGAGAGACAGAGAGACAGAGACAGAGAGAGACAGAGAAAGACAGAGAGACAGAGACAGAGAGACAGAGAGAGAGAGGGGGAGGGACGGAGGAAGGGAGGGAGGGGAGGAGAGAAAGGGAGAGTGTGTGAAGGAGAGAGACAGAGACAGAGAGATGAAAAAACAGAGACAGCAAACACACAGAGACAGAGATAGAAACAAAAATAGAGAGGCAGACAGAAACAGATACAAAGACAGACAAAATTGGAGCTAGACAGGCAGACATAAACACAGAAAAAAACAGCATTTACACATGATTCTACTGGGATATAGAGTTCTATCTCTGGGGTATATGCTGTGCTTATACATGTACGCACACAGATGTGTTGTTTCCTCTGATAAATTGTCAGCTCCTTACAGAAAGGAGACATTTAATTTTTATCTTAGCATGCCAAGCTCCTAGCGCAGGACTGATAACATAGTATGTGCTTAGTAAATGTTTGTTTATTGCATGATTTATAGGATGTGGGGAAAATATTTATTTAATTTAGTAATTCAGAAACTTTTTATCTAATGAATTTAGTATTCAGTATCTTTTTCTCCTTTCATTTACCCTTTTCCTATCTGATTTTTAGTGGTACTTGTTGCTGAAGATATGACGAAAGTTACCTCTTTAGGAGAGGGAATGACATTTGAATCCCATTGAACTGACGTGGTTCTACTTGCTCTCCTCTAAGCCCCAGAATGCCCATTCAAAACTTTTCACATTACTATCTACTTGGTAAGGGATTCTTTCAGGTAGCAATTGGCCAACTCTCTGATCCAGGTCAATCACTTAGCTGGTAAATTAGCCTCTGGTAATGATCCTCCACTGAAAAGGTTGACATCCTTGAAGTGATTTCCTATTCTGTTCTCCACTCATACATTGAGGATGCTTCCTCTCAGTCTATTACCAGTTCCCCAGAGACAGGTCTCTCCTAATGTTTTCCAGAAAAAAACCTAGGTTTTCTCTGACTCACTGTGAGCTTGATATGTTCTTCTAACCTCCCACCCCCCAAAAATAGGAGCTGACAACTCTTGTGGTTACTGTCCATGGTCTTAAAGATTCTATAAAAGTAAATATTATAAAAACAACATGTTTTCATTCCAGAGAACAGTTTATAATGTATCACAAGCAAATACTCTATAAAAGACATGAATTCATAGCTCAGTGATGAATACATAAATCTGGCATAATTTGAAATCCCAAGATTGCAGACTATCAGGGAAATTGTTAGTTCTATAGAATGCAACTCTGCCAGGAGCTTCTTTTTCTTTCTCACTTCCACCCTTCCTTTCATCTTCTCTCCCTCCCTCCCTCTCTTCCTTCCTTCTTTTTGCCTTCTTTCTATCTCTCTTTCTTTCTCTTTCATTCCTTCTCTTTCCTTTTTTCTTCTTTCTTCATTTATTTCCTTCATTCTTTCTCTATATGTCGAATAAAATATAGTCAGTAATTACAATCCCAGAATTTCAAGTCAAACCATGAGATATGATCACAATAAAAAAAAGTATATGAAAATTTATATGAGCTGATGCAGAGAGAAGTGGAACCACAAAAAACTCTACTAAACAGATTACAAAAATACAAATAAAACAATAATAAGAATATGAAATTAAATTGTTTGTGATTACAGCAGCCAAGCTAGGCTTCTAAAGCAGGTTGAGAAAAATATGTCTTTCTTCTTTGTTTTCTAAGTATGGGGATATGACCATGAAGCAGCCTGTTTTCACTGTAAATGTTTCCCTTCTGAAAGAAGACAAGAAGTGATTATGGAGTTACTAGTCTCCTATTTCATAAGGACAGACATAAAAGAGATAAATAGGAAACAATTTCAAGGGTCAAATTCCCAAAGTATTATCTACCAAATATAATCTACATTATTTTTCAGAAGCTTTCTCAGTGAAGAAAATGGTCCGAATCTATAGCTATTATAACACTGGCAGGTATTGGTGTAGATGGGAGAGTTGGTCAGTTGATACTCAAGATTCTTTTTCTTTCTCCTTTTTGGGAAGGGGCAGAGATGAATTATTCCCAAAACTTGACTGTCTCTGACATGGAGGCTTGCTTTACAAAGTTGAGGAAGAAATTTTAAGCCTGGGGACATATCTTGTTCCATATGGAACAATGATACATTCAGTACTTTTACACCTTGGATGTGGTTTAGTGTGTGATCTTTCTTGGGCAGTGCTTTTCCTCTAGGCCTTCTCATACCAGGAGATTTAATCTCTCATGGCAATAAGATAGCTTTTCCTCTAGGGGCAATATAAAGACCTTCAGGTCTGTGTGTTCCATTTTTCTGATATTTTATGTAAATTATTCTAAAAATATTAATAGAAACAGAATGACTCATAGCCCCAAGCAAGAAAATAAAATCCAACATCTGGGAAAAGCTTTGACTCTCTACCTTCATTTAAATGGTATGTATTTCCAGTTAACTTCTATCTTCTTCAATTCTCCTTTCCTTGACATAAACTTAATATATAATACAAACCTTCATATCTCATTTGAAACTTCTATCTGCCTTTGAAGAGATATAATTGGTAGTTTCAATGTGAGGTATTTGTTCTAAGATGCATGAAGGGACCTAATGCCTAATACCTTGATCTCTTCTCTCTCTCTCTCTCTCTCTCTCTCTCTCTCTCTCTCTCTCCCTCTCTCTCTCTCTCTCTCTCTCTCTCTCTCTCTCTCTCTCTCTCTCTCTCTCTCTCTCTCTCTCTCATTGTGTCTCTCTGTGTCTCTCTGTCTCTCTGTGTGTCATTCTCTCTCTCTCTCTTTCCCTTCCCCTCCCCTCCCCCTACCCAAGTTCAACTCATATGTCCCCAGTAGAATTATATCTCCCCCTTCCATTTGAATAGTTCTTTTATAAATTGCATTCACTTTTTCCAATGTCTCTTGACAAGAATGAAAAGCACCTACTGGCTCAAAAATCTTGATAGTTCAGGACAGAGATAGAATGGCTGTAATGAGAACCACAAATTTCAGAATATCGATCACTAACCTAACTTCTATTCTAGTGTGATTAAAAGTTGTGCCTTCAATTTCTCTAGGAGAAGAGGTTCCCAGACTTATTTGGCCTACCCCTCATTTTCAAAAACAATTGCTCACTGTCCCTTTGGAAATCTACTTTCTTTAAATATTTATTTTTTAAAAAAATTGCATAATTTCAAATATATATATATATATTTAAAAGATGCATCTTAAATTTAATAATTTATTGTAAATTTGTGTGTGGGGGGGATGTTTTCCTGCATTGAAATTTTGATGATGTGATATTGTGCCATGTAACCATATAGTATTGTATTGTAAACAAGTCATTGCATGTACGTATTCTTGCCCATACACTCTGGACTTCAGTGCATGACAAATTTACCTACCAACACTTGCTTGTTAAGACCTGTTGGTGGACTTGACCACTGATTGGTTTTAACTTGCATTTTAGTGTGTGTATTTGGAAAATAACATAATCATGATGACTTTAAATCTGTTACACAATAGGATGTACAAACATTTTTTCAAAATTTTCTTTCTTTCTTCCAGTACTCCATTATTTTTATCCAATGCCCCCCAAATTGCAGCCAAGACTACTACCACTGCCCCCCCAAATCATTCCAACATTTCTCCAGGTATCACCCATTTTGTGAACCTATGATCTAGATGCTTATTGCAGAACATTCTTATACTTCCAGAAATAATATGGAGGTTATTCTAACCATGGCCTCCTTCAAATAAGAAGATCTTTATTATCAACCATGATATTACCAAGCAGAGGACAAGTTGAGAACATAGAAGAAAGGTGTGATATATCATTGATGAATAATGATATTTCCAAATAAAGCAGGAAACTGGGAGCATCCATTATACCTTAAGGCAACTACCTACTTCAAAGTCTGCCTACCTTGAAAGTGCTGATAAAAATTTTAACCTATCCTCTGCCTTTTCCTAGGCTGATTTCTGGCCTTTTTCATTTCACCATCCATTTAGAAAAAAAGCAAGTAAAAATGATATCTTACCTTTAAAAAAAACACAAAAATTCCTCAAAGTTTAAAATAAAATTTAAAAGTGTATATGTATATATACATGTAAATATACAGTGCATATAGATACACACATATATGTATGTTTGCACACATAATATGTGTACACATACACACATTTTTCCATCCTTAATAGTTCAAAGGCAGTTTAGATTTTTTTTCAAAAATTCATACTATTCCTTTAACACAAGTAATTAAATGTATGTTTTCATCTTACTGTCAAAATGTGCCAGAAATACCTCTCTAAATTTATCAAATGCTTTCAATATGATATTGTATTGTAAGCATTGTAATTAAAGCACAGTTTTCCATCTGTAAAATGGCTATGGTAATAATGGTTGTTGAAGTGAAATGGTCTTGAAATAAAGTATTTATAATATGTCAGAACTTCATAGAAAGAAGTTACTGCATTAAAAACTCTTTCAATGGAAGTCACTACAGCTATTTCAGTCTCAAGTGCACTGATAACTAAAGTAACTCACCATGAAGTAGAAACTGTCTCATTTTGTTTTATTTTTTGCTGAAAAGGTTAAAAAACAAATGCTGACTCTTTCTTTGAAAAAAAAAAAGAGAGAGAGAGAAAGGTGACCAGTATTTTCCAGTGATAAACCATTTTTTCTCCTTCTATAAAGATAATCTTATAGTGACGAGAAACAGTCAAGACAAATTAATCCAAACCCTTGTTGAATCTGTTGAGGGTGGTAGCTTCTCTACAAGCCAAACATTTCCCGAGGAAATTATTTGTATATAAATCTAAATACCAACTTCAATCCCAGCATATTTATCAATTTCTCTAACTGCAATACTCAGCCTTTTCCAACAAAAATTTTGTTTTGTTTTGCTTTAACACATGATATAGTTCTTCATTGATTCAAAAATTATACTTTCTGGTTTGCTCATGGAAAAATATTACTTACTTTTATTTTTAATTAAGAAAAGAAGCAATTGATTTTGCATTGTTTCCTCTCATATGTGATATTAACTAGATAAGTATAATTTTGATCCATACTCATTAAAATCAAATAGTCAACCGTTGTCCCAGCAGATTAAAAAAATTCTAATAGTAATCTTTCATTACAGATTATGTAAACAAGACAACATACTATGTTATTAAAAACAGTTCTCAGCAATTATATTTAATCATGCAAATATGTTCTATACATGTGACAATAACAATATGTCATTCTTAAGTGAAAAATTCCATAACTTATGTACAGAATGTTATCTCTTATTGCTAGTTCCTTTAAATAAAAGCAAAAAAAGAAAGAACTTTCATAATTGAAATAAAATGATATAGTGATATCTATATTAATGATTTCAGTGAAGTATCACTGAAATGGTAGGTATTTAGTAATTAATTTATATCTAAAAAATAAATACAGTATTTACAGTTCAGGATATACTCTTAATGGTTGGAAAATGAATATATACACAAATTCAATACAGAGTTTTAAATATCTTTTTTTAGAAGCAAAAAAATTGCTTCCATTTGTATCTCTACTACTCTAGCTCCCGTTTGGGTCCCTAGCATCAGTAAAAATCAACTAAATGTTTATGTCTCCAGAAATTTCAGTGCAGTCATTCCCATTCATCAGGAATTGCTTACTGTGGATTCAAACACCTGGTTATTTAGAAATAACATAATTTCCTCTTTGGATTCATGTGGTCCATGGATTGGTGGAAGTCTGAGCTATCAGTAGCACAGAACATGAAGTGACAGAGATATTGAACTTCGTTCATGTCTCTAGAGGATAGATCCAGGGCAAATACGTGGAAACTGCAAATAAGCAAATGTAAACTTGCAATTGGGGTTAGAAAGAAATTACAACCATTGGTCCTGTACAAAGAATAGTTGACTAGGCAAATAGGGAGTTCCCTCTCATTTGGAGGTCTTTGAGCAGAGGGGCAATGAACATGTATTTGGAGGAATGAATAAATGAATGAATGAATGAATGAAGCACTTGTAAGATGCTTATAGTATTCCAGGGACTGGGCTAAGCATCCAGGATATAAATACAAGCAAACAAGATGAGCTATCCTCCTGATGAAGCACATGTGTGCATGCCAATAGGGAAACTATATATAAGGAAAAAAGAGAAGGTGGCAGGACAGTAAAATGGTCAGGAAATAGCAAGTAAGTGCTATGGACCCCTAGTTTTAGGCAAGATAAGATAAAAGATCAGAGCTGAATGTCACAAGAGATGAGTCTAAGTTCCAGTGAAAGAAGGAATAAAAGGGTGGTCATAGTGTAGATGGTACAGCAATACATAATAATATGAAATAAGGTTATGTAGTAGGGAAGGGACACAGACAGATCTGCACTTTAGGAAAACTATTCTAGCATCTATGAAAGATGAATTATACTAGGGATAAATCTGAGACAGTTTAAGGAGGAGAGAAAGAAATAAGCATTTCCTTAGGGCCCCACATGCTCCAGGCACTGTACGAAGCACTTCACAAATATCTCATCTGATCCTTGAATCAGCCATGGAAGATAGGTGCTATTATTGATAGCTGAGGAAACCGAGGCAGGCAGAGGTTAAATGACTTGCCCAGGGTTACACAGCTAGTAAGTATCTGAAGCCAAATCTGAATGGTCTTCCATCTAGCAATTGCAATAATTTAGTGAAGAGATGATGAGGGTCTGAACAGGTATGAGTAGAGAAAAGAGGGTGGATGGCAACAATATTGTGGAGGTAGAAATGATAAGATCTGGCAACTCATTCAATATTTCCTTAAGAGTCTATGGATGAAATCAAGCAGGTAAAAGTGGGAAAACTGGAAGTGAGCTGAAGGGGGAGAAAGTTCAGTACAGTGGATTGAGGGTAGAGTATAATTAGAAATGTTTGAGGAAGAGAGAGATAGAGATGTCTATGGACATTTAGTTTGAAATGTTGAGTAGACAGTTGGGACAGTGTGTCTACAAAATTTACATCTTTAAACTTGTTAGTAAGTCTTCATGCACAGTTATTTTTTATATTGTGACTTTTCTATGTGTATTTACATTCAATTTATGTCTTCTAAGCATGGCGTGTGATGAAATGGATAGAGGGCCAGCCTTGGAATGAAAGATCTTTCAATTTTTTTCTTTAATATACTAGCTCTGTGAACTTTGGCAAGTTACTTAACCTCCCTTTGTTCCACACAACTCTCAAAGACTGTTAAAATTTCGTCATGTTCCTGATTCACCTGAGATGAGGGACTTTCACACTACAAGATCCAGGTGCAGCTGAAACCCCAGATCTGATCAAAAACAAAAATAACCAACAAAAAAAGTAAATTAACCAATGTTCCTTCATTATCATCAAACTCACTGAAGGGGCTCTATGCTACTGAATGTTTTGATTAAATTAGAATGGAGAGAACATTTCCATAAATAGGGATTCTGTTAATCACTGTGTGACCTTAGGTAAGTCATTTAACCTCTGTCTGCTTCAGTTGCCTCAGCTATTACATGGAGATAATAATAGCATCTCTCTACTGGAGTTTTTTATTTATTTTTTTATTTTTTAAAGATCAAAGGAAATAATATTTGCAAAGTGCTTAGCCCAGTGCTAACACTACACAGTAAATGATTTCTCTCTCTCTCTCTCTCTCTCTCTCTCTCTCTCTCTCTCTCTCTCTATATATATATATATATATATATATATATATACATATATATATATATATATATACACACACACACACACACACACACACACACACACACACACACACACACAGATATATACATGTGTATATGGATTTATTTGTCTATATATGTATGTACTTTTCAGGGATGTTCACATTGACAATGAGATTGACACACACATTGCCAGAGCTAGCTCAGTGTTTGGAAGGCTCTGAAGAAAAGTCTGGGAGAGAAGAAGTATTAGACCAACTACGAAACTGAAGGTCTACAGAATCATTGTGCTGATCCCATTGTTGTATGCCTGTGAAACATGAGCAGTCTACCAGCGCCATGCCAGGAAACTGAATCACTTCCATTTGAACTGTCTTAGGAAGATTCTGAAGATCACTTGGCAGAATAAAGTACCAGACATTGAGGTCCTTGCTTGAACTGAACTGCCAAACATTCAAACTATACTTCAGAGAACACAACTCTGATGGGTTGGCCATGTTATTCGAATGTAAAATGTATGCTTGCCAAAATGACCATTTTATGGACAACTCGCATGGTTCAGGCAATCAGAAGAAGCGATACAAGGACACTCTCAAGGTCTCTCTCAAGAACTTTGGATTTGACTGTGCAACATGGGTGACACTGGCACAGGACCGCTCAGCATGATGTGCCCACATCAGAAAGGGTGTGGTGTTCTATGAGCAAAGCAGTATTGAAATAGCACAAAGAAAACATAGGATGCACAAATTTGGAGTACCCACCCCAAATGTTCACATGGACTATCTGTGCCCAACCTATGGTAGCGCATTCCAAGCTCCTGTTCATCTGATCAGCCACAGTCGGACACAATGAAACTTCACTTTATCATGGTGATGTCATTTTGGTCCTCTTCGACAACAAAGGACGATGACAACAGCATGCATACACACACGCACACACACACATATATAGTATGTGTATAAGTCTATATGTATATGTGTGGTTCTGTGTATCTGTATGCATGTGTGTGTGTCTATATCTATATCTATCTGAAAGTAACTTTGGGGGATCATCAAAGTATCATGGAAAGACTTCCTGCTTTGGGGGTAATTGAACCAATAAACAAAATTTGTAAATGCAATGCCTGGACTATGGAGTCTCTAAAATTAGTTTGACAGCTGATAAATGAAAATTGCAGGCAATTACTAGCTATAAAGACTTGATAATTATGACAAAATTAATCTGTATTCTCTATTGCAGGGAAATCTATCAAATAATTTTAGTGGTTGTTATCTTTATTGTGAAAAGAAAAAAGATTCACTTTAGTCTTGTCAAGCTGTCTAGAATGTGAAAATATAGAGTGTGGGTTGAAAATAGCCCAATATCGTGAACTTTGACCAGTTCTTTGCTTTATGTGGCAACTTAAAGGTTGTACAGATTAAATAGAGGCCTCGGCAATTATGATACTCTGTATTTTTCCTGTGAAAGGAAAATAAACTGTCCTCTAAAAGTCCCTATACTGCTATAGAGAATAACTTATTCTATTTAATTTCTTTCGGTGCCTTTCAGTACCAGATTCTTTGGTAGAGTTTACCAGTCTTTCACTTTTTAGTCTTTTTTCTAACAAAAAGAATAACTATCTTCATAAAAACCATGTCACCAACCATTTGTAGGTTGGTCAAATGGAAGAGAAACTAACTTTGCTCTTTTTGGCCCCAGAGGGCAAAAGAGGTACCTATGAATAAAAAATAGAGGGGGTAGCAAAAAAAAAAAATAGAAGCAATGTATAATTATTGTTATTATCAATGTTGTTTTAATATTACTATGAACATAATTTTTAACATTTTCAAGTTGTTTTACAAATCTTTTATTAACACAACTCTGAGAGGTAAAGGTCCTTTATTGGCTGATAAATGGCAAAAAATAGAACATGAATGCCACGAAATATTTCAGGATTATATAAATAAAAAGACAAATATTATGAGTATAGAGAAGCAAAGAAACACTTACATGAATTAGTGTCAAGTGAAATAATCAGAGCCATAAAACAATATGTACAAGTAGTACAACTGTGTAAATGGGCAAAGCAAAAGACACAAAGCAGCTGGAAATGAATGGAGCAAAATTACAAAGACCAAAGTTGACCTCAAAGCAGAGATATGAGAAAAGAAAATAAGGTGATGTAAAACAAAATGCATAAGGAGCAATGGATTTCTAAAAAGGATATAAACCTTTGGAAGACAGAAATTTGTTCTCTTTCATTTTCCTATCCCCAGTGCATAGCATAGACCACAGAGTGAGCAAGTACTTAAATGCTAAAAGGTCATTCAGGTACAGACTTTTCTGTTATTGCTTTCTCCACTTACATTTCTGGGATCAAGGTTTATGTCATTTTCCTGGTTCTGTTATTTTTATTAGTTTATATGTATCTTCCTTTTGTATTCTTTATGTTCATAATTTCTTATTTTATGGTACTAGTCTATTACATTCATTTCCTTTATTTCAGTTAGCCATTCATAAATTGATGGGCATCCTCCCCCCACTCCAGTTCTTCACTATTAAAAATACTGGTATAAATATTTGTATGTATATCACATCTTAAATATTATCTCTGACCTTTTGTTATATGCTTAGTAGTGTGATCTATAGATGAAAGAGTATGGACATATCAGTTCCTAACAGAATAATTATTAATGATTTTTCATATTTTTAGTTATTCACAGTCCCACCAACAGTGTATTGAGGTGGATGTCTTTGCCCAAACCCTCCCATATTTATTATTACCATCTTGTCTTGTTGCAAATATTCTCTTTGTGAAATTAAACATCAAAGTTGTTTTATATTCTTATTTTATATGTTATAATAATATCAATATTTATGGTTTCTAAAGACTTAAAAGTGGATTGTTGGTATTGTACAGGGCCCAGCACATTATCCACTGTGCTATCCACTGCCCACATTGTAGGCATCAGTAAGTGACACTATGTTGCTGTCAAGAACTGCCCTGGAAAAAACATCATTAAGGATAGAATCCAAATGTTCTTGAAATTTTCAGTACATAGGGTTTTAAATGGGATCACTAATCCACTGAAAATTCAACAAAAAATTTTTGTTGCTGTGCAGTTGTGAAGTCATGTCCAACTCTTCATGAACCCACAGGCCATAACATGTTAGGCTTCTATCCTCCACTGTCTCTCAAAGTCTGTCCAAGTTTATGCTTATCGTTTCCATGACACTATCTATCCATCTCATCCTCTGCCATTTCCTTTCCTTTTTGCCTTTAATCTTTCTCAAGATCAGGATCTTTTCCAATGAGTTTCATCTTCTCTTTATTTGGCCAAAATATTAACACTTCAGCTTCGGTATTAGTCCTTTCAGTGAGTAGTCTGGATTGATTTCTTTAAGTATTGACTTATTTGATCTCTTTGATATCCATGAGGATCTCAAAAGTTTTCTCAACCACTATAATTTGCAAGTGTCAGTTGTGTGACTCAGATTTCCTCATAATCCATCTTTCACAGTCATATATGGCTACCAGGAAAAAACAAAAAGAAAAACATAGTTTTGACTATACGTAACTTTCTTGGAAAGGTAGTGTCTCTGCTTATCAGTATGCTGTCCAAATTTGCCATAGTATTTTCTTCCAAGGAGCAAGCATCTTTTAATTTCATGACTGTAGTCACTGCCTGTGAAAACTGCATATATGAAAACATATAAAATTGTACATTACTTCCATTCCTTGTGCCTCTATTTACCAGGAAGTGATGGGAATAGTTGCCAAATGTAATGGTAACCATGAGAGTTTAAAGATCTTTCCCACCTATTAATGGGCCTGCCCATTAAGAAAAGCTTGATTAAGGAAGGCTCACACTTTTTGTTAATTTTCTAATGAGGCACCGGTTCTCAAGGGTTGTGATACCTTCTGGCCTTAAAAAAATGTATAAATACTCTAAGGTGAAGTTTTACTTTGGGTCTTAGTGATTGGAAGTGTTTGTTTGGCCAGAGGAGACTCTCAGCAGCCTCTAAGGAGCGCAGCCCCCCCACCCCTTTTGAAAAGCCAGATGTTGGCACTTTTCTCTCTGGTAACTATGTATGTGTGGTCAGACAGTTATCTCTCTGTTGATCTGTGATGCATGTATTGCTTCTATCAGGTAGCTGGAAGCTCTGTCTGTTGATCTTTATTTCTCTGTATTTTCTCTGAAGTTCAGAGTGCTGACTTTTTCCCCTGAACTAAGCAAAAGATATATGTGCTGGATTAAAGTGATTGCTGACCTCCCCCCAAAGTTGCTTTCCTTTTGGAAATACAGATCTAAGAACCTGTGATAGCAGGCCCTCCTATGTATGTCACAGTGCTTGCTTTCACACGAACATCTCATTTTTTAAAATTTTTTTTATGTTAAACTTCAAGCCAGGTCTGACATTTTTTTTTATTCTTCACTCTCATCATCAGTCTTCTTAATTCCACTTCATGTTCTTCCATCAACGTGATATCATCTACAGATCTGGAATTGTTGATCTTTCTCCTGGCAACCTTAATTCTGGCTTTTGATTCATTCAGCCTGGCATTTAATATTATATATTCTGCATATAAGCTGAATAAATAAAATGACAACAATATACAGCCTTGTTGTATTCTTTTTCTAAAGTTAAACCAATGATTGTTTCATGTTTGGTTCTGACTGTTGTTTCTTAACCTACATAGATGTTCCTCAGGAAATAAGTAAGGTGATCAGATCCTCCTATCATTTTGAGGAGTTGTGACATTTTGTTGTGATCCACACAGTCAAAGGCTTTAGTATAGTCAGTGAAGAAAGAGATGGGTTTTGTTTATTTGTTTATTTCTAGAACTTACTTTCTCTATAATCCAGTGAATGTTGGCAATTTGGTCTCTAGTTCTTCTGTCTCTTTGAAAACCAGTCCACTCTTCTGGTAATTCTTGGTTCACATATTGCTGAACCCTATCTTGCAGAATCTTAAGTGTAACCTTTGTGGCATGTCAAATGAGTGCAATTGTTTAGTAATTTGAACAATCTTTGGCATTGACCTTCTTTAGGATCAGGACATAAACTGATCTTTTCTAATCCAGAGGCTCCTACTGAGTTTTCAAAATATGTTGGTATATGGCATACAGCACTTTAACAGCATCATGTTTTAGGATTTTAATAGTTCAACTGGAATTCCATCATCTCCACTAGCCTTATTGTTAGCAATGGTTCCTAAGACCCACTTGACTTCATTCTCCAAGATGTCTGGCTCTAGATCAGTAATCATACCCTCATAGGGTATTAGTAATGTTAAGATCTTTTCTTTATATTTCTTTTGTGGCTTTTTTGTGACCTCTTTCTAGTCTCTTTTTCTATTGTCCCTACCATTTTGTCTCTTATTGTGATCATTTTTATGTGAAACATTCTCTTGATATCTTGAATCTTTTTCATCATGGTTTGGAGATAACTGCAAGTTAACAAAAGCTTCTCTGCTCTCTGTGAGTATATATTACCTTTATTTTTTTTAGTTTTGTGGCTATTTCAAGGAATTATTTTTTGCTTTATAATTATATGATTAATTACTTAAGTGCCAAATGCCAGCCATCTCACATCCAGTCAGCGTGGAAAATTCCTTCCTTTAAAGAGCAGATTAGCAACTTTTTCATCAGAATAAGGAATTCTGAGCCACCATATCCAGCTAACAAAAATACAGATGAAAGTCTTTTCTTTGATCCTTTCTCCCCCAGCCTACCAGGTTAAAGTTTAAGATCAAAGGTCTTTGTTACCAGGAGAAAATCTTATTGCCTCCATACTTCATTCAGTACATTACCCCAATAGCTCGAATAAAAGTAAGAGAACCTGTATAGCAAGAAGTGATGATGGAAAATAATCACTTTTTTTTCAAAATCTTCAATACATTTTCAGTTACTAGCCACCACAGAACAAGCATTGAATGACACCAAAGCCATATCTTTCTCTCTGTGGAAACTTTTAATTCTTTGATTATCTTTTTCTCCTGGGTGTTTCGAGAAAGCTTCTGATCTCTGTCTAAGGGTATATTTGAAGGTCTACCAGTGAAAACTCTCGATTCTGACTCCACCTACTTAGCTACTCTTTCTGCCTTTTCAAGGGCTACATCAATTTTAATTAAATTAATTACCTAGGAATTAATTGAAATAATTGCTTGGAAACATTTAATTAAACTGGTAATAGAGAGCATAATTTCCTATTATTAGAGGACCTACCCTATATATTCCAGAATATAATCCTCATTTAGTTTCCATTACAAATTCTGAGCAACAGAGAAGTAAGGGGTTAGGAGGTGATAGATCAGTTTTCAGGTGGTGGTTGTTGTTGTTTTTTTTTTTTTTTTTCCCCAACCTGGAGTAAGCAAAATGTGATTGACTCATAAACTTACTATGCTGATGAAGACAAAAATCTCAGGACCCGGCTGTTGCTATTTCTATCAGATTTATTGTCTGCCTCCTACTAACAAAATTCTTCTGAAATGTTGTGATCAGTGTCCTTGCAGGTCTAGAGAATACTGAGAAACATCATGTTTACAAACCCAAGTTTCCTTGTCTTCATATTCCTTAGCTATGAGCTGCCAAAATAAAATCAATCAATCGATCAATCTCCTGAAATACTCTCATAGGAGTTAGGGCTGGATTATCAACTCCTTCAGAAATTATATAGTCTAAATACAGATAAAGAAACTGAGACCCAAGGAGCAAAAGTTACTACAAACATTATCTAATTTAAATACAAATAAAGAAAATGAGACCAGAGAACAAAAGTATGAGTGATCAAGCTCACAAAACAGTAAATAGTACAGATGGATGGCAAATTCAGGACATCAGATTCCAAATTCAGTAGTATTCTCTTTTGTCCCTTGCCATTAAGGTCTTTGAAGTATATGACAGAATTTGATACGTAGGCAATAGTTTGCTTGTTTTTTTTTCACATTTTATCCTCATGGGACCAGAGAGGTTAATTGAATTTCCAAGTGTCACAATGACAGTAAATGCTGGAGATGAGCTTTGAACTCAGGGCCTTGGACATCAACTCCAACATTCATTTCATAATATTATCCTGCCACTTTTTTGATGCAGCCATTGTGAAATAATATGATTTGCCTTAGTTAAAAAAAAACTGATTTTATGGGTCTATATAAATAAAAGTCAGAATTAAGTTCTGGTGAGAAGAAAAGTTTGCAAGTCAGATGTCTTACCATTGGGAACACTGCATAATTAGATTGCATATCTATAACCTAACAATATGATGTGCTTACCCTGAGATGGATGGCAAGGTTTGGGCTTGTCACTGACAATTTTAAGTGACAAATGCTTATTTTTGGCACACAAATTCACTGTCTTTTTTAGCTACTGCTTTCTCAGCTGAAATAACTCATCTCAGTGATATACACAGAATGCACACTACTGATCAACTTTCCTCTGCCATCTGCAAATGGAACATAAACAGTAAGAGGCCACCCCATCTCTAATGTGTAAGTTCTCTTAGTGGAAAGCATCAAGGAACAGATGTTTGTAAGAGGGATGCTCTAGCCTTTCCCAATCTTCTTACATAAACTCCAAAAGTGGATTCAGGAGCAATATTGCTTTCATTTTAATTGAAGGAATTTGGGCTATAAGGCAAAGAGAGAGAAAAGATTTCTATGAGTCATCTTGGACTTTACTTGGACTTACATATCCACTGCTAACTCTTCTATAGCAGTGATAGCAGGGCACTGGGTGCCGGGTCCAGTTTTTCTCCTTTTCCCTGCTTCTATGTCATTGAGTCCACTAAGTTTGTGACCTATCTAGCAGATACCTCAGAACTGTATGACTCAATTATAGTCCTTTTCTAAAAGCCCAAAGCTAAAACTTGCCTCTTTTCTATTGCCTATGTTAGGTTTTGCATTCAGGTTCATATTGGTTTCTTGAACTTAGACATGTGGCAAGAATTGTTTTTCAGCTCAAAAATCTGTGTTCCCAATTTCTCTCGCAAATATGACATTGAATTTCTTAATACATCAAAAATCCCTACAATAAAAGAAAGATACTGACTTTCCTTGAAACATAATGTCATGGAATTGTTTGTAAAAACAATGGCTTTGAGGGGGCGGAGCCAAGATGGCGGAGTGAAAGCAACGACTCACCTAAGCTCCTGGAAAAACTCCTTTGGATATTTCTGGGGGGAGAGTCTGACCAGACTTTGGAGGTGTAGAATCCAGTGGGAGACGGACTTTGACAGATTCGGAGCCCAGGCTGGACTGGAAGGTCCACGGGAGGGATCTGTTCCGCGGGGGTAAGACCCCGGCGCACAGCGCAGCGCGGTTGGCGCGGCAGGGCGGAGGCGACCCGAGGGGCCCAAGAGTGGCGGGCGAGACCAGCGGAGCAGGAGATAAGCCAGGCCGAGCCAACGATATCAGCGCAACAGCCTTTGAAATCTTCAGCCTAAAGACGGGACTTCAGTGGGTCACTACTTGAACATCCAGAAGCTGGGATGCCGGAGTGATCAGTAAGTGCTCTCCCCTCCCCCCCGATGACCGTGAGGGAACCATAAAATTCTTCCCCAGATTGATCCTGGATCAGTGGGAGCAGCAGAAAGGGGCGAGTGGTCTCGTAACACCAGAGGCTGGAGAGGTGGCAAAGGGGGATTCTTCCTACCGTGGTGGAGGCTATCTGGAGGGACAGACGACCCAGGGCAGAGAAAAATTCGCACTGAGACCCAAGCAAGCCTCAGCCCGGGAGACGAGCCCCAGGAGGGGCGGGAACACGCATTAGCCTCTAGGCGTGCCCCAGCCCTCCAGGGGAAAAGGGAAGACAATAGGGAAGCTGGGATCACCATCCCCCTGGACCTTGCCTTTGCCTCAGGCCAGCTGAGGAGATATCCTGAGACCAGACCACACCTCCCACACACCTATCAAGCTAAACCCAGGGTTGATCTGGGAAACAACAACAACAACAACAAAAAAAGCCTGCTTTTAGCCTAGACAAACATCAACTCAACTTAAAAGATCTGTATCTTCTGACTGAAAGAACCAAAAGCTACAACACTCAGCCAACATCATGAATCGGAAAAAGCAGACGAAAAGTGAAAAAACCATAGAATCTTTCTATGGGGATAAGGACCAAAACACAAACACCAAAGAGGTCAGAGATGAGACTGTACTTCCATCTGAAACCTCAGATGGGACTATGAATTTCTCGCAAGCACAACTAGATTACCTGGAACGTCTGAAGAAGGATATAAAAGAAAAACTGGCCAATGATTTTAAAACCATAAAAAAAGAATTCACTGATGAGAACATCAATCTGAAAAAGAAAATTGAAGAAATGGAAAAGGAAGTTCAAAAATTAACTGGAGAGAATAATTCCCTAAAAGGAAGAGTTAATCAAACGGAAAAGGAAACTCAAAACCTAATAGGGAAAATTGATCAGATGGAAAAGGAAACCCAAAACCTAACTGGGAAAATTGGTCGAATGGAAAAAGAAGTACAAAAATTAAATGGAGAAAATAGCTCCTTAAAGGGAAAAATTGGCCAGATGGAAAAGGAGATGCGAAAGCTAACTGAAGAAAACAATACGATCAAGATTAGAATTGGGCAAGTAGAAACTAATGACTCAATGAGGCAACAAGAGTCAGTCAAACAAAATCTAAAGAATGAAAAGATGGAAGAAAATCTAAAATATTTAATTGGAAAAACAACTGACCTGGAAAATAGATCCAGGAGAGAAAATCTAAGAATTATTGGACTGCCAGAAACCCATGATGAAGAAAAGAGTCTGGACAATATCTTCCAGGAAATCATCAAGGAAAATTGCCCAGAAGTACTAGACTCAGAGGGCAAAATAGTCATCGAAAGAATCCACCGTTCCCCACCGGAAAGGGATCCCAAACTCAAAACCCCAAGAAATATAGTTGCCAAATTCCAGAGCTATCAAGTGAAGGAGAAAATACTACAAGCAGCCAGAAAGAAACAATTTAAATATCAAGGTCACACAGTCAGGATCACACAGGACCTTGCAGCTTCTACATTAAAAGATCGAAAGAATTGGAACCCAATATTCCGTAAGGCAAAGGAGTTGGGACTCCAACCGAGGATCAACTACCCAGCAAAGTTCAGCATAACATTTCAGGCAAGGAGAAAGTCATTCAACGAAATAAGGGATTTCCAGAGCTTCCTGACCAAAACACCAGAACTCAATAGACAATTTGATCTTCAAATGCAGGTCTCCAGAGAATCATAAAAAGGTAAACAGAGGGGAAAAAACAAAAACAAAAACTTGCAACTCAATTAGGGCAATCTGTTTACCTCCCTGTAAGGGAAGATGATACCTGTTAATCTTGAGAACTGTGCAGCTATTATGATAAAAGGGATATATGTAGAGGGAACGGGCATAAAGTAAATGATGTCATGGCAAAAATATGATTTAAGTATGAGAAGGGAATGTAATAGGAGGTGTGGAAAGGGGGAAGCAGAAAATGGCAAATTATATCACAGGAAGAAGTACAAAACCATAGTAGAGGGAAGGAGGGGAGGGAGATGAGCATTGTTTGAGAGGTACTCTCATCTGATTTGTTCAAAGGAGGGAACAATAACCTTAAGCAGATAATCCTAACTAGCTCTATAGGTAGTAGGAGGGGAAGGGGGAAGAAAGGGGAGGGTGGCTAAAAGGGAGGAAAGAAGCAATAAGAGTAAAGGGGACTAAAAGGGAGGGGGGCTAAAAGAAGGAGGGGAAGGCTGCAGGAGGAGGGGGAGAAAAGTGAATACTATTGAGGAGGGGAAGGGAGACGGGAGAGTTAAAAGCACAAATGGTGGGAAAGAGGGTGGAGGGAAATACACAGATTGTAATCATAACTGTGAATGTGAATGGGATGAACTCTCCCATAAAACGGAGACGGATAGCAGAATGGATTAAAAGCCATAATCCAACAATATGCTGCTTACAAGAAACACATTTGAAACGGGGGGATACACATAGGATAAAGGTCAAAGGATGGAGCAGAATATATTGTGCTTCAGCTCAAGTAAGAAAGGCAGGAGTAGCAATCCTAATCTCAGACAAAGCAAAAGCAGAAATAGATCTAATCAAAAGGGATAAGGATGGAAACTATATCCTACTAAAAGGCACCATAGACAATGAAGCAATATCATTACTAAACATGTATGCTCCAAGTGGTATAGCATCCAGATTCTTAGAGGAGAGGTTGGGGGAGTTGAAGGAAGAAATTGATAGCAAAACTATACTAGTGGGGGACCTCAACCTCCCCCTCTCTGAACTCGATAAATCCAACCTTAAAATAAACAAGAAAGAGGTTAAGGAGGTAAATAAAACTCTGGATAAGGTAGATATGATAGATCTTTGGAGAAAATTAAATGGGAATAGAAAGGAATATACCTTTTTCTCAGCGGTACATGGAACATTTACAAAAATTGACCATGTACTAGGACATAAAAATCTCACAATCCAGTGCAGAAAGGTAGAGATAATCAATGCATCCTTTTCAGATCATAATGCATTAAAAATTACATGTAATAAAAGGCCATGGAAAGAGAAACCAAAAATCAATTGGAAACTAAATAATCTAATTCTAAAGAAGGATTGGGTTAAAGAAGAAATCATAGAAACAATCAACAACTTCATTCAAGAGAATGACAATAGTGAGACAACGTACCAAAACTTATGGGACACTGCAAAAGCAGTTATTAGGGGAAGTTTTATATCTCTGAATGCTTACATAAATAAAATAGAGAAAGAGGAGATCAATGACTTAGGCTTGCAGTTGAAAAAGCTAGAAAAAGAACAAATTGAAAATCCCCAAGTAAATACCAAATTAGAAATACTGAAAACCAAAGGAGAGATTAATAAAATTGAAATAAAGAAAACTATTGAATTAATAAATAAAACCAATAGTTGGTTTTATGAAAAAACTAATAAAATTGATAAACCTTTGGTTAATCTGATCAAAAAAAAGAAAGAAGAAAACCAAATTACTAACATTAAAAATGAAAGGGGTGAACTCACCTCCAATGAGGAGGAAATTAAAACAATAATTAGAAACTACTTTGCCCAACTTTATGCCCACAAATTCGACAATCTAAACGAGATGGATGAATATTTTAAAAAATACAAATTGCCCAGATTAACAGAAGAGGAAGTTGAATACTTAAACAACCCCATCTCAGAAAAAGAAATTGAACAAGCCATCAATGAACTCCCTAGGAAAAAATCTCCAGGGCCAGATGGATTCACAAGTGAATTCTATCAAACATTTAAAGAACAGTTAATTCCAATACTACATACACCATTCTTGAAAATTGGGGAAGAAGGAGTCCTCCCAAATTCTTTCTATGATACAAATATGGTTTTGATACCCAAACCAGGAAGAGACAAAACAGAGAAAGAAAATTATAGACCAATTTCCCTAATGAATATAGATGCAAAAATTTTAAATAAGATTTTAGCAAAACGAATACAGCATCTAATCACGAGATTAATACATTATGATCAGGTGGGATTCATACCAGGACTACAGGGCTGGTTCAATATTAGGAAAACTATTAGCATTATCGACCACATCAACAACAAAGCTAACAAAAACCACATGATTATCTCAATAGATGCAGAAAAAGCTTTTGACAAAATACAACATCCATTCCTACTAAAAACATTGGAGAACGTAGGAATAAAGGGAACTTTCCATAAAATAATAAGCAGTATCTATCTAAAACCTTCAGCAAGCATTATATGCAATGGGGATAAGCTAGATGCATTCCCAATAAGATCAGGGGTGAAACAAGGTTGTCCATTATCACCACTATTCTTCAATATGGTACTAGAAATGTTAGCTGTAGCAATTAGACAAGATAAAGATATTCAAGGAATTAGAATAGCCAAAGAAGAAACTAAGTTATCACTCTTTGCAGATGATATGATGATTTACCTAGAGAATCCCAGAGATTCAAGTAAAAAATTACTTGAATTAATAAACAACTTTGGCAAAGTTGCAGGGTACAAAATAAACCCACACAAATCCTCTGCATTCCTATATATTAGCAACAAAGTTCAACAGCAAGAGATAGAAAGAGAAATCCCATTTAAAGTTAGGGTAGACAGTATAAAATACTTAGGAGTCTACCTGCCAAAACAAACCCAGGGATTATATGAACACAATTACAAGACACTTTTTGCACAAATAAAGTCAGATTTAAGTAAGTGGAAAAACATTAGTTGCTCATGGGTAGGCCGTGCTAATATAATAAAAATGACAATTCTACCCAAATTAATATACTTATTTAGTGCCATACCAATTAAACTATCAGACAATTACTTTCTAGAGCTGGATAAAATAATATCAAAATTCATTTGGAAAAACAAAAGGTCCAGAATATCAAAGGGACTAATGAAAAGAAATGCTTGGGAAGGTGGCCTAGCGCTACCAGACCCTAAACTGTACTATAAAGCAGCAATTATCAAAACCACTTGGTATTGGCTAAGAAACAGAGAGGTAGACAAGTGGAATAGACTTGGCACTCAAGATGCAGTAGGCAAGGAATATAGCAACCTTCTGTTTGATAAACCCAAGGACCCCAGCTTCTGGGATAAGAACTCATTGTTTGACAAAAATTGCTGGGAAAACTGGATAACAGTGTGGCGGAAATTAGGCATAGACCCATACCTGACACCGTACACAAGAATAAAGTCCAAATGGGTACATGATTTAGGTATAAAGATTGATACCATGAATAAACTGGAGAAGCAAGGAATAGTGTATTTATCAGATCTATGGAGAAGGGAAGAATTCTTTACTAAAGAAGAGATAGAATGCATTATGAAATGCAAAATGGATAACTTTGAGTACATTAAACTGAGAAGTTTTTGCACAACCAAACCCAATGCAACCAAAATCCGGAGGGATGTAGTAAATTGGGAAAAAATTTTTACAGCTAAGCTCGGGGATAAAGGCCTCATTTCTAGAATATATAGAGAACTGACCCAAATGTATAATCATACAAGTCATTCCCCAATTGATAAATGGTCAAAGGATATGAACAGGCAATTTTCAGAGGAAGAAATTAAAGCTATCTATAATCATATGAAAAAATGCTCTAAATCACTATTGGTTAGAGAGATGCAAATCAAAACAACTCTGAGGTACCACATCACACCTATAAGATTGGCAAACATGACAGAACAAGAAAATGATAAATGCTGGAGAGGATGTGGGAGAGTTGGAACACTAATTCATTGTTGGTGGAGCTGCGAGCGCATCCAACCATTCTGGAGAGCAATTTGGAACTATGCCCAAAGGGCTACAAAAATGTGCATACCCTTTGACCCAGCAATATCGCTACTAGGACTATATCCCCAAGAGATCATAAAAATGGGAAAGGGTCCCACATGTACAAAAATATTTATAGCAGCACTCTATGTAGTTGCCAAAAACTGGAAGTCAAGGGGATGTCCATCAATTGGGGAATGGCTGAATAAATTATGGTATATGAATGTAATGGAGTACTATTGTGCCATAAGAAATGATGAACAAGAAGACTTCAGAGAGGCCTGGAAGGACTTATATGACCTGATGCTGAGTGAAAGGAGCAGAACCAGGAGAACTTTATGCACAGCAACAACCACAGTGTGTGAGAGTTTTTTCTGGTAGACTTAGATTTTTGTAATAACACAAGAACTTCTGAAAAAAAAAAAAAAATCCCAATGGTGGACCTCAAGGCAAAAAGCCTTCCACACTCAGAGAGAGAAATATGGAAGTCACTCACATAATGTAGCAGATCATGTTTGTGTATGTGTATCTGTTTGTGTATCATGTTCTGATTTGTTATACGGATTCTTTCATTTATCTTAGTCTGACTACACAGCATGACGATAGTGAAAATATACTCAATAGGAAAGTATATGTAGAATCTATACAGAATTGTATGCAGTCGTGGGGAGGGAGGGAGGAAGTGGGGGGTGGGTGGGGAGGGATAAAATCGCAATTGTATGGCAGTGATTGTTAAACATTAAAAAAAATAAAAAAATTAATAAAAAAAAAAAAAAAGAAAATGTAACACATTTAGGCTTCTAGATAATATAATATGAATTAACCATTTTAAAATAAATATACATACATATATATAACTATCATTTCTCATTCTTTTCCTACTGTTATAAGGGCAGAATTAAGACATTATTATAATTTGTTCTTCTGAAACTCCCTCTGTGTCAATTGACACTTTTCACAGTAGCTCTTAGGCATTGAGACCATAGAAAAACATTTTTGGAAGGCATATTCAGCTGTGATGAAATACTGTTAATCAGGAGAAGAAAAGTTAAAATGAACCATGTCACTTTTATGATGCAAAATACAAATGCATTTCTACTAAATACACCAGAATTCTAGTTTTAAATTTCAGCAATTGGATTTGGTACTAAATCAACACTCAAATATTTGTAGATTAAGACACAGAAAGACTATTTTGGGGATCCAATCCAACTCCTTCATTTGGCAGATGTGGAAACTGAGACCCAAAGAAATTAATTGAAGTGCTTAATGTCATACATAGTCAGACTATGGTCAGGGCTTAAACCCATGTCTCACTCTCTTTACGTAGTGTTCTTCTGTACAGTGTTAACTATCCAGTAACGAATAGACTCAATTTTAAAATAAAAATGTGGGCCCAATAGAATTGCTCCAAAGACATTTGTTACTAATGGTTACTCAGTATTGGCAACACCCTTTCATATTCTCTATATGAAAATTAAAACAACAGCAAATGAATAAAGAAATATTTTTTTTCAAAAAAAAAAAAAAAAAAAAAAAAAAAAACAATGGCTTTCCCATTATATCAGCAAACTATGAAAGGAGACAAGATGGATCCTGGACAGATGTGCACCAACTATAAAAGTGAAGAGTTTGAAGGCTTCTGTGAGCTCTTGAGACACAATAAGGAAAAGAAAGAAATCGGTCATGCATCTGAAAAGAGAATTTCTGTCTTATTATTAACCAGTTTAAGTAGAAAATGTCTTTAAAAGATTCAATTTTCCCCTTTTCCCTTACTTTTGGTGTAGAAACTGAGATTTTCTTTAAAAATTGATAGTGTATTATATGAATTACAAGCCATGGACATCAAAGTAGCAGTTTTTATGTCACTGAAAGAGAAAAAAATAGATTGAAATTATAAGAACAAAGAGGACACCAACAAACATGGACATTTTACATGTACAAGGAAAACCAAACTTTTTCTTGATTGCAATGTTCCTCTGTGCCTGGGGTCTTCTCATTAGTGTAATTTTCCTCCACTATTAATTTCAGCCTCTTTGTCTCATTGGCGAGTTTGTTTTGGGACTTTCATTTGGGGGATGGGTCCAGGTCAGTCATAGTTCATTCCTCTTCTGACATTGCTTCTGCACCTAAGGGCATTGCCACCATGCCTCACTCAGGTCCTCTATTTTTATCTCTCCTTCCCGTTCTACAACTCCTTTCTATGTGTTGTCTTCCCTCATTACAATATTATGTTCCTTGAGGATGAGACTGTCTTGTTTTCTTGTATTTGTAGCCCCAGTACTTAACAAAGTATCTACATACAGTAAATTTTAAAGAAATTCTGCTTAACTTGTTTTGCCTATATCCCAAGGACATCACAGATAGAGCAAAAGCCCCTCCCTCCCCCCAAAAATACCCAAAAAACAAAATAGGTATTTATCCCTTGGGTGATGTCCAAACAAGTTGTGGCAAATGGATATGACTGAATATAATTATTTCTTAAGTAGCAAAACATATGAAGACTTCACAGAAGCATGAGAAGACCTACATATGATTCAGAATAAATGAAGCAGAACCATTTAAACGGTGTACATGACTACAACAATGCAAATAGAATGAACAACAATAAAGGAAATTAACTGCATGCTATGAAATTATAATTATTAGCCCTACTCCTTGAGAATAGTTGAGAAAATGCATCTATCTCTCATCGTTGTAGAGGCAAGGGTCTATTGCTGAAGAAGATTGTATCTACTTTTCAATATGTAGCACCGGTAAGAGTCACGATGGAATGCATGGTTGGGCAGCTGGTGCTCAGATCCTTTCCCTTCATTCCTCCTAGATGGATAGAAGTAGAGTTGAATTCTCCCCAGATCCTCCCTCACTCCTGTGGCTTACAGTATGATCTTTCCTCTCCTCATCACCTTCATTTCTTTACCCCCTGAAGATTTAAATCAGCCACATCTTGTTACAAAATTGGTTTACTTCTCCCCCTGATGCAACATAATGGTTCTCTGGTCCTTATAGCTTCTCTCTGTAGTTCATGTTTTGTTGTTGTTTTAATTACACCAAAAATTCTTAACACAATCCTAATAGCTCAGTCATGAGTTAAAAAATTCCTAACATTGAGATAGAAGTTTGGTTTTCTTTCTTAACTTCAATTTTTCCCCAGGGCTATTTATCTTAGAAGCAAAATAAAGATATAAAAAACATTTAGTTAAAACACGCAGTTTTCAGCCTCCTGTTACTAAAGAGGGAAAGCTGGGAAAGAGCAAATTCATTTGGAACTTCCCTCGTTACTGGATAACATGAGTACAACTGGAAACTGCAGTCTGAGCTTTCTGCTTTAATATGTCAAGAGGGTCTGATGGCTGTCCTCAGTCTCTCTCTTCTCTACAACTCAACCCTCCTGTTATTTTCTCCTTTTGCCTCATTAGTTTGCCTTGTTACCCTGTGCCACTGATTCTTTCCATTTCAACTCCTTAAGCTGCGGTTATTCCTATCTCAGTAGCAGCTACTGATGAATTCATGGAGTCCATCTTTTTTCCTATTAATTTGTATATTGTAGGCTGCATGTTTCCTTTATGAATTCCTGAATAGGATATGAATTTCCTTTCCAGTTCAAAGATAACCCCCATTGCAAATTAGTATGTGGACTGAGAGGGAGGGAATGCTTCCCCATCATCTCTTCAAAACTCAAGAGTCTAGTCAGTTCTCAGACTTCGATTATACAGTGTTGAAATATTTGTTAGTGTTACTAAGTCTCTGTCCCCCTTTTACTTCTTTATCTTCATTTTTTGCAAGGATTCACTGGATAGAGAAGTTGACAGGGTTATATTTAGAAATAATGTTGATGCAAAACCATTGCAAGATTAAAAACCAAAGATAAAAAGAAAAGCAAAGAAAAACATTTATTACCTACAACTAACAGTGATAGCATCTGATTACCTAAGCAACCTTACACACCTATAAACTTTTGTCTACCCGTAATACTATGGAATTAGCTAATAATAAGCAATTAAAGACAAAGTGTGGATAAAAGGCTCTCCTTCCCACCAGTAAAGGTATGAGTTTAGATAAGACATTGTTCCTGCTTTCATGAAGCTTAGACGTATAAGGTACTGCTTATATATTTTGAACATTTTTATTATTTGCCATATCACACTTTTGAACCACTGTAATTTCTGAATATTGGAAATGATTAACCAACACTCACAATTTGCTGTCAGCTATTATCACTCTGTTACTATTAGTAACGCATACTGATGTGCTTATACATATTTTAGTTTTTGACAAGTGGAAAATGAAAAGAATGACGATGTTAAATCTGTATCATAAAACCTAACACATCATAGTGATGAGCATGTACTTTGATGAATACAGTGAATGTTTTTTTAATTATTTGGGAAAGTATTGTCATTGGGACTAGCTCTTAAGAATAAGTAACATTTTAGATAGCATGTGGCCAGCCATCTGCAGGATTCCGGTAGAATGCCATTTCAGTGAACTCAATTATGCAATGGGGAGTATTACAAGTCATTACTTGGCCTCTTTGCATCCTGTGAATTCACAAAGGCCCATAGATACAAAGCACACTCTGTGAGGAGAAGGAATAAAAATAAACATATACATTTAATGTGAACATCAGAGCCAGATCCATCTGCCCAGAGTACTGAAGTATGCAAGAGAGTAAGTCCTTTAAAGAGGTCAAGTTTGTCTCTGTTGGTGTTACTAATAACCGTAGGCCCTACAAGGACAAAGAAGTGTCATTAGAAGAAGGACCATTCCCACATTACAATGAAGAAGCCAGCTCCAGAATGCTCTACTACTCACTAGAATTTCTAAAATTCCCAAAAATATTCTTAAAAATAGACAATAAACCTTTATGACATGGTGATTTCCTAAGTAACATTTTAAAAAGAAGCATTTCCTAGTAGAGAATCTATTATTTTATCGTCAAAGTGTTAACACTTTGGTTACAGCAATTTGTAATAAGATGAAAAGTTTGACTCATACTCAAGCAAATTATTTCCCCATTTCTTAGAGTTTTATGGACTTGGATGCAAAATTTTATGAAAGACATTTTTGAAAAACAAACTGAGAGGATATTCACAAGATGGCACAACTTACCATTTTAGTTACATAAATGATGTTTGGTGGATTTGTTTTTTTTTGGAACATTCATGAAATTTCCATTGATAAGAGGAAGTACGGTATACAATCCACCCCATTCCCCTGCAGTAAGTTTAATGAGATTTATGCTAATGAAAGATCTTCCCCACCTAACAGGCCTCAGGTGGAGTCCATTAAGGGAAGTTTGATTAAGGGAAGATTGTTTTGAAGGAAAGCCCACATATTTTGTTAATTTCTAATAAGGCACTGAGTCACAAGGGTTATGCTCTCAGATGCGGTAAAGTGTGTATATATATATATATATTTATATATATATACTCTGAGGTGAGGTTTTGCTTTGGGGGCTTGGAAGAAGGTTCATATGACAGATGAGACTCTGGGTAGCCATTAAGGAGCCCCCTAGCTTTGAAAACTCAGATGTTGGTGGTCTCTCTGGTAATTATGTATGTATGTCATGGTCAGACAGTTGGATGTGTCTGTTGATCTGCAATGTATGTATTGCTTATGGTCAGACAGTTAGAAGTCTTGTCTGTTGGTCTTTATTTCTCTGCTTACATTTTCTCTGTTGTTATATGTAACTAAAGAAGCTTGTTGACCCCCAAAGGTTGCTTTCCTTTTAGAAAAGCAGATCTAAGAACCTGTGCTAGCAGGTCATCCTGGATGTGTCAGGGTGCTTGCTGCTACTCCCACCCAAAAGGTTATATCTGTACATGCCTTGTACAGATTGGCATTTTCAACTAATCCACCTAGGTTCATATGTACCTAGAAGGAGGGCTGTCACAAAGTCTAGGAAATACTGGTTGTGATTTGCTATGCATCAACAGCTTTACCTTCTTTAGCTTATAAATCCAAATGTTTCCATCAGATGACTTTGTATAGGGAATTAGGAAGAGGAAAACCACTTAAAAATAGAATCTTCTGAAGTGGGGTCACTGAGTAAGGACAAACATTAGTCAAGCATTTAAAAACTACCTTATAGATCAAGCAATAGAGAGAAATGGCATGCAGTAAGAACTGAGCAGGGGCATTGTGTCAATGAGGAGGAAAATCAAAGCTTCAGCAGGTAGACATTTTCCTCCTGAGTTCCAGTGAAATACTGGAAATAGACTATGTCAGGAAGTGGTAGAGAAATCCTGAGATTTCTTAAATGCAGGTTATATCTGTCTGCCACAGAACACAAATGGATTTAGCTTCAAATTTTCAACTTTTTATTACTTATAGGAGTCCCACCAGATTAGCTGTTTTATTGTTTCAATGAAAAAAATTCTTCAAATAAAGTTCTGGGATAAGTGATGTCTTCCTGTGACAGCATTCATTGGTGGAGGTGGGGAGAGGGGGAAGAAAAGAAAAACAAAAACCTGCATTCATTCTGTCAGCATTTACATCAAGAGTTCACATATGTATTGTAATATTACTGGCTTAAGTCCATAAATCAGGAAAATAATGTAACATGCCCATAAGCCACTACTCATCATTATGAAATCTGATATGCTATTTCTTCCAAAAGGGATTGAGATCTTGTTGAGGCCATCAATGCACCCTTGGGAGTGGAGACATCTTGGCTTGGAATTTTCATGAGTCTGGCTGGTAGTTCCAAATCCGTTCAGTCCTGCATTAGGCTCCTCAACAGCAAGGAGTTCACATAGCATTTGAAAGTCTTAGAGAATAACTTTAGGGAGGCTATCAAATATTTGCTTAATTTTCACTTGGAAAGATAAATTAATTCTTGATCTTAATTTTAAAAAATACTGTTTCTGATAGATGTCTACTCAGGATGAAAAAGACCTGGGAGAATAACTTTATTTCCCTCTTCACACACACACAGAGACACACACAGAGACACACACACACACACACACACACACACACACATTGATGAATAAGCAATCTGATGGAGGTCAAATACATACCAAATTGCAGTCAGTATGAGTAGCCAGATCTTATGGCTCCAAATTAACTCTAACAAGGTCCTGATTAATGTGGATAATGTACTCCATGATATAATTGCATTATTCAAATTCACATTGAATATTTCCATTTAGCTGGGACCAATTATCATGTTTTTCATAATTATAACTTTGAATAATGCAAATTTTAACACATAGGAGCATTTCATGATATTCATTATTCACATTAATTGGAGCCTAGCTGTAATTATTCCATGAAAACACTGGGAGAATATAATGATACTAAGTGTAAGGTATGTGTTTTTGTAAGCAATTGTCAGAAAAAGAGAACATTAGGTAAAAACAATTTTGGGGGTAGAGCAAATAGTTCCTTAGTAATAGAGTCGAGCTTAGGAATTAGAAGGGGGCAAAGACAACACTAGGAGAAATGAAGGAGGGATGGCATGTTCAGTTTAAGAAGAGATTAAACAAATCATATTCTAAACTAATCATAGGTAAAAGACCTTTCACTGCTAAAATGTGGTGGGAAATTTCGTGCTAGAATTTGGTTATAATGACAAAAAACATTAGTACAAAATCTAATTGATTGAAAAATGCATTATGGGACCATACATCTGTATTTTAAATTATACTTAAGATTTTAATATCCATATGTGGTATTTGTACAAAATATGTATTTTATACGTAAGTGTGTATGTATGTTTGTATGTATATGTATCACATATAGATAGAGACATAGTTGTAGATGATTAGATATAGATGATATGAATGCTACAGATGATAGAAAAATGTACATATAGATATAAATATATGTAGATATAAACATAGATAATGACTACTGGCTGAGCTTTATCGAGTATCCATACAACCAGATATTGTGTGGCCAATAATAATACTTCATCGAATGCGTCCTCTGATTCATTTCACCCTCTGTGATTTGTTACCTTAAATTCTTGACACATTTCTTGATATTATTTAGGAGACTCTGCAAAGACCAGTCATTATAACTAAATAATAGAGAATGAGACAAATTATACTTGGTACAGTGCACATTTCTTTTAATAAATAAAAGCTGCTATCTGAAACAAATGTCATCTTTTTCACTCCAATACTCCTCTGGTGATCTTATATGACTCAGAACTTTGAATTGCCTTAGCCTCTGTGGAAACAAGGTTTGGTATCATGCAAAGTTCAATGGAAAGATCCATGCTAGACACAAATGGAATGCCGCATATCATCAACGATGTCTTATACAATACAAGTGCTTTAAAAGACATCAAAAAGATGTGAGACTTAGAAAATGAAGTACACTGGTCAAATAATGAGTGATAATTGATGGAAAAGTGATATCCTCTGCTAGTTCCCATGGTATGTCAAGATATCTAGACAAAAGGCTCCAGAAAAATATATGGGACCCTTTATGGAATACTCATAGCAGAGCAAGGAGAAGTATAACAAATGAGAAGTCATAAATGACTTTTTAGTAATTTTTGTGTAAGATACATGTTTTTAAGATCAGTGTTATGAATGGAAATGAACATATTCATAAATTCATATATGTGTGCATATATTCTATGTATACAGATAGATGCTATACATTTATATATAAATGCACATATACAGTATATGCCATGTTATGTTATATTATGGTGTTCTAATTAAAATACAATTAAATGAGGATCTAATTTTAGCAAATTTAAAAGCTATAGAAATAACATAAAAATAATGAAAATATGCAATTTTAAGTAAATTTTAAATAAAACCTTTTACCTTTTTGAGCAATAGAAATCTAAGAAATATGGACTGAGGAACACACCTTTTCCCCTCCCCCCCAAAAATATAGAAGAGATAGTGTGATAGAGTGGGATGAAACTAGTGAGAAACTCATTAACTTCTTGGCTAAGTCACTGCCTTTGTCTGCCTTAGATATTATTACCTGCCCAACCTACTTAAGATCATATATCTACCCCTAGAAGGAAGTTTGGGGGAAAGGGAGCATGTAATGCAACACTGTCATTTTTACAGATGATGAAACCGAAGCCAGTAGCCTAAAGTAATTTACGACTGCCATGAAAATATCAAGTATCAGAGGCAGAATTTAAATTTTGGACCTTTCAAGCTGTTTCTCTTTTTAATGTACCATATTGTCTTAGTGGGTAATTAACTAATATTTATGACATAAGGTATGCAGAAGTTATACATGGAATTTTAATGTTGCATAGGAGAAGTCCTATATGAACCAATTAATCAATTAATTGATTAAGGGCCAACAATATGGTGGGATATACTTAGTATTTGGAATAGAAAAAATGAATATGAAAATAGCTTCTGCCCTAAGGAGTTCACATTGTATTTGAGAGCTAGAACATGTTCATTGCTAAGCATACATATTTTAAAAAATATGTGTGTTTGTATGATATGTGAATAACAGATATTTTACATACATACACAAATATACATATATATATATATATATATATAAATAGAAATGTATAGCTATAGATGAGACAGGTAGATTCTTACATTCATATGAACATAATGCAAAGTAAATTGGTAATTGACAGGTACAGCGATCAGTAACTGGGGAGTTCAGAAAAGTCCTCACATCTCCCATTTGGTGGCATTTGAATTGATCATAAATTAAACTAAAGATTCTAAGAGGCTGATTTTAACAGAGAAAGTTCCCATAGCAGGCATGAGGGATAAACAGTACAATGGCCTGAAAGATAAAAGGTAATAGTATATGTGAGAAATAACAAAAAGGCCAGTTCGACTAGGCTAAGGAGTATAGTAACATGCATGAGTTGAGAAAGAAAATGTCAGATAGTATTATGATCTAAGAAATTCATGCACTTGTTAAATTCAAGCACCTTATCTCTTAACAAAAGCCAATAATAACATAAGAAATTTCAATATAAATATAAAAAATGATCATAATTGAAAATTGATGGCTGCACTAAACTTTAGCATTCATTCTCGAATAGGTCTTTTCTCTTTATTGACTTCAGCTTAAACAATAATAGAGACCTAGTCTTAAAATATGCATTGTTTAGATGGCAAGGCTGACACTGATGAAAACGAGAACAGCAAAAAAAGATGTGCATGAATATTTAAAGAGACAACTATAATACTAAAAGAGAGAGTGTGACTTAGATGGGTTAAGGAAAATTTATTTTGTATAACTTTGAAATAGTTCCATCTAGTGGCTCAGTCTTTTAATCACACCCTTAATTTAACCTGCATTTCAACAGAAAGAGAAGCTTGTGATTTATCAACAAGTAAAAATGCAAGTTTGATGGGAAAATACAGAATATTTAGAAATGTGAAATAAGAGGTTTTCAAGAGAAAATGGTGGTTTTTTAAACTGCTAATCCTCAGAACTTTCTGTAGTGGATTGAACTGGTCTTTGAGTGAACCTGTCTCTGGCAAATATTTATTTGATGGCCCTGGGCATGACAGTTAATTTCTAAAAACTGCAGAGAAAGTATCAACCTCAATAGGCAGAGGTAGCTTCTTCTCATCATATTGCTTATCAACAAGTTGAATGACCCTTGAAATAACTTAAAAAATCATTATAAGTAACGTAATTGTCAATTACAGTTTATGGTTAGAAAAGTGAGTCAAGAGCATCTGGTACTGTCTTCTATACATATTTGACTCAGTCATATTTCATGCACTTGTGATAGAGCCTGGGAAATACTTATGAGTAACATTGATGTGCCATCACCATTTTCTTCTTTCCAAGAAAGAGGTAAATTCTTTGCAATGGTGACTGGTTAATAAATATTTTAAATCTTTTGTGAGTTATGTCCAATGCAGCTTGAATAAAAAAGATCTAGTACTATGAAAACTATGGGAAGCAACAGTAATATCCTGTGGTAATTGACATTAGCATGACAGACCATTATCAGTTCTAATATTATCTCAGAATTCATCGACTTTAGGGGGGTACAGAAAAAGATATGAAATTGCATATGAAAATTAGACAAGGATCAAAAATGCTTTCCTGACATTGGCTCTGGAAACAAAGCCTCACTAACCCAACTCCTCACAGCTTTCCCTGGGAAAACTTTGGTCTTAACTGTTGCAAATTTCATCATGCATATATCCTACAATAATCATTATGGAAGTAAATGAGCTTATATAGAAAACTAAGCTCACAGAGAGACAAGTTTTTACCTACTGAATAACATTAGTGCTGGTAAATACTGGTTGCAATAAAAGTTTCCTTTGAGAGCACTTCCTCAAGTATATTGCATTTTAAATTAATAATAGATTTCATACTGCAAGGAACCTTCAAACTGTTCTTGGTCGATTCCTTATTTATTTTATGAGTAAACATAGAAAGTTTTCATGGATTGTTTAAGTTCACACAGACTGTAAATACCCAGTATCCAGGGTTCACTGTCTAGATTACTTTCTTAAAGATCATATCTTAAACCCAGTTCACTCAGACTCTCATTGAATGACCAAAAATGGTTGTTGTCCTTTGTTTTCGAAGAGGACTAAAATGACATCACCACGATAAAGTGAAGTTTCAGTGTGTCTGACTATGACTGATCAGACCAATACGAGCTTGGAATGCTCTACCACAGGTTGGACACGGATAATCCATATGAATTTTGGGGGAGGGTACTCCAAATTTACCCACCCTACATTTACTTTGTGCTGTCTCAATTCTGCTTTGCTTATACAGCACAGCACCCTTTCTGATGTGGGCATGCCATGCTGAGCCGTCCTGTGCCAGTGTCTCCCGTATTGCGCAGTCAAATACAAAGTTCTTGAGAGAGACCTTGAGAATGTCTCACTGACTGACCAACAATAGTTCCCTATTCAAGCACCACTTCAAGGTTATTGTTTGGGCTCTGAGGGCTCAGAGTGAATGTAAAAAATAATTATTTCTCTTTTGATCAGAAACCCTGAGGGCATACCCCTCCCAGGAGGATTTTTTCCCCCATTGACCAAAGAGGTCATCTTTTGGCTCCCTTCTTAAACAGACCTAATCACTTAATAGGTGTTACCTCAGTCCAAATGAGAACTCAGAAAGACCTTAGCTTATAAAAGCCAAGGTCCTACATTGCCTCCATGGCCATCTCCAGTTGTCTCGATCTACATTTAGTCACTGGACCCAGATCAATCTGGAGGAGAAAGTGAGGCTCATGATTTTGCACAGCTCTCCCTTACTTAGATCCAATTCACTTGGAAGTCATGGCATCATCTTCTTGATGTCATGGTCCTCTTTGAGAATTAAAGAAAAGTCACACACTGTAGTTAAGAATAAAAACCAGCTCTAAATCACAATTGGTTAGAGAGATGCAAATCAAAACAACTCTGAGGTACCACATCACACCTATAAGATTGGCAAACATGACAGAACAAGAAAATGATAAATGCTGGAGAGGATGTGGGAGAGTTGGAACACTAATTCATTGTTGGTGGAGCTGCGAGCGCATCCAACCATTCTGGAGAGCAATTTGGAACTATGCCCAAAGGGCTACAAAAATGTGCATACCCTTTGACCCAGCAATATCGCTACTAGGACTATATCCCCAAGAGATCATAAAAATGGGAAAGGGTCCCACATGTACAAAAATATTTATAGCAGCACTCTATGTAGTTGCCAAAAACTGGAAGTCAAGGGGATGTCCATCAATTGGGGAATGGCTGAATAAATTATGGTATATGAATGTAATGGAGTACTATTGTGCCATAAGAAATGATGAACAAGAAGACTTCAGAGAGGCCTGGAAGGACTTATATGACCTGATGCTGAGTGAAAGGAGCAGAACCAGGAGAACTTTATGCACAGCAACGACCACAGTGTGTGAGAGTTTTTTCTGGTAGACTTAGATTTTTTTAATAACACAAGAACTTCTTATAAAAAAAAAAAAAATCCCAATGGTGGATCTCAAGGCAAAATGCCTTCCACACTCAGAGAGAGAAATATGGAAGTCACTCACATAATGCAGCAGATCATGTTTGTGTACGTGTATGTGTTTGTGTATCATGTTCTGATTTGTTATACGATTTCTTTCATTTATCTTAGTCTGACTACATAGCATGACTATAGTGAAAATATACTCAATAGGAAAGTATATGTAGAATCTATACAGAATTGTATGCAGTCGTGGGGAGTGAGGGGGGTAGTGGGGGGTAGGTGGGGGGGATAAAATCGCAATTGTATGGCAGTGATTGTTAAACATTAAAAAATAAAAATTTTAAAAAAAAGAATAAAAACCAGATTATTTGACCCAAATTCTAGTCACTACACATACATACATATATATACATATATCTTGGGTCTTTTCCAGTCATCCTGATGAATATCTGATCATTGGATCCAGATGGTTCAGGAAGAGAAAGTGAGGCTGGTGACCTTGCATAGCCCTCCTTCACTCAAAACAAAGTCAAGTACAAGTCATGTCATCATTTCTCTGATGTCATGGTCTTCTTCGAAAACGAAGGACAAACACACATACACTATGTACATATATATGTATATATATATATATATATATATATATATATATATATATATATATATATATATATATATATACACATATACACACATATGTGTATATGAGGGTATTTGATTTTGTTCTTTGAAGGGACTACTGTGGTTCAGTATATAAAAACTTCTTTACAGATTAATATATATATAGATATATGTCTACTTACACAAAAAACATTCACACATACATAAGTATATTTTCATTGTATACATCTTTGGATAACATTCTGTCTTTTAATAGCTATACCCATAGTTAAAAACCTGATTATCTCCTTTGATAAATAACATGTAATTGCAAGATAGAGGATCAGACAGAGGAGGGGGTCAAAGGACACATCAAAATTGTCTCACAGTGAGGATGAACCTATGACTCTAGTCTCATTGGGCTCATACTTTAACAATTACCTGTCTAATAATAATTGCATATACTCTCTCAGGATTCTATCCAAAACTGGGGTACAGAAGGAGGTAGTAATATGTTTAAGTTAAGAAATTTGCATATCATTTTATTGCTATTGTATATTTTCTCAGTGATTATGAAATAAATTAGTATGGTAGAGTGGAAAGAACACTGGAGTATAGGTTGGGAGAAAGGATTACTTTTCTTAACTGTGATCAAATAGTTGTATGACTTTGGTTCAGTCAATGGAGTTATTGTTGTACTGAGATAAAATGAGGCAGTTAAGGTAAAATATCCCTACACTCCTTTCCACCTCTCAAATTGTCTCCACATACAGGTGTATACACACAATTTACCCTTGTACCTGTGCCTCTGTCTCCCTGTCTGTCTCTTATCTTTGTACATCTATTTCTGCAATGGTAATTTAAATGGGAAGACCTTTCCCATTCATTAATAGGCCCATGTGACCTGCCTGGGAAACATGGAAGTCTGAGTCACATGGAGTGAATGTGGTGGGAGGAGCTTGCTGAACAGGTGGAACAGGAAAGGTGGAACAGGAAAAGGTAGAATTAGAGCAGAACTGAGAGGAAGTTAGTCATGAGAGCAGTCAGAGCTAGGAAAGATGTAGGCAAGCAGGCAGCTGGCTACCATGAGTGGAAGAGCTTGTTTGTAATTTATTTAATGGAGTTGGTTTGTGGGAAGCCTAGCAGAGGAAAGACTTGCAGGTGGTGTTGTCCTCTGCATGGTTATTTTGTGTAGATTTTTGTTAACATGATAAATTTGGCTTTCTGGTGTCTGAAGAAATGTTTTGGTTCTGACTTCCATTTCACAATTTGTGGTATTTCACAATTCAGAATTACTCCAAGATATTCATGACTACCAAAGGTGCTGTGAATATCTAATTGGCACTACAATTTCTTACTCTCATGTTTAGATATTTTGGTAGCAGCAAAATGTATACTGTTGGGGTTATCAGGATACTTCCGGGGTTTTTAGCTCTTTCTCACTTCACTGAAGCATATGATTATGAGATTTTTCTGTTATGAGGAAACAGTGCAAGTCTTATCTTAAAATATGAAGAGCAAAAATATTAATAATTTTGAAAAATTAATGCTATTGCATTACTCTTACTTCTGTTGTGATAATGTTGTACAAAATGAAAATGGTATGAATCAAGGATGCATATTTTGACAATACTCTTCACAATTTGCAGAGAAAAAAGAAATTAAAACAACTATAAGAATCAATGGCTAATTTGTAACTAATTTTTAAAATGTTAACAAAACTTCATCAAACCATCACTGGTGATTTGGGATTTGTATTTTAGTATCATAAACAAATTTTCTAAAGTATCAGATGATGACATATTGAACAACTTTTTCTCTTATTCTTCTAAAGCTTATCAGATCATGTGAAGAAGATATTAAATTTTATAAATTGCATTGCTTCATGTAAGTAAATTTAGATTTTTCTCTACTATACACACATATGCACATATATACATATAATTATACATGCACACATATATGCACATACATACACACATACATTCATTCACACACATATATACACACATACATTCCGACACATATGTGTATGATGCTTGGTGTTTGTATGTGTTATACAAACATGTGCATTAATATGTAAGAGAAAATAGTCCAATTTAACTGCATAAGGAAATATATAAAATTTAACAAGAACTGTTAGGATATATCTATATTTTTATCCATATCTGTATCATGTTATCTATAAATCTGTATTAGTATCTGCATCTATCTATATGCCTACCCTGGCCCCAAAGTTTTAAACATAGGTCTTGAGATTGTCATGATCAAATGAGAATTTTCCAAGTTTAAGAGGCAACTGACAAAATATAGAATATAAGTACATTTTAGTGATGTGTTTGAAGCTGAGGATGGGAGTGGAATGTTGGCAGCTAGTCTGTGTTCTCTTCATTGAGAAAATATGAAATGGATCATCTGCAGATAAAAGTTAAGAATGTTGTCAAAGTTTTCCCTTTGCATTTTTAAAAATAGAGTACTTTTGTAATGTGCTGGAAATCTGGTCAATGATCCCCTTTACTCCAGTGTCTGTCTTAATAAATGTTCTTTTATAATGTTAAATGCAAAGTACATCACCTTATTAAACTCCATAGATGTTGATCTTATTATTTGTTGTATTTATAAATATTATAGTCATCAGTATCATTTTTTTAAAATAAATAATATTATATCCTAAAACGTAACTGACTTTACTTGATAAATATTTTCCAGCCAGTTGAAAGAAAATATGATACAAAAACAAAGGTAATGTTCATTCATGTTGGAAATCAGAGAATCACAAAGCATTTTTAGATTACATGAAGTTGAACTTTTATTAGAAAAGTTGAATTTCATGTATAATCAAAATATTTTTGAAACCATACATATACATAAACATGATACAAACAGCAACTACAATACAAACACAGTTTTGTTTTTATCAACTTTAATAAAGTTTCACTAAGAATATTAATCTGAAAAAAAGCAGTCAGATTAACTTGGTATACACAGTCCTTTCCCTCTTCAGATGATATAATGAATAAAACTAAAATAAAATAAAGTATGCTTTAGCTCGACCCCACCTATTTCACTAAATGGAAACTGGAATCAATGAGCCCCGGCTACATTTATGATCCGTTCAAAAGTTTTACAAGCATTTTGATCTTAATGATATGTAAACATATTTAAGATTTCAAATGACAATTCAACTTTATAGCCTGTAAAATGAAGCAAAACTTCCACAGATCCTTTGTCTTTAATTAATCTCTTATTCCATGACTAAAAAATAGGGAAAAATATTATTTGAGATTTCCAGCATAATTCCATTACATATCATACTTTATAAACCTGGATGTAATTAAAATATTGGATGCCTTTATACCCAGTAGACTAAATGCACCTAATTCACAAACATGTTATAGATATGCATGTAAAACTAGTGGAAAAAACATTTTGTATAGGAAAGACCCTGCTTAAGTTTCTTCTTTTTAGCACTTAACATTTTGTAATGGCACACACAAATTATACTGCTCGCTGTATGGCAGGCATCTTTTTAAATTCCTGTATATTTTTTTCTATAAAAATATATATTTTGTGCTCACTGGAAAAAAGAAGTACTGAGTTGGTATGGTCTGCATACCTATTTGAATGTCTGAATATGTTTTTATGGTCTTATTCACAATAGCTTCAATCCCATTATTAGAGGAGATACAATTCCCTCTTAAGTCCGTGGGAAGTTTAAGTATAGGGAGATGTCAGAATATTATTATTGCATAGAGAAATTCTTTCTTATTATCCCCATAATTTCACAGGGGGGAAATTATTATCTGTATACATTTTGCTTGAAATGATGAAGGTTCCTTAGCCTTTTTCAGACATTTATTAATCAGTCTTACTTAGAACCAATTGGGCCTGTGGTATAGCAGGTAGCAGATTCTCAGCAGCACTTCATTGATGAAAAGAGCTTAAGTATAGAATTGTTAAGGGACATGCCTAAGGCTACTCAGAAAGTGAGTGGAATAACTCCAAAGAGAACTCAGAATTCCCAGTTTTTGATTCAGTGCACCTTGGTCCTTTCCCTCCCACTGGAAATGGACAGGAACATGATTGAATGTAGAACCTCAGTGGGTAGCGCACTCAAAACATACAGTGGCATATATAATGTAGAAAACAGGATCTAAGCAAGCGATATGGGAAACTCCAGAAAGCACTCTATTAGTTGAAAATACAGGTACCTTTAAAAAGAAAGATTTTGGTGATTTCCAACTGCATCCTTTAAGATAGAAACATTTTATACACGTTCTATCATAATTTACAGAATTAAATTAGGGATTGCAAAAAGTTAATAAAATAGAGAAAGGAAATTCACTAGAGAACAAAGTGCTAGATTTAATCTGGGGCCTTAGCATTTAGGTTAATTTGACACTAAATGGGCATATTTCTCAAATACTATTACCCTTTCAAAAATTTCATTGCACTTAAATGACACTACATGTATCTTTTAGATCCTGAGGCATAAGAAAGAAAACATAGAACAATTTGCTCCTAAGGTTTATAAGTAATCCTAGTTTGTAAACTACATGACTATTACCATTTAACAACAACTTATATTCTATACAACGTGTTTATGTGCCATAATTTACAGTAAACTCTTAGATAATCCAAGGTTGAGTGGTTTGTTGCTATTTCAATAGAGCCCATCAAATTCATTTTTGTGAGAAAGAGAAGAATTATAGCCAAGATCACTGGTTCACACCATCTTAGACATATCCAGTTGGTTACAATGTCAAGAGAAGACTAGTGAGCACTGCTGTACACAAATCTCAAACACTGTTTTATCCCATGGATCTTTTTCAAAGTGTAGGGGCCACCATACACTCTCCCCTTTTTGTACTTGAGAATGTAGAGCATTTAGACAAAAGTGATCAGAACATCTTTCTCTTTCTTCTTTTTCTTCCCCAGAACACAAACTGGCCATTTTTTGAGGGGAGCCAGGATAACTCTAGATCCTCATATGGGTAGGAAGAAAACCAAGTAGTTGCCTTTTTTCTTAAGGCATGAGGGTAGAAGAGGAGATGGATGAAGTCAGAACTAGCTTGATTTCTAATGATTCCACCAAAATGATAAGTATTATTGGCACCACTTAAAGGACAGGCATCATTTTTCACATGATTTCTTTAAAAGTATCCTTTGACCAATACCCCCAAAAAAGAAATTCATGAGAAAATCAAGAGTAAATTTCAAAGTATATTTAGTCTCAAGTATTTTTAAAACCAGTTTGGTATAGTTTTTTTCCTCTATTTTTTCCTTTATTTCCTTTATTTTTCAAAATAATATTTTCATTTTGCAAGGTTTTTGTAATAGGTATCTGAAAGTAATTTACAAATGGAAATTATTGGATATATGTATTCTAATGCTCAAAAACAGTCTGAAAAACACACTCCATTTACTTTAGTAAGTACCTATTCCTATAGCAAACACTTCCATATTATGAGTTTAATGTTTTGGCTATATCTTTTTCATAATTATGATAGCCTAAAAAAAAGAAGAAAAAGAAAACTTCCAGTTTCATTGCTGCATTGTCTATTAAAAACAAAAGAGAAAAACAAATAAATCATCCACAAAAGCAGAAGGGATATTTAAATCAAAGTCCAAGTTTTCTGAACAGCCATTAACAGGTTTAAGCTGAAACATACGTAAGGGAGTCATTATTTTAGCTGACTGAAATTCATGCGAATTGCTTTATGTCAACTTAAAAATAAATTAATTTCAAAATGAAACTAACTAAATGGCAACTCATAAATTTAAAAATTTACTAAATTTTTACAAAAAGATGGAATATGGAGATCAATATTCTAATGATGCTCAATGTATGATGCAGGAAACTGCATATACAGAATTTTCTACAGTAAAAAAGGTGTTTTTTTTTCAAATAATTAATAAAAGCATAGTTTGAAAAATATGTAAAAAATTCCCTCAGTTTTCAGAAGTTATTTTATTTTGAGAAAACAAAATCCCAATACATACACAGTTTCTCCAGATTTGAAAGTTCACTTTACTGAATTTCTGAATAGTCAAACTCTGGTATGATGTGAAACAACTGCTCTCTTACTCTCTACTTAGCTGTATAAATTCCCATCTTAATGTGTCTTATTTCAAAATAAAAACTAAAACCACACCTATATTTTGCGTTGTGTAAATATCACCAGAAAGTGTCTACTCCATCCATAAAATATAAACTAGCATACCATTATATTACACCAGACAGGTAAAAGGAGTCAATTTAGAAATGGAGTCTTTGAATGGGTTTTTATTGGGCATCAGGTTATGATTCCCAAACAAGGAAACGTTAGGCCTGCTCTCTCCTAAGTCCATGTCAAGTGGTGTCTTGCAGGTGTTTTGGTTCAAGGAAAGAAGACTGAGTATCCATAGATCCCACAGTAAGGAGAAACCAGAAATCAAACTGGATTTGACTAGCCACAACTTAGTGACTTAAGTATTATTGGCTCCAATAACCAGTGTTGGACAAATAAATACTTGTCGATTGATGGGTCACATAGAAAGAATCTTAATCAGCAACATTTTAAATAATAAATATGGACTTGGTTTCTTCAGTGAACAATTTTAATAAGACATATTGTTGTATTTTTGTTGTTTTTAAATAATCTGTTTCTTTCATCTTTCAACTGCTAGGAAAAATAAAGTCAAGCCATGCAATCCTATGAAATTGAATGAATGGGTGTGTATAGAATGTGTGCAAAATTCTACAAGTCAAGAGAAGTTATGAGAACACATGGGACAGGCCAGAACAGGTACATGAAGGGAACACTGATTGCTCATTATCTGAGAAAAACTAAGTTGAATCTAATTATCGTTCTTCTTTGAATTCAACTCATGACAACATAAATCAGAAGAATTTGCTTTTATCTGTCAATGGCAGTGACTTGTTCTTGGTTTATTTGCTGGATGTTTGGTCCTGGCTAAACCCAGTTCTGTTCCTGTAGACGAGAATTTGCTTATTCATATAGAACAACATGAAAAAATGAAGTGAGTGTCTCATGCGGTTTATGTACACGGAGTTTATGCACGAAGTGGGAAAGTTGCCATTGAACTTCCAGTACTCTCCACTGATCCTTTCTCCTTAGACCCAGTATAAGCTCCAATAAATGACCCATCTTCATTGAATAGGCCATGGTCTCCTTCTCCATAGTCTACCAAACTATCAGCACTTTCTGTGGCCTGGAGGTTCCTGTTTAGAGACTGGAGGCTTCCTTTAAGTGGTTTTTCATCACTGTCACTAGAAGACAAAAAAATCTCTAATAAAATGTAGGATTAGGTATTTGAATGATCACAGGGCTGCACATGTAGTCAAACCAGAGGTTGAGAGTGGAAAGGAATCTTGGATGCCATCATATTTAACTTCTTTATTTTATAGAACTAACTTGATTTCTAATAACTCCACCAAAATGAGAAGTATTACTGGCATCACTTACAGGGGAGGCACCATCATGTACACGGTTGAAAAACTATCTTTTGACCAGTACTGCCAAGGAAAGAAATTTATAAGATAATCAAGAGCAAATCCAAATATATATTTAGTCTCAAGTATTTTTAAAGCCAATTCTTGGCATAGGGACTAAGTGCTAGAGATGGGAGTTGAACTCAGGTCATCAGACTACAAAGTGATTTCTCTTTCTACTGGATATTCAGATAGATTAAAACTGAACACAATACCTCTAATTTATTGATGCATCAGATAATTTAAAATAAGAACTGCAAAAGTCAAGGGTTATCTTCAAGGAAAGGTGATTTGTCATAACCTCAAGGGAAATCTAATGGAAAAGAAACTGCCATTTTTCATTTATGTCAAATTACTGATATTCTACATATTAAGGGGATGATATCTATCCACTCCCTTTTTGTAAAAAAATGAAGTATTTTGTGGGAAAACTGAGGTTTATAAATTTAAAAATAAAAGAATTCTGAACCAATTTGCTAAGTTTTGCCCTTATCACATCTATATATGAACAGTGACAGGAGCTGCTCGGATCAGATCGTTTCTTCTACAAATGCACATTAGCACCTTCCTTTTTACTTAGAGATTTAAATTTGGGTAGTATGCTAAAGCACTCATATATTAAGTCATTTACCCAGGATAGAGAAGGATTTCAACCCAGATGTTCTTGGTTTTGTATTCACTATGATATGGCAACTCTTCATTTATTCATATTGATTTAGATGCTTTCTAGATGGATATGAATATATGAAGAGGCATATACATATGACTGAAATTAGCTTTCAGCTTTTTGATAAAGTTAAGTGAATTCCTTTGAGAATATTTTATATTTACTTTTTAAATAATAAATTATATAGCATTTTGCTTTGGAAAAAAATGTTGTGCCACAGCTCTTTGAAGTCGATATGGTGTAAGTTTTATTCTAAATAGAGGCAGTATAGAGAGTGCACAGAATTATTCATTTGAAGTCTGAGGATCCAACAGAAATCATATGATTATCTCAATAGATGATGAAAAAGCTTCTGACAAATACAGTTCCCAGTCCTATTCAAAACACCAGAAAGCAGAAGAATAAAGGGCATGTTCCTTAAAATGATAAGCAGTATCTATCTAAAACCCTCAGTAGGTATCACTGTAATGAGGATGAGCTAGAAGCTTTCCTAATAAGAACAGGGTGAAGCAAGGATGCCTATTATCACCACTATTATTCCTTACAATTCTAGAAATGGTAGCATTAGCAATAAGAGAAGAAAAAGTAATGGAAGGAATTAGAATAGGGAATGAGGAAAGAAAATCACTCTTTGCAGATGAAATGATGTTATACTTAGAGAACCTGAGAGAATCAATTTTAAAACTACTTGAAATAATTAACTTTAGCAAATTTACAGAATATATATAAATCATTAGCATTTCTATATATGATCAACAAAGCCCAGAAGTAAGAGATAGAAAGGGAAGTTCCACTTAAAATAACTGTAAATAATATTAAGTCTGAGGACCCAGATTTAAATCCCGGCTCTGTCACTTTGTGCCAGTGTGACGTTGGGTAAATCACTTCACCAATTCTAGGCTCCATTTCTTAATCTGCAAAATGAAGGGTATTGGACTAGATGACTTTTAAGTTTGCAATCACCTCTAAATCTATAATGCTACAAAACGTTTTACCCAGGAGGAAATAGGATCAGAGAAGAGCCACTTGAGCAGGGTCACAAAGCTATTGTCATACCTTGGTGTTTCAAGTTCCAATCCAATGATCTCTATGTGCCACTAGCTCTCCTGGCCCACATCCCCTCCATGTTGTTGTTGTGTTTTTTTAAGGTATTTAATTAATAGTTTAAATTCTTAGTGGTGCTTGTTTTGTGAAAAAAAATTAGTTTTTCTTAAATATATTGGATTATATGAATTTTTAAAAAGTCTATCTTCAGCTTCATTCAATATCTATATGCAAATAAAAAATCTATTTTTCCTTCTTTCTGCATTTTAAAATATATAGAAATACTACCCTTCAAAAATAAATGCAATATTTTTTTAAAAAAACTAAAAACTTTGAAATTAAAAAAAATACACCAGATAGATGTATAGCACCCTTCCATCAACAACTCTCTATGGCACTTGTTTGGATACTCTTGCCTATTGATTTTAATTTGATTAATATAATGCAGTGCTCTAAGATTTTATATCCCAATGAACAACTGAATTATTTCTTTATCTAATTTAGATTTCATCCTTTTTGTTGCTTTTGTTTTTCTTGTGAAATTATGTATTATGATTACCTGTACTCTCCAAAGGTTTCATCTTTTCCTGACTGAACTTCTGGGTCTGGGTGCAAATCTTCTTTCTCTTTCACTAGAGGAAAAACAAGATCCAAATAATTTTATTTTTTGAAAAAAAAATTGACTTTTGCTATCTACATTTGGAAAATGGATTGACTATTTATTGGCAGTAGCATTAAACATGTTCTATTATGCCAGAGCAGGCAAATTATCTAAGGAATTTTGTCTGTGTCTATTTAGTAAACTCTCAAATCCATCATTAAAAAACAAGCAAATGGAAAGAAAAATAGATGTCCTTAGTCTTATGTTCACCTACATGGCCTTAGAGTAGTCAAAGAATTTGGGAAGCCTTGTTGGGACTGACATCCATTTCTGGGGGACAGGAGACGAAAGCTTAGTAGGTGGTAGAAACAGTCCAGAATATTTGGGGCACTTAACAATTATTAAAATATATTTTTCTTCATTTAAAAGGAATTGTGTTGAAATATTTGTATTAGAAAGGTAGCATGAAGTAAGGAGAGTACAGAGCAAAGAAACAAAAAAAATGGAATTTCAGTCTTATATTCTCTAAATGGCAGAAAAATTTTCAGAGGTGGTCTAGTTAGCCTCCATCTTTCTCTATCTCCAATTCATTTTACAAATGAGCCTTCTAAAGCCCTGAAAAGCAATCTGAGTTACACAAAGTTGCATATCAGGATCCAACAACCAGTGATTGAGAAAATCATTCAAGTAGCTTCAATAATATATTTCTTATTAGTGAAACAAGGTTAAAATTACTTAATGCTACCTACTAAATGATGAATTTATGAGGAGCAAAAGGGATAATTCATGTAGAAGAACTTTTTAATATTTAAAATTTTATATATATTCACATATACAAATGTATATATACATATATGATTGCATCCAAAAGTTTAATTCAGATCAGCTCTGGTAAATAAGATGAGATTGATTCCATTATTCACTCAATCACATGCTCTTCTAGAACTTTTTTTCCTCAAAAACAAAATCTCAATCTGCCTTGTTTATTAGAATATAAAAAGCAATGACAGTTCTCATCCTCAATAAAATGAAGCCTGATATAAGGGATAGTACATCAAATAGATATAAAAGTGTATAATAACTATGATGTAAGCAACATATGAGTTCTCCTTGAAGAAATGGTCAAAGTGCTATAAATATTCTGAGGAGAGAAAGATTCCACCTGATGGAGGCAAGCATGAAGTTTTCTTGATGCTAGGATCATATATTTAGAGATACAAGGGTCCTCAGAGTATATCAAACCTAGCCCTTTCATTTAACAAATGAAGAAGCTGAGACTCAGTTTAAGTAATTTATCCAGGATTATAATGTTGGTGTGTGAGGGAGTATTTGAACTCATGTTTTCCTGACTCCATGTTCAGTGTTCTATATGTAAAACTACTCTACTTCTGAAGCTGGATGGTGCAAACTAAACTGGCCCTTGAAAGACAGATGTGGTTATTTTGAACAATGACATGACGGTGCTGATATTTTTTAAACCTGTACAATTAGATGAGATGGTGTAACGTTACCTGAGTATTTTCCACCTTTGTTCCTTCTCACAAAGCAAATAGTTAATAATATTAATGTAAGAAGAGCTATGGCACACATCAGTCCAATAAACCATCCTTGGGTAGAGATGTTGTCATATAAGCCTGCATATGCTGTTGCAGAGAAAGAGAAATAAATGCATAATTTGAGACTTGTCACACTAGGGCGATCAGAAAACATCACTCTTCAAAATAAATAAAGAAACAAACAACCAAATAAATATAGAGATACATTAAAAATACTGCTTAGTATTCTTGTCACTTCTAATTCTACTCATTTCTACATTTTTTTTTAGAGATTCCAATTCTTTGATATTTTAATTGAGCTCATTACTAAATGTGTCTTTATTTTCCATAAAGTTACAACCCAGGTTACATTTGATTCATTTAGGAAAGGAAAACACCAGAAATAAAGTCATATACCAAAGCAGTATTATGCAAGAAAGAGTGGAGAGCACATCAGTTGCATGCAGATTTTCTCAAAGGAATCTTCTAAAACATGCATTAATTAGCCAGGCTATTATGTTTAAGCAGTAACTATAGTAGTGGCTAAACGTAACTAGTGATTAGTTAAGAAAATGTGCAAATTTTTCATTTGGCTTATTTGCAAATATTACACAAAGATAAATTAAAAACTGTGATTCTACTAATTTACTTTTTTCTACAAGTTCACCAATAACTTAGGGAAGGATGCAAAATTTTGTCATCCACAAAACATGCTTCATAGTCTCAGTCCAGAAGACTTGATTTCTCACCTCTCCCCCTCGTCTCAATAACATCTTCAAAAATGCTATTGTTATCAACCCAGTTCTTAGTCACTAGACGAACTGTATGCTCAGTTTCAGGGTCAAATGTCTCAAGAGGGTGAACCTTTTGGGTAGGATTTACTGCTTCTGAAATCTTCCCGACATTCTTACCTATGAAAGGTACATAGTCAAGTCATATGCATTCTTAAAAAAAAAGTAGGACTTGAAATGGAATGATATTGTTATTCATGGTGAACAAGATAGACATCTTTTGGCATTTTCCTTTTTTTGAATGTTTTCTAAATTTGAGGGAAGAAAACATCATCGTATAGAGGTATGTTGTCTTTCCGGGTGTTGTTTAGCATTTTCCTATTGATCAGTCAGATCTAGATTTTATTAAATGTCTCCTGTGTGCCAGCCATTGTGAGCACTGGGAAAACAGAGAAAGGCAAAAGCCAGTTCTTCCTCTCGAGAAGGTCACAGTTCAAGCTGAGGAGACAACAGAAAAATCACTCTGCACAAACTGGATATATCCAGGGTCAATTGCAAATGATCTTTGAGGGAATATGCTGAGATTAAGGAAGACTAGGAAAGGCTTCTTGTAGAGGATATGACTTCAGCTCATACTTGAAAGAAGCCAAGGAAGTCAGAAAGTGGTACCAAAGAATACCAAACATGGGGGAAATCAGTGAAAATACTCAGAGCTGAGAGGTGGCCAAATGTCCCCGAATCAAAGAGCATATGGGGGAAAGGTGGTGTCTGGTATAAAAAGACTGGAAAGTTATAGAGTGTTTTTAAAGTCTAACAGAAGCTTTTTTTTTTAATTTGATTTAATAGAGAGTTACTGGAATTGATTATACAAAGTGTTTCCTTGAACTTTTAAAGGTTGTATAGATTTACAAAATAACTCCAAGATCATTAGCTTTTGTTACCAAGACTGAAAAGAATCATTTTTGTTTTTCCTATAATTTGGTTTGACATTACAGAATTCATTTATTTATTTCTATATTTTGTTTGTCTATTTGATTTTATTTTTCCTTGATTGGTAGGAGGAATTGGATATTGAAATACTTAGTAAAAATTACTACTAAAAATCTAAATTTTTGCGATGGATATTCATTGCTAATAGGCCAGATGTTCTGTTTGGCTGCATTTTCTGCTCCATCAAAAAGGGAACAGAGATAAAAAAATAACTTGTGATATGCAAAATTAAAATTTTTATCTTCTACATGGTTATGAAACATCTTAACATACTGGAATAGAAAACAATCTAGATATTTATGTCCATTGCAATTCCAAACGGACTGACAGAATCCAGTTCCACTCAACAAATATTTACTAAGCACTTATTACACCTTAGGATCTGTGCTTGGCAATGGATATTTAATTAAGAAGTAATAATTCATTTTATTTTAGTATTCTCAATAAACAATTCATAGAGAAAGGTTAGATTCACATGATCCAAATGTTCTGATCAGGAATTTTTTTTTCTGCAGGTGAAGTAAATTTGCTTTCTGGTTACTAGCATCTAGCCCTAGCACCTAATATATTCCCTGTTTTTATTCCTCTGATTACCAGGATAAGAGAAGTCTCACAGCAATAAATATGCATGCTTAAAATTTTAGTGATTTGAGTTTGGAAGTAAATGAAATAAATGTGTGTCTTGCCTCCTACAGCATGATGAGTTATCAGAAGCTATAGTGTAAGTCTAAAGATGTTACATGAGAAAAGCCTATGACTTATAGAGAGGGCTTGAATTAGAAGAGGTTGATCCAGGAAGATTTAATTATTTCAATACTCAGAGGACCTTGTTACAAAACAAGAAAAGGTCAGTAACTGAAAGTATCCCAACTAATAATCGTAACTGATCGATAGTCTTTAGAGTGCAACAGAGGCCCATGACACACCCAGCAAGTTTTTGGTAAATAATAAAGAGAATTTTTAAAATGCTAAATGGGCATACATATTTATCTATCATCTATCCATCATCTCTATGTGATTTATTCACAAAAAAAGATGCAAACTCATGCATGCATGTACAGATGCACACACACACTATGGGCAGTATTTAATGATTCAACTATTTAGAGAGAGCAAAGAGAACACAACTGTGTGAAATAGATTCTAGCTTGTACACAAAAATATCCTTTTTAAAATATTTATGTTTATTAGATTATTTCTCAGTGGAAAACATTTTTCTTATTGTTCTTACTGTGTTTTTTAAAAATTATTATTTCTACTTTTTAAAAGATCATGTTGAACTCTTTTGGGGAAATAGATTTCTTTTTACTTCCTGATAAATATGGCTGTATTGTACACCAAAATAAATATAGAAGAAAAATCACTTTTAACTGGAAAAGGGGCTGGTAGATGGATTAGAGTATGTGCAGAATCCTAGAGAGGCAAAAAGTGAAGAAATCTTTCCTCCTAAAGTAAACTGAAACACAAAGTTACTGAAGAAATTAGCTTTAGAAAACAGAAGGTGGTTATCAGAGCTTTAAATTCCAAGAAGCACATAGCATTAGTTAAACATCTGATTACTATCCCTGACCAGTTTAGGAGCAGTATTATGAGACATCGCATCAAAACCATCAACAAATCACAGTCATCATTTTAGAACATTCAACTGAAGTTAGTGTTTTAAATAAGCAGTTAATATCCCTTTTATGTATACTGAACTCAAGTGGGTAAAAAGTAGGGAAGCTTTTTTCTTGAACAGAGAATTGTTGGTTCAATCATAATAAACTAGTGGGTGTGGGCATCTCTTTTCTTTCACAAGTATCTTTTCCAAAATTTGCAGTGAGTTTCCTTTTCAGCAAGTCTGGAATGCCATGTGCCAGCTTACATCTCTGAACCAATTTTGAGTGAACTACAGAAAAGTTGCTCAGAAATAGAAGTTATAGCTAGTAGACATTTTTCAAGTATTTTCAAATTGCAATTGTTTTTATAAACAAGCAGATCAATCTAGCAGTTCATTAGGAATTACTCTTGTTGGCTGATAGTCAATTTATCCCAGTGAATAATTCAGACGTTGAATAAATTTATTTGATTTCATGATTTTTCCCACACATATTTGAAGATACACAGGGAGATTAAGACCTTGAAGAGGAATATAATGTATATCAATAATCATATACTGTTTAGCACTGCAAATACAGTTTGTATTGGCATATATTTAAACACTTACATTTGTGACTATTTTCATAAGTGAATCCTGTCTCTTAAATTTATTTCTCCATCTTCTACCCTCTTCCTCATCATAAAACTAGGAATTTAAGTACAAAGTCCTTGTTTTACATGTGAGAAAATTGAGCACCAATGTAGTTAAATAACTTGCCAAACATATGTATGTATGTATGTATGTATATAGTAAAGCCATGATGGGAGTCCAAATGCTCTGATTCCCGGATAAGGGTTCTTTGTACTATACAATATCCTTATAAAACTAGCTCATCTTGCTTCCATTTAGACAATTACTTATAGAGATACCACCATGTACATGATTTTCTTGTTTCCCTTTTATCTTTCTAAACTCGAACTAAACTATAATCACGTATTTACCCATTTCATCCAGTTTCCCTAAAATTTCTTGCTTCTGACTTCTCCATCCCTTCCTATTTATCGCTATTCTTCCTCTTCCTATGATGCTTAAGGTCAATGAGAGAGAACTAAGCAAAAATACTGATAAAATAGCGCTTGTGGAAAATCATGGGCATAGATGTACATTTCGAGGAGGAAGCAGGAAAACAAGCAGTATGAATACGATGCAAGAGTGGTTTGCTTAATGATACTTTTAAAAACAATGCTATCAACTTAGAGACAGTTAAGATCATTTGACATTTGTTATAAACTGGCACAGGCAAACACAATATTCTTACACATGAATGGGACTGTGCAAATTATACGTATTGGGTTGGTTTTATACTGAGTTAGGAAAAAAATCAAAATATTCATTTTAATAGTTTTAGGTTCTCTCTCTTTCTCTCTCTCTCTCTCTCTCTCTCTCTCTCTCTCTCTCTCTCTCTCTCTCTCTCTCTCTCTCTCTCTCTCTCTCTCTTTCTTTTGCTCCCTCTCTGGTTTTTGACTTAGCAAAGCCAACACTTGAACTATGGGGCTACCTGACAAAGAACTAGTGTGATTGATGATGTAACAACTATTTAGAAAGACTGTGGCCACTCCAATTGGAACTGAAATCCACTTCTTAAAGTAATGATGCTGCCTTTTTTTTGTTAAACCAAATCCACACATATTCCTATCATAAACATTTCAATTGCATCATGAGTTTCCATAAATGAATTTTTTTAAAAAATAAGATACCCCTAATAATACTATTAACTTACTCCCTTCTCCTATTGTGCTTCCTTCCTCAGTTATGGGTTTCCCACAGCCTTTGGAAGTACATGCCCTCAAGTAGAATTTATATTTGGTGGTGGAGTTAAGATCTGGAATACGCCAACTGAGTTTTGAAGGGTTTGTGACATTGATTTCCTTTAGTTCTCCAACCTCGTCTGTGTCATTAACTAAAAAAGAGAAAGAAAAAAGTGAAATATATAAGGTTTTTTAAAATTTCCATAAAATTAAATAAAACATGAGAGTTAGAACTTTGGGGCCCACATGGAAATATATTTTAAATTAAAATTTTTCCTTATTCAATTATAGACAGCAAGTTGTAGAGTTGCTCTTTCCCTTTAGTATCATTACGAATTTCTGAAAAGAAAATATTGTTGATTTTGGGAAACAAAATTCCTACCACAACCAAAGGACAAAGTGTATGGTGCAGTATAAAAGCTATATCATTTTAGATTTCTGGTTTGGGATCATACCACATAATAATTACAGCTTAATATTTTTAGCCATCTACAACAATACCACAAATTTCTTTTTGTGAAATAAATGATTTAACATATAAAATAAAACAAAAGTAATGTTAATTACTACTATCCCTTATTTTATACAAAGAATGGAGGGATATTTCAACATGGTGTAATGAAAAGTGTATGGGCTTTGAAGTCAGCAACTGCAGGTTCAGATGCTGCCTCTGATACTACCTGTGTGTCCTCAAGTATAGTACTCAACCTCCATTGGCTTTAGGTCCCTCCTTTGTAAAATAAAGGGGTGGGATAATGTAGTTTTGAGGTACCATATATATATTCCTATCATGAATATGTGTAGGCATTTATTTCTATTTTCTCTAGAAAATGTACGTGTGTAGAGTTATATTCCTAATTTTTTCTAGAAAATGTAAAAAATAATCAATTAATCAATTTCTTGGAGACTTCCCATAGTCTTGATTAGCAGATAGAATAATTGTATGCAGTAAAAAATAAACAATGAAAAATTGTAATCAATCATGATTTAGCTAATGACTAATCAGGATAGTCTCATAGTTCCCATGAATATAACTGTAGTGTATTTGAAGGGATAAGGAATTGACATTTTTAAGCTATGCCCTTCAATTCCAATAATGTACTAGTCAGCTCATTGTTTAGATATGTACATGGTCAGAAGATCAGAGTATTTTTTAAGTGTTATTCAGATATTGACTTCTACATGTTGAATATCCCTCATTTTTATTTACAAAAAAAATGGAGAAAATCACAGAATCACATCTGAAAATAAAATAAAGACAAATTGCATATAAAATGTGCAAGTACAGTAGCACAGAGCACAGTAATGGTTTCTTGGAACAGGTTTATGGACAGATTTCTTTAAAAATGAATAGAAAGGAGATAGATATCCCCTCAAATTTATCAATCACCTCCCAAAGACATAAAGGAGAATTTTTTATAATTTCTGACTTTTTAAGCATGTCTTTCTTAGGAATGGAAAACTGGCCTTAGAAGAAGGATGACCTGGGTGTCAATCTAGCTGCTGATACAACGTTTGCTGTGTTTGTATCATGTCAAGATATTTGTTTTCTTAGCAGATAAATAAGTAGATTCTATGTGCCAGGGGTCTACAGTAAGAGGAGAGTATACAAATACAAATAAATCCTCATTCTCAAAATATTACAATCTGATCGGGAAAGACAGTACCTAAAAGAGACCTAGAAAACAAGAGTGGGTTCAGATACAAGAACTGCAAGTGTGTGGTATGAGCAAGAGGGTGTGGGGGAGAATGTGGCCTACAGGCTTTGTTCCAAAAAGAAAAGGTGAAACCTTACTTGATATAGACATAGATAAAATAGAAATATAGGTATATTAGTGGTGGTGATGGTGGTGGTGGTGGTGGTGGTAGTGGTGAGGTCCAAACAGGAAAATGCAAAAGATCACTTATTGGCAGCTAAAAATCCCATCATTTTTAAGGCCATAAATTGCAAAGAAATTGCCAGTTTTCATTGGGGGAGAGGGAGGAGGTGTTATGGTAATTTAAATGGGAAGATCTTTCCCATTCATTAATAGGCCCTTGGGAAGACCCTCAGATTTTTTTTTTTTTGACTAAAGGGGCCATCCCTTGAGTAACTTAAAGAAACCTATTCATTGAATGAGTGCTTCTTACTCAAAGTGAGACTGTGATAAGACTTAGCCTGAAAGGGCCAGGGTCCTTCATTGCATCTTGGGCCATCTCCCATCTTCCTGATGAATATCAGGCCACTGGACCCAGATGGCTTGGGAGAAGAAAGTGAGGCTAGTGATCTTGAACAGCCCTCCCTCACTCAAATCAAAGTCAACTGCAAGTCATGTCATCATCTTGATATCATAGTCCTCTTTAAGAACAAAGGACAAACACAACAACAATAACAACAGGCCCATATGACCTGCTTAAATCACACAGAAGCTAAAGTCACATGTGGTGGGTGCAGCTTGCTGAACAGGTAGAAGAGGAAAGGTGGAGCATAGCTGGGAGGAAATGAGTGAGAGCAGTTAGGGCTGAGAGAGAGAGGACACAGGTAAGCAGACAGTTAGGCTCCTGAGTGTTGGTTTGTTTGTGGAAAAGCCCCAACAGGGGTGAGGGGGGTACAGCTTGGGAATGGCTTTGTCTCCTCTAGTGCTAATGTGTATTGATTTCTTGGCTATTCTGACAGATTTGGCTTTCTCGTTTTGGGATTTAGCTTTCTGGTGTCTGAATAAATGCTTTTCTTCTGCCTTCTATATGGAGAGTCTTTGTGATTGAGAACTATGTGGGCATATTCATGGTCACCACCAGTACTGTGAATATTGCCTTGACTATACAGAAGAAAAAGGGAATAGGAAGTGAATTAGCATTCAAATAGCACTTATTATGTATCAGACACTGTGTTAAGCAACAGACACATGCACGCACACACACACACACACACACTCATATAGATAGAGAGACAGACAGACAGATATATTATGCCATTTGAGCTTCACAATAACTCTGTGAGGTAGGTCTGCTATTGTCCTTATTTTACAGCTGAGGAATCTGAAGCAGGCAGAAGTTAAGTGACTTGCCCAGAATCACAAAACCAGTAAATATCTGAGGCAGGATGTTAACTCAAGTACTCTTTACTCTATCCACGGCACTTGTCAGATGCAATGGTAAAGAAAATTTCTTCACCTCAAACTTTCCTACACTGACAAGCTCATAAGAACAGATTTCCCACTGCCCTTCAAATATTTAGATATACATGTATGCATTCATACGTGTGCATATTATGGTAGAGAGCAATAATGATAGGTGGCATTTACAAAGTGCTTTAAGTTTTGTGAAGCACTTTATACATATTATCTTATTCAATATAACAACCATATAAATGTAAGTGCTATTATTATCTCCATCTTACAGATGAGAAAACTCTCCTGGAAAAAGGTTAAATGAATTGGCAGGATTACATCAATCAAAGGAATGAACCTGGATTTAAACTTAGAATTTCCCTGCTTCAAGGCAGCCTTCCACTATGCCACCTAGAAAGCCTGATCAAACCGACAAAGAGGAAAGAATTTTGATTTGTTCGAAATCATACACACACACACACACACACGCACACTATATATATATATATATATATATATATATATATATATATATATATATATATATATATATATATATATATATACACATATATATATATGATCCAAAATCTATTAAATGTTTCAAAAAGTGTCGCTGAGTGGAAAAGTAGATTAGAGTATTTTGAGACAGGTTTATAGAAATTTCTTTTTCTTTAGATATAAAAGAATGACCCTAATTAAACATTATTAGAAATGCCATTCTTTACTCTGCAAATAAATATTCACATCTATTAGGATGATGAAATACAAACCTAGGTTACTTTTTAAAATGAGTTTTGATTAGTATTCTTTTTCCTGAAATTTTAGGTCTTGGCCCTTGAATAACAACAAAAATGTGTGAAAAGTAGCATTTAGAAAGGCAGAAAACAGAATAACATGGCAAGAATGTTTCAGATTTCATAGTTTCATTGTGATGGAAATATATATGACTTATGTACAATAAGCACGTTTATGTGCATGTAGACACATGTTTGTGCATGCAGATATTGTAGATAAACATGTGTGTACATGTACGTGTATATATATATATATATATATATACACGTACATACACAAATAGATCCCCTTTTATTAAGTTCCTGTGATTAAAAAGGTACAATGTTGTGGGGAAAACTCTAATCTTTAAAGCAGCATTATTTATGACATAAGTAATAGTGATGTTTAGTTACTCCTAAATGACATTCAGACTCTCAATTCTCTTTGTGCTTGCTGTCCTCCATGCCTCAAATGTGCTCCTTTCTCTTGTTAATATTTTAGAATACCTCAAAATATAGTCACGAGCTATCTACTTCCTAATGCCATTCTCCATTACGTCAACTGATAATCCCCCTGCCCGTCATCAATATCAACATGGAATTATTTTGTATATGTTTTATATGTATGTATGCATGTGTGTACACATGTGTATAGATGCATATGAATGTATGTATAGCCTCTTTTATTAGGTTGCAAATTCCTCAAGGGTATGGTCTATTTCATGTTTGATTTTGTATCCCAAGTGCCTGATGCAATCCTTGACGGTGATTTCATTTACATAGTATTTTGGCAAACAAATCCATCCAAATTTTTTCCTTTTTCTGGCACATAGTGTTTGATGCATGTTAATTGAATGACTTTTTGACTGAAAGTGCTCCTTCAATAAAAATATCATATGAGTTTCATTTCATTGAAGTTTTAACACATGCTCTGTCTCTGTCTCTCTGTCTCTGCCTGTCCCTCTATTCATCTCTGTCTGTTTCTCTGTCCCTCTCTCTCGCTCCCTCTCCATCTTTCTCTCTCCCTCTCCTCTCTCACAATGTATCCTGTGTCCTACTACACAATTTAATTTCCTGCTAATGCTGTTGATAGTTGAAAGAGATGAAGATCTTAGCAAACTAAAACAACAGTAACAACCTGATATTTATCTAACAGACAAAAATGAGTTAATTACTGTTTGCAATGCCTATGCTCACACTGCAGCAAAGAAACATTTGGAGGAAAAAACTGGCAAATTGAATTTGTTTGGACACAGAACTTGCTATATTTTCCACTCTTCTTCTCTATGTCATATAAGAGTGGGAATGTTTTGACCATTATAATCATACTCAGGTCAGTGATATTTTCAGAAGAAATCTCTAAGTATTCTTTCTTCATTTCTTCGTCTAAAAAAGCAACATTTTCTATAAGTAAGTAGGAGAGAAATTATAGCCAGGGCTTTAACTTTCCTTCTTTTTTCATCCTGTTCTACAGAGCAAATGTTTTATATGAAAGTCTTCTTCCCCCTTTTTTCTTTAATATGTAATAAATTCTTTTGAAAAACCAATACTTATTGCTGAAATCACCAGGCATGTTTAAAGTGTCTTATTTTAACCTCATTTTCCAAGGACTACAACTGTGTGTGAACATATCACCAGTATTCACTGTGATGTTTCCCAGTAAATGAAAGGAAATACTTTTTTTCCAAATACTTAATAAAATATTATAAGTTCACTATTTCTTATTTTCTTTTAAAATCCATTAATATCAACTCAAACTTTCAAGAACCCTGAAATAAAAATCTATATACATGATACATACTTCCATGTATTACTTATACACACACACACATATGACTAGACCTATGATTTCATTGACTAAGGAATTTGCAGTGAAGAAGTTCCCTATACCAATATTATTCTTCTGCAGTGGAGAGTCTTAGAAATCAGACAGTTGCTTGATAAAATGAAAGTTTAGACCAGGGTCATACAGTCAGTTAGTATCAGAGGTGAGAGTAGAACCCAGATTATTCACTATACCATCCATGTTGCCTCATATAGTATGTAACTTTGCATGTATACATGCATGCATGTATATATCCCTGTATGTATGTGCATACATATTGCATGATGTCATGTATAGATACAGCAACAAGGATATCACCCAAGACAGGTCCCACTCAATATAGATAAATAGGAAGACAGGTAGACAGACCCAAGATGGAAGTGTAGAGTGTGTGTGTGTATGTATGTATGTATGTGTATATACACATACATACATATGCATTTATATATATACACATACATGTATGTATACACATACACATATACATGTATGCAAGATCAGCAAACCATTGTCAAAAGATGAAGAAGCAACAATATCTTGCAAAGGATTTTTCTCTTCCAACTATTTCCATCTTATTCATGTACTTTCTCTTTTTCGCTCATTTAACTAATCATTCTAAACAGTTGTTTTTTTTTTTCTGCAGTTCTGTAGGTCATTCAAAATGTTGTTAAAGTCAAAGATAATATCACATGCCCAAGGCCACAGACACAGTAAGTGGTAGCACCAGAATTCACTAGATCGATAGACAGACTATTTTACATAAATATATATATAATATATGCATAAAACAGGCAGATAGATGGAGAGAGGAAGGGAGAAAGAAAGAGAAGGAAAGGAGGGAGGGAGAGAGGGAGGGAGAGAGAGAGAGAGAGAGAGAGAGAGAGAGAGAGAGAGAGAGAGACAGAGACAGAGACAGAGACAGAGAGACAGAGAGACAGAGAGAGAGAGAGAATAGTTAGAAAGGTTTTAATTTAGTATTTTCCTAACTTGTTGTCCAGACTCTTTCCATTCTGCATGATACATCCCTTCCCTAATGAGGATAAAACAAGGGTGCTATGTAGACATGTTTTAGAGTAATAGAAAAAGAAAATATTAAGAAAATATTTTATTAATTGCGGAAGTTAAAATGTACACTCTAATGGCATATGTTTATGTAGGAATTACTGTTCAAGTTAACCTCCAAATAAGATAAACTCACACAAAATGTTGAGTTGGTTGTACGTTCAATTTAGTAATTTGTAGTAATTTAGTAAATTGTGGTAATCAAAGCAATTAGGGATAAATTATAATTAGAATTCTCTTTTGTTGTTGTTGAGTCATTCAATCCTATCCAATTCTTCATGACCCCATGAACCATATCACGATAGGGCCTTCTCTCCTCCACTATCTCTCAAAGTCTGTCTGAGTTCATGTTCATTTTTTTCCTCATGAGACTATTTATCCATCTTGTCCTCTGCTGTCCCTTTTACCTTTTTTCTTCAATCTTTCCCAATATCAGGGTCTTTTCTAATGAGTCCCATCTTCTCATCATATGGCCAAAGTATTGCCTAGTTGTAGTTTCTCATTTTATGTCATCTACTCCAACATATAATCAATTCATTTCAGATGCAGATTACAAAACTCAAATTCCTACTTACTTATCTGGTATTGTAAACTGTATCCAGTTAGATTGCCATGTGCTTTCTTGGGCAGTCCCCAGGATAATACAACAGTGTCTTTATCAGCATGTATAACCTTGAGGAAAGTAGGCTGCTCAGGTACTGAAATAAAAGAGGTCAACTTAGAATTTATGAGAAAATTCAAACTATGAAAATACAATTAATTCCTTTATATATTCTCATTCTTCTAATGGGAAGATTCTGACACTAGTAAATTTTGATTTTCCATTCCACACCACAATACTTCAGCTTCCCTTTGACTCTGCTCCTTTGGGTCTCTCCTCTCATTAATGAGTTCTTCCAAGAACCTCCATTTTGGGAAAGAGGACATCCTTAATTCTCCAGACCTAGACAATGGGTACTGTCTACTTATTAGAAAGGTAGGACCTTGAGGATAGTAACTACCTTTCTTTTGGATTTGATTTCTATCCCTAATGCTGCACAATGCATAGAGCATAGTCAGTCCCTAAAAAAAATTTATGGACTCATTTAGAAGTAATTTTAAGGTGGATAATACAGAATATTTACTTATAGGTGATACGCATTAGGTGTTTATTTCTTCTGCCATTAGAACTGCAATGTTTAATTTCACTATTGACTTTGTGTTCATATTAGCTTTGAAAACTGATCTAGACTGACAAAGAAATGTCTTAGCTTCCAAGGACATGGAAACAGGTAAGAAGAACACAAGCACATCCAGCAGAAGTCAAATGCACCACACAATCTAATCAAATGCAGCCAGCAGATGTATCAGAGAGCATGAGGGCACAGAGAGAATGTGGGCCACCACTCAACCATTATATTGGAATGGTATATTCTCACTGACTTCTTCCCATATTAGAGGCTATTAAATTTGACTCCAGAAAGCAACCACAAAGACAACTGTGATGGTAAGGATGGCAGTCTTTTTAATTTCACAAGCAGGACCCTGGTACAGAACCATGTGAACTGAAGATTCCCCTCATGCAAAGTGGGGTTTCTTCACATATATGTCCTGTTACATGAATTTGTGTGTCTCCACATAGGACATCCCATTTGAGATAGTCAAAGGAGAGAGACAGAAATTAGACAAGAACCTGCATTAATACTGAGACTCCCTCTACTTAAGAAAATTGGCACTTTCTTAGTAAATTAAAGTTTTAGATGTTACTAAGTTAAACGTAGCCCATGATCAACCAGCCAGTATCACATGATAGCCTTAAACTTAGAACTGCCTAGTTTCAAGGTCAGGTCTCTAACAACCATGTCACAAGTATAAATGTACTACAGAAATTAAAAAGACATGTAACTGACCTGAACTGATCAAACCACTAATGATTATGAACACTAATAAAGAATTGCGATAGATTAAATCTAATGTAGGACTATGCTTTCAAAGAGTTACACGAAGGGAAGAACTAAGGAGAGAATGACTCTCACATATTTTACTGTTCTTTTACCTCCTTCTGGAGTTTGAAAAGAAATTGGAGTACTTTCTGGCCCGGCACCTTTGGAATTGTAGGCTAAGACTGTTAACTTGAATTCACTAAATGGGTCTAGTGAAGGAACCATTCCATAGCTTCTGTCTCCTGGCAGTCTTAGAGTTTTTATTTCTTTGGGGAATTTCCTCTCATCTAATCTGCTTTTTGTTTTCCACCAGTTGATCTGAAATTATAAAAGAAAAGAATGACAATCTATTGGCATATTTTTTCTTGCATATAATTGTTGCAACCTATTGAATCAGCTTTATTTTGAAACCAAGAATATTCTGATGCAACTATTAGGAAATAAAACCTGATATCCTCTCAAATGTCCATGTACTCTCTCTTTTGGAATTCTGTCCCACGTGACATTAATTAGAGTACTGTTTATAACTCTTGCTGTTACCAATGAAGGGGCTGCATCAGGATCTGTAAAGACACACATACACACACACACAAATATAAAATTTCATATGAGTATGTTGTTGTTAAATTGGAATCAATAAGATAATTTTCAAAAATTTGATTTTTAGAACATATTAAAACCAGGGAGGAGAGACCTCATGAACATTTGTTTTAAATAAAAAAATACTTCAAAATCCAAACTATATTCTTTATCAGTATTCAAATATTTACAATAATAAGTAAATAAAAATAACTATAATTTCATATAATGATGTAATAATATGGTAGCACTAATACTGCCTTGAGGTCTAATGGATTGGATCTTTGCTCATTTCCAAGGGTATTACACCTTCTTTAAAAAACAATGTTTTGTAAAATGGAGTTAACAACAGCCCCTACTATACAGGGTTGTTTTGATGATCAAATGGGATGATGTACGTAAAGTGCTCTGCCAACCTTAAAGAGTTAGATAAGGCTAGTCATAATTATAATGACTATTATCGTGATTAATATTAGTAGGCACCTATTCTAAACCATAAGTTACTCAAGGCACATGGAAAGGTAAAAAGATAAAGACAACATAGTCTTCACCTCCAAGTTTGTCATTTAAGCAATCCCTCAAAGGTTTTATAGCTTCACCATACATAGTACAGTCACTCTCTGCCCTACCTCCTCACTTTTTTCCCCCACTAGGTCAAATTATATGAAAAACTAATCACAATCAATATGGTCACCACTATTTTTGCATTTGAAAAATGACAATTAGGATTAATTATGACATGGACTTCTGTCCATGGATGGCAGAGTGAGTGAATGGTAGGAAGATGGGTGCATTAAAATTTGGAGAGTCCTACAAAAGTCTAACAACATATGACAAAAAAAGCTATGTCACATTAAATAAAAGTTACACATAATTACATTATGTTGCATAAATGATACCATTTTAATTTTATTTCTTTTTATCATAGAGGTAGTGTAGTATGGGAGAAAGCCAACCTCAGAATCTCAAAGATCCCAGGAGAAATCTCACCTATGATATATTTTGTCCATGTGACCCTTTCTCTTTCTCCCTCAGTATATTCAAATTAGATTATAAATATGTATGCATACTCACATGTGCATATAAATATGTGCATATCTAAGATTATACATCATAGATCAGGTGCTGATCTGCATTAGAAAATTTCCTCAATGGGAACTCCTCAAGCTAGCCCAAAGAATTGTTAGTACATAGATCTGATTCCTCAGAGGTATATAGCTGATTACACTGAATCAGGAATGAGGCACAAAAATACTATTGTGTAAAAAATTAACTTTAATTGAATAACAGTATTATTTAAGTGCCTAAGATACATCAATATTCATATATATAATATACATATATACATACATATATATATATATATATATATATGTTTTAGGGGCATTTGGCTGCATAATTTTAAGTTACGGAGCAGGAAAATTGTTGTAAAAATCATCAAGATAATTTTAAGAAGGAATGAGCCAAATAATTATTATTTTTTTGATAACATGGAGTGCCAGGGTCCATGTTTAACAAAATAAAACAATAAAAAAGGCATGGCTAACACTCATAAATATTTGTTATTAAGTATGTATCAAAGTGAAATTTATAAGTTTTTTAGAAACATTTAAAATTAGTTTTTTTCTTCATAATCAATTTCTATTTAATAAGAGCACAGATAGACATCATCTAGACCCGGGGTGGGAAACAAGTGGCTTTGAGGCCACATATGGCCCTTTAGGTCTTCAACAGTCCATTGACTGATCCAAACTTCACAGAACAAATGCCCTTAATAAATGAATTTGTTCTATAAAAATTGGACTCAGTCAAAAGGCCACACACAAGGACCTAGAAGGTCACATGTATCCTTGAGGCTGAAGGTTGCCCACCCCTGATCTAGACCAGCCTTTACATTTTAAAGTTGAAACTGAGACCAAAAGAAGTTTAGGGACCTGACTAAGATAACTTTTGATTTAGGAAAATAATTTTAGAATTGAAAGAAGTTTCAAAAGTCATGAATTCCAATACATTTCTGAGTGATATTTCTATATTCAACCTACATTACCAGTGGTACACAAGACGTTATAATTGGGCTGCTGCCATCATATAATTCTGAAGTCTATTTTTAAACCTGTATATAAAACGTTACATTTATACTTAGCCAATCCGACCTTATTCGCTTCCACTCAGAGTCTTCAGAATTGTAGTTTGTCAAGATCTTTTGATTTTTTTTTATTCTTTTAACTTTCTCATCTATTTGTCATTTGAAATTTTGATTTCACTGGTAAAGGGAGCTCCCAGTAAGGGAATTATTTCAATCACTGAAAGTCAGTAACTAACCTTGTCAATGTTCCTGGGGAACTGAGAGCTTAAATAACTTGAATAGGATCACACAGCCAGTGTGTCAAAGGCACGATAAAGATGCCATCTTACATTTACCCAGTCAGGAAAATTGGGAGTTGGAGGAAAACACTAAGAGGGGAAATATATGTTCATAAATGTTGCACAAGTTTGTTTTCTCTGTCTTACTCCAAGTCTTATATTTAGAGAGTCAATGCAGCTATTAGTATGATAAAGCAGTGTGCTGCCAATGAAAGTGAACTGAAATTAGAGTTAGAAAAGTCAATTCAAATCTTATATCTACAACATAGATGACTTTACAATCAATCAGTCTAGGCCTCTAATCTCATTAGCGGAAGGAATTCTCCAATGAACATTCTCTCAAATCTATGCAAAGCAACATCTATTCCGTAACGTGGATTTTTATGGAGTTGTTTGGGACACAGAAGATACAATAAATTGCCCAGGATCATAACAAGAACATGTCAGAGGAGAGTCTTTGACTCAGGTAGACATAATTCAGAGAATAGTTCTTTCTTATTATTTTGAATATGTGTAGTTACTTAAAATCAGGCAGCAATGTCTAAAGCATAAAATTCTTTAAAAAAAATGAAAACTATCCCCCCTGAAAGGCTACCAAAAATGTAGGCTGCATCAGAGAGACATTAAATAAACATTATGGGGCAGGGGAGAAGAGAAGTTTTATATGTATCTTATTAGGCATCTTACAGGGCATCTAAGGGTAAAATGTGAAGATTAGAATTATTCTCTCCATTTAATTGAATCTTTTAAAACAATCATGTATGGAGTGAAAAATAGCAAGACTGCTATATTTCCCCCCTATAATATCAGATCTTCGCTCACATGGACATTAGAAGCTACAATCTTTTCAGAAGCTGAGGTTACAGGGGTGTATTTTATCATCTGTTGCCCTTTCGAAAATGTAGACTCCACTTCTACAGTCAAAGGAAACTCAAGACACAAAGGCATTTTACAATGTAAAGCAATTTACCTAGAAGGTCAAATAATTCCAACATCACAATGTTTGAGGCATCATTACATGGAAGAATGCTTCCTTCTCTTTCTCCAAAAGGTACAATAGTGTTAATGCCCAAAGCAAAATCATACTGCAATTAGATATTCATAAAGAGATGGGAAAGGCAGCTTAGTTCTTTGAACAGAAGTATAAACTTGAACTTAGGAGATTTGAATTCAGATTGCATCTTTGCTTCTCTGATGTTGGACAAGTCACTTAATGTTGCTAGGTCTTATTTTCCTCTACTGTAAAAGGAGGACGTCACACTATGTGGTCTCTGAAGTCACTTAAATTTTTAAATCTATTATCCTATGAAAATGATGACATTTTCCCCATAAGTTTTTAAATAGGAAAGCCTTATCTAGGATGAAAATTCTCATCTCTTCCTATTATAAGACTGGATCGACCCAGAGTAGTTATACTTAGGTACTATTTGGGAACTTGACAAACTTCCAGTTGTAGCTTGGAAGGTTTATAATTTGCTGTCTTTGTTTTGAGTGCCATCAAACAAAGGATTTTCATGAAAAAGTTATTGGCAATCTAATTTACTCAAGATTAAAAACTTAGTAAACTTTAAAACTGACATTTTTTAAAAGTGAAAAACTTAGTTTCCCAAACTGGATTTGCTCAGATAGAGATGTTCCTACTGAGAACATATTTTTCCCCTTCAAGGATAGATAATTTCATGTATTGAATTATAAAATGTTCTTTGACTTTGATCATGGATGCCTAAATCTGAAATTGTCCATAATTGCTATCATAGTAAGATTATATTTCACAGACACAAAGATTAGAACTGGTAGGACCAGAGTTCATCTAATTAAAGATTATCGCTATTACAGATGAGGAAAAGAAGGCCCAGAAGAGATAATTGAATGGTTAAGATCATCCAAGTGGTAAATTCAGGTAGAATTTGAATAGTAACCTGGGTCTTCTGAGTTCAAATCTACTACTCCATACCAGAAGTTTTTAGGGATACATATTTTAAAAATATATCCAAGTAAAACTAGAATTAAAAGCGAACATTGGGTCTGAATGATAAAGAATGGTTTTCTTGTACTTCATCTTGGATTTGCCACAAAGACTGTGGTACAGTCATCTGTCTTTTCCTAATATGTGCATAATGTACTTGATGCAAGTTATTGCACTCAGCAGATATTATCACATCTTAATCTTCTTTTTCTAAATGTTGTGCCCTCTTCAACTAGATTTTCAGTGTTTTGGAATAGAGGCTATCTACTCCTTCCCTCTTTTCAGTTTCTTGTGTTTCTTCCATTATTATAATATGATTTCTTTGAAGGCAGGGACTGTATTTTTTTCTGCTTGTATTTGTACTGTCAGTACTTAACGGGTAGTGAATATTTAATTTATGCTTGTTGACTGACTTTCTGGTTTTTGTGCCCTGGCTACAGAGACTAGGACAGTGTTTTGGACAAAGTAGGCATTCAGTAAACGCTTGTTGATTAATGATAATGTTAAAATAGTGCTGAATTTTTTTCAAATACTTTTAAGTTTCAAATTAATCTTGAAAAGCGGTCACTTACAGTCTTCTCCAGTATATACAGTTATGGTTTGTGGCTCAGGCCCTGAGCCAAGTTGATTGATTGCTTGAACTTTGACATCATAAGGAGTAAAGACAGACGAGGTCATCACTCGTAAGGTATTATCTGTGGCCAATTCATCAGACCATTCTGAAGGAACACCTTGTTGTCTCCATGTTACTCTGTACTCTAATCCTGGTCCATTTTGTTCCATAGATTTCAATGGCTATGAAAAGAATTAAGAAATTTACTATCATGTTTGATGATACAATCACAAAATTACATCTTAAGAGTTAAGCAATGTGGTAAAGAGGATGAAAAGCCAGCCTCAAAGTCAATAAGTCCCAGTTCTGATGCCTTTGAGATATAATGACCACATGTCCCTGGAAAAGTCACTTCCTTAATACCTCCAGGTGTGGAGTGGGGGAAATGGGAATTTCTATGGGGGAGCTTCCTAAACCAATTCAAATATATTTCAGGGGAAAAAATGGTGATTATATTATGAACGGAAATTCAGTTTTCAGCTTACTACTTTGAGACAAGTAGAAACAAAGTATGTTGAATTAAAGTTCTGTCTTGGACTTTTTTCTCTCTCCTTATTCTTTAATTTGTTGATCTCATCCACTTTGATGTGTTCAGTTAACTTCTCTACGAAAATAAGTCCCAGATCTTTGAATCCAGACCCAGTTTCTCTCCAAAAATCTAATATTGCATCACTATTTATTAGAAATTTGGACATAGAGACATCTCTAACTCATTAACTGTACAATTTTGTACAAAACAAAATTCATTTTCTTTTTACCGAAACCCTATATCTGTCAATATCACTGTCCTTACCCAATGACCCATGTCCTTAATTTCCATGTCATACTGCAATTCTTACTCTCAGTAATCCTACTTACCCAATCTGCTGACAAATCATGTCCTCTTTACTTTGACCATATTTCCCAGATGTGTCCCCTTCTTTCTACCTATACAAACACAACCCTATTTTAGGCCTTTATCGCCTCTCTGCTGAGATAATGCTACAGCCTTCTTATTGATCTCTTTGTTTTGCATCCCACTCCATTCCATCCTATATATAACTCCCAGGGATTTTCCTCAAGTACAGATCTAACTGTATTACCTCCTGGTCCCACTCGGTAAACTCCAGTGACTCCCTATTACTTCTATGTCCACATATAAATTATTCTTTCCACAATCTGGCCCCTTCCTGTCTTACAGATGGCTTGTACATTACTGTCCTCAACACATTCTATTATCAGGTCACACTGACCAACTTGTGTTTGTATTGTTATGGTTGTTTTCAGATATATGACTCGATCTCTCAGAGTGTGTTCTTGCACTGGCTGGCCCCCATGGCTGGAATGCACAGCCTCTTCATCTGGGTCTTTTAGTATCCATGGATTGCTTCTAGACTCACCTCAAGTGCTTCTTTCTTTCCTACTTTCTCTGACTGCTAGGTTCTTTTCAGAAGGGAAAGAAATATATAATAGTGATAACTTTGTATCCTCATTAGAGGGCAAACTCTGTGAGGAAGGATTTTCCATTTTTCTTTGTTTTGTTAGTGTTTAGCAAAATGCTAGGAACGTACTAAGTACTTCATAGGTGCTATTGATTGACTCTTAAACAGTTCCTAAAGACGTGCTAATTTAGTGCCATTTGCTTTGTAAATTTGAACTTCAAAAATCCCATACTCCAGAGGCTCTTCTGTATTTTTTAAAGTACTTTGCCTGCCAATTTGGGTGAGCTGCCACCAGGTAGATTACAGTACTTGGCTAATGACATCATGTTGTCTTCTAACAGATTAATTTACCACCCATCAAAGTGGATGAGATGAGCAGATACCACTTTACTCAAGCAAAGATGATAAAAATATTCCTCTCTGTTTAAATATGATTTTCTATGACATTAGAGCTTTTAACTAAAACAAAAAATGTCCAACAGTAATAAGACTTACATGTCCTTTATTGAAAATATAATGAACAAATAGACTGAGAGAGTTAAAGAAATATGAACACCAAAACACAATATAAGTACCTCTCTGACTTATTTTCAGCACTTGTTAATTTTAAAACTCTCCCTTTCTTCCCTATGCTTGAGACCTTTAATTCTTCCTCTAATTTACAGAGCTTCAGTACTAACACACAGTCCCCCATGCTAGGAGTTAAAATCCCCTGAAGCTATTCTCATCCATAGAAATATAATTTCAACCATCTTTATTTAGCCGTTGAAATAATTCCCTAGAGGATTTTGAGCTAACTTCAATTTTCAGTCTCATGCTTATACATGGCTTAGTGGAAAGAAAAAAATATAGATTCCAGGATCAATTTTTTCTGAAAGTTTTAAGTCAGAAGAGTTTTTGTTAACCTATTTTCCCCTGCTGCCTATCTTTGAAGCCAGAAGTTGTGTAAATCCTCATTTGCATTATTAGAATTTAACTTTCTGCATTATGTGCCGCAAATGTAGTCACATCCTTAGTAATGATTCAGGCAGGTCTCCAGCTCACTGACTCACTGACTTGCTTCTCTCTCTCACTCCTCTCTCTCTCTCTCTCCCTCTCTCTCTCTCTCTCTTCCTTTCTCTGTCTCTCTCTCTCTGTCTTTGTCTCTCTGTCTCTGTCTCTCTCTCTCTCTCTCTCTCTTTCTCTGTGTGCGTGTGTGTGTATGTGTGTGTGTGTGAAGGGAACATTTACTTTTTTAATGTAATATGTGTTTGAAAGCTTTAAAACAGATATAATGTGGTTTCACAAGACCACGGATAAATAGAAAACCAAATATTTTCATTCAGTTTTCTGCTTATCACTTATATGCCTTCATGCGACAGTATCTCCAAAGGATTCCAAAAGAAAATATGAAAGCAACAGATATGTTAGCAAAAGTCACTGATATGTTCTACTTCAATAAAATATATTGAAACATATGATTTTCTTTCTGGCTTACAAAACTCAACTATATACTTTTCAAAATCAAGGTTGGAGAGAAGTATTTCTGAATTGTATTTATAATAGTCCTGCAAAGCGGATGTCCAGATCTATATGATATTTTAGAATCTATGTGATTCTGTATTATTTAGAAAAGTGAACTCCCCTCATTCCATCAGGTATTTGTGTTCCACTACCCAAAACATTACTTAGTATTTTTACTTATTCTTTCTATTGTAGCTGAAGGTAAATGTTCCCAGAAATCCCTTAGGATAGCTAATATAGACCACCTCAGTCTCTGCTTCAGTAAGATTACATATTTACCTTTGAGGTTATCTAATCCAGAGGTGTCAAAGATGAGGAACAATGTCTATGTAGCCCAAATGTGGCCTTAACCAAATTAAAATGCAATTGGGTAATACTTCACAAAAATTAATAAACACACAATACAATATCGATGATGTTCATTTGCAGTTTTCTAAGTCAATATGTGACTGACTGGCATCCATTTCTATTTGAGTCCAACACTACTGACTTAGGGAAATTCAACACTTTTATATTACAGTTGAAGAAATTGAGGTCTAGAGAGGTCAGGTCATGTCCCAAATCATATAGAAATAAGTGGCAGATCCAGGCATTGAATCCAGTTTCCTCGGAGTTCAAATCCAACATTTTTTTTTTCCATTCACCATAATCTATCCCCAAGACCAAGTGAGAGGGCCAAATGAGTGAATGTTCATAAAGCATTTTGCTTAAAGAATATGAAATGTAAGGAATCATCACGAATATTTAATTGACACTCTATGAAATGTAAGGTCCTTAAAAGCAGGGTCTATCACACACATTTGTATGTATGTGTGTATATATATAGACGTTTGTATATGTGTGTGTGTGTGCATGTATAATCTTTGTAAACTCAGAATCTTATGTATTGCTTGCCATATAGTAGCCACTCAATAAACCTGAACTGAACTGACCTGAACTGAGCTGAACTGAACAAGGGAAGTGCTGACTGAAGTTAGAGGATCTCAGTTCAAATCCCACCTTTGACACATCACCTGTGTGACCTTGGGCAAAGGACAAACTCAGTTTTCTCTTCTATAAAATAAAGGGGTTGGACAAGAGGGCCTCTGTGCACCTTTGAGCTCTAGATCTATGATCATATTGTAATAGAAGCTGACTGTCCCAGACTGCCATTTATTTTATGATCTTATAACTAAAATGTTTTAAGGACATTAACTATGTTTCAATAGGAATGAATACTATGACCTCAAATAAATACAATTTAAAGAAATCACTTCAATCCTGTGGTTATAACTGAGTGAAAAACTTTACTCATTGCTAAAACCGAGCTGACATTTGCCCCTGGCAATGTCTCTATTTGTATTCAGTGAGAATTTTTGCCCCAGGAAATCTGAGTGTAAGAGTGACATAAATTCAGCAGGGATTCAGGAATGCCCAGATAAATGTTGCTACGTGCAGAGAGCCACAAGTTTTTATCCAAACTAGAGTTGGCTATTTTAAATATCTTCATCTTAGAACAGATAAAGAAATGAAATTGTGTCATTTGCTATTTTCCTCTCACGATGATACTCATGTTTAGTAATCTACTTTCCAGAATATATATGTACACATGTGTATGTAACTATACATAATAAATGTGTATGTGTGTAGATATGTGCATATATAAATTTAATATATCTAAATAAATTTAATATATCTAAATCTTATATCTACCGATCTAACCAGATATAGATTTATAAACTTAACTGTAACATTATGGGCTAGCTGCACACATTCTTTCCAGGAGATATATTAAGGTTTCTTGTTTGGTATTCAAAAGATCTCCAGCAAGGCTCTATAACCACATTTCTTCAGTAAATTTCTAGCCCAAAGATCCAAGTTGGAAAAAAATAAAAGCAAGGAGATAGGCCAGGTTCTGGCCAGGTAGCTCTCCCCCGGCATCAGGGATACAAGGCACCATGTAGGTGGCAGTAATGCACTTCCCACTATCCCTTTGCAAATCACACAAGTTCTCATTAAATTCACAGTAGAGACAGTGAAATTGAGGCCCTTAGGGCTAAGTTATTTGACCAATGTCAGGCAATAAATGAGTTGTAGAGCTCAATATCTCTTGACATTTTGAATCTTGTGGGCCCTTTAATGTAAAGTCACCAGAATTTTGAAAATAATTCACTGGTGAAGTTTCAAAGGAGTAGGAACATCTTCCTGATAAATCCTAATTATTTATTAAGCACCAAATCTAATTAAATTACATAATTGTCTAAGTTTTCAAATGACATATTTTTTGCTCATTTTTTTAAGGATTGGAACAGTGGCTATTATGTTTAGGACCTTTAAAAACGAGTGGTAAGTCACAATTCTGTTGCATTTGAAAAACTATCATTTAAATGATAACAATTTTAAAATTTTAGCATAAATTTGATTTTTATCTGAATCGTGTTCAATGCGAGACATTCTTGTCTGAACACTGAAGTCATGTCCTTTTCTGCTAAATTTAAAATGAGAAAGATGATCATTTTCAGTTACTATGCCTTCAGTTTCTTCAATTTACTTATTCATTTAAAAAATTCCATTAAACTCCAAATAACTTTTACTATTAATTTTATGATTATTGCATTTGACTTCACATTTTCTTGCATCTAGCTTCTTCTAGGGTATTAATGGTAGATACACCATGGGTTCTTTCATTTAAAGCCATGAGATCTATATAAAATCCTTAGGGGTTCCACTGGTTCAATCCCCTCACTTTATAGATGAGAACATTGAACTTCAGCTTGGTAAGAGACTTATCGGAGGTTACACAAGAAATAACTATAAAAACAGGATATGAATCCAAATCTTTTTGACTCCATACCTGGTACCCTTTCCCCTCTACTGTGATGCTGTGGACTTTTACTTCTTAATTAACTGCAGACAGAATGTTCAGAGGATAGTGTAGCAAACAGAATATATCTTAATCAAATCAGTAAATGAGCACTTATTAAATACCAGAAAAGTGGCAAGGATAATGCTAGGTGATGGGGATACAATATGAAAGCAAAAAAGCACCTACCCTCAAGGAGTTTACATGATTATAAATTTAGAGGGGAAAATTGTATTTAATTATGAATAATTTTAAAGTTGGGTGGATTTGGAAGTGCTTGACTGACCAGACTCAAGGAACTGTTATTATTAGGTCAAATTCAGCTTAATGAGTGAATTCCACTGTGGTAATACCCTGGGACCTATCCTTGGTACTGTGCCATTTGACATTTTTCACAGTGATGATGATAAAGGTATAGCTATTTTCAATTTTCAAAGAAGTTGAAATTGAAAAGGAAGTGACCATATTGAGTGACCCAAAATGCATATGACAAGCTAAAACAAGGAACTAAGACTCAAAGACGTAATGTAAAGTCATGCTTTTGGGTTCAAATATTCAGCTATAAAGGTAAGGGCAGGCCACAAGCTTTAGAAGCAATATCCATGAATCTCATCGTTATTACTATAATATTATTATTAATGACAGTTATTTTAAATTAATAATAGCTAGCACTTATATAACCATATTGCTTTACATATAGTATTATATTTGCTCTTCATAATAACTCTGAGAGATAAAAATGCTATTATAATTCCCATTTTACAGCTGAGGAAACTGAGGCAAACAGAGGTCTTTCTTACTCTAGTTCTGTCACTCTATCCATTATACCATCTAGCTGCCTGAAAATTATTAAAATAATGATAATCAGTAATGATGATGATAGCTAACATTTATATTCTGCTCCAAGGTTTGCAAAGCACTATGCATTTTTTAAATTTGATCCTTGGAACTACACTATGAGGTAACTTCTAATATTACACCCGTTTTGTAGAAAGAAACAGGTTAAGTGACTTGTCTGGAGCCATATAGCTAGCAAGTATCTAAGGCAGAATTTGAATTCACGTTATCCACTGAGACACCACATTATTCAATTTGAGTTTGATGTGGTAACCAAAATAAACTAATATAGTCTTAGCTCACATTATGAGAAACAGACTGAAAGACTGTGAAAGATCTTCTGTACTCTATTCAGATTAGACTACAGCTGATGTATTAATGAGATGACATTTCTAAATAGAAGGATCAGTTAAGCTGAACCAGAGAAGGAAGATCAGGATGGCAAAAGGTATCGGAGACCAAAACAGATAGGTGTCAGTCGAACGAATTGGAAATATTGAGCTTGGAAAACAAGATTATCTGAAGGATATGCATAGAAAAGGATTTAGACTAGTTCTTCTGGGACACTGAGGACAGAACTGGGAATGGAAGAGAAACCATTTTACTGAATGTAAGGGGCAAAAAATGCTGATAATTGAAGATGTCCAAAAGTGGAAAAGGTTGCTTCAATACATAAATGGTTTCCAACCACTGCTCATGTCACTTGGATGACCATTCATCAGGTGGGGGTGGGGGTTACGTATGCATTTGGACTCCAAGGCCTCGAGATCCTTCAAATTCTAATACTATGGCTAAGGGAGGAGACTAAACACTCATTAGCTCTCCTTATTGCTTCTTCATATGACAGCAGATCTTGGTGATTAAGCTCTGAGAATATGTTTCTATATAGACAATTCAAGGATGAGAATACTAGCTACCCACCCTCCCTCCCAGAGGAGTGGATTAATGAATTAATGTTTATAAAGGATTTTGCTTTCCCAACAAGATATTATATAATTACAAAGTATTGTAATTTGACTAATTGTAATATCCACCCTTTGGAACTTCAGCACTTGGCTGAGATTCATGTTGGACTGACATATTCTAGGGGAGTAAAGAAGATTGAGGTTTCCAATATTCTATTTAAGCTGTTGTCCCAAGAAAGAAAAGGAACTGCTATGCTACTCTCAGCACAGTCTAGGAATAAATAATATTTCAAAACACTGTTTTTTTTAAATTTCCAAATTGGAGACATTTAATTTTACTACTTTCTAAGTCCTGATGTGATATGGCACACTGAAGCTAGAGAGTAATGGTGATAAATATGCTTATAAATTTTTGTGTTATAAAACGCTCATTTACTTTTGAAATTATAAATTATCAGATCAATACTTGTTAAAGAACAAAATTCATAAATATTTAAAAATGTTTGCATATATCATATAAATGTACATATGCATATGTATACATACATGTGCATATATGTGTGACTGAGTGGTCAAGTATATTATAGAATTCTATGATGGTGAACTTTCTTTTGAATTGTCAGAAAACACTTTAGAACTTATTTCTCCTTAAGTAGGTCCAAAAAGTAGAAAAGGAGAGATCCCTCATAATCATATAATACATTAATAAGTGATACTTAAGAAGAGAACTTCATATCTAACAGACACCAGTGTAACAAGGGTCCGACCAATGGGAGCTCAATTCTCACAAGTTGTGCAAGATGTGGAAGAAGCTGAATAGTCTGCTTCTGAAAAGACATTATAATGGAATGGAAGTCTCTACCCATTTTATAGATATTCCAACTATTTAGTGTCCCCTTATGAAGAAGAGGAACCATTCCATGAGATGTTGAGCCAGAACTAAGAATGCATTCAAAAGGCACTCACTCATTCTTTTTTTTTTTTTTTGAATATTTTTTAACTAACTTTTTTCTATACAATTTAAGGGAAAGGCAAAATCTGCTCTAAACACTAGTGGAAAGAGATATCTCAGACTGTTATCTCCCAAATCAGCCCTTTGTCCTATGGCCTGTGAGTGCAAGGATCTGCTGTGATTTCTGTCTCTGTTATGTCAACTCTGCCTTAACTAAAGGAATATATCTTCCAGATGGAATATTGCACGCTGAGATCTTATCAACTTTGAAAGGCTCAGAGATTAAGCCACTGGAGGTATGGGAGCTTAGGTCCAGGTCAGAATTTGTGACCTATCAGCACAGCAAATTCCCAAGGACCGCATATCCAGAGTGTAACATTTGTGTACCGTCCTAGAAATGTACAATCAATCCTAAATATTTAATCCTTTTCCCTTATAGGTTCATCCTTATTTGGAACTTATTTCACCTAGTTTTCTTTAGTCTCTAACTGAGCAAACTCATTCTATGTTGGGGTGAGTGTGGAATTTGGGGTGAGTAGGAACCTACTGCGGAGAAATTTCAAATTATCTTTTTTAAAGTACAAGGATCTAAAGACAATTTGCCTGGACCTTGAAAAGAATCTCCATTGGTTTAGGGGCCATAGTTTATGTGTACTTTGTGTAGAAAAGCACATTTTGTCCAGACCCCATGTAGGAAGGCCTTATTCACTGAGTTAATCATAAAGGAGCTTTCACCCAGAAAAGTAGGATTTTCATTTGGTGCTGAAGAAATGCTTTCCAGTTGACCTTCAGGGGATTAATCCCAGTGTCAAGTGCTAAATACAGTTTCTGTACATAGTAGAAACTTCATTAATGCTTATTTACTTCCCTTTCCTTTCTTTCCTTTTAGGATTGAGATTGAAACTGTTTTCTTTTTGAGATGGGAAAATAGTTTTTTCTTATCCTTTTAATGTTATTCAGGATTGAACTCATGCTGTGTGAGTGAGGAGCTGAGAGTGGAGGGTTTAAGTGCAAGAGGGAAAAGACAAAGCACCCCAGATTCCCCATGACTTAGTCTGCAGTCCCCAAGCAAAGTCAGCTGGTTGGCTTATCTGACGGTAGGGAGTATGACAATCAATTCACCTGTGGCCCTATTATTGAATGATCATTATCTCCTGTGGGAATATTCCACATTTGGGAAACAGACCAACTTCCCCTTTGAAATAAGCAGGTTTTCATACTTCTTTTTTTCTTTACTGTCTTTGGGCAATGGCTTTGGGGATGGCCACTACTGAATCACTAAGTTAGCAGTAATCTTTAATAATATATATATATATATATATATATATATATATATATATATATATATATATATATATATATATATAATATATACAAATTGCCTCATCCTCATAAGATAGTCATCCTAATGAATATCTGGTCACTGGGTTCAGATGGCTCTGGAGGAGAAGTGAGGCTGGTGGCCTGCACAGCCCTCCCTCACTCAAAACAAAGTCAAGTGCAAGTCATGTCATCATTTCCCTGATGGCATGATCTTCTTCGGTAACAAAGGATGAATACACACACACACGTATATATATATGTGTGTGTGTATGTGTATATATAGATAGATAGATATAGATATATAATTTCATACTTAAGGATAATTATGATTTTTCTTTATAAATATCTGACTATGTTTTTTCATGTTATGTTGACTGATCTGAGATGTTTGCTGTATGGTCAAGAGAAGACAAGTGAGGGAAAAATGCTTATACCTCTATTCTGTACTGGAAATATGGATAGTACACCATAGATTCAAAGATTCAAAACCTGTTATCATCATGTCTTCAGTCTCCATCACCCCTCATATCCAGTCAATTGTCAAGTTTTTTTTCATCTCAATAGTATTTCTTATCTGTCCCATACTCTTTAATGACACAATTATCACTTTACTTCAAGCCCTCATCACTTTGTCTCCATTATTTCAATAGTTAACTAACTAGCCTGCCTTCCTCCTGTTTCTTCTCTATCAGATAGCTTCAAAAGTATTGTCTGGCACTTAATGTCCTTCACAATTTATGTCTGCTATATCTTTCTCAACTTATGCTATTCCCCTTTGTGTGTTCTTAATACTGGCAAAACTATTTTATTTTTGTTTCCCCAAATAGGACATTTCAACTCCCACCATGATTTTTTGCACAGGAACTCTCCCAAACCTGGCATCCTCTCCCTTCTTATATACACTTTATAGAATACTTAGCTCCTTCAAAGCACAGTTTAGGAGTCACATCCTCCCAGATTTCCTTAATTCTCTATCAAACTACTTTGTATTTGCGTTAAATATTTTGTACCTTTTTTTTTTCCTGGGTACATTGTGTTTCCCCCCAGCCTAATATATTATGCTTGATATCAGGGACCAGTTGTATACTCCAGAACTCAGAATAGTTTCTGGTACTTAGTCAATTGATCAATCATCCAAAACATATTTCTTAAGTCCTGCCATGTACTAAAAACCATGAGTACAAGCACAAAAATTAGATAATCCCTGATCTCAAGTTGTTTAGTCTGATACTAAAGGAAAGACAACATGTTCCCATTTAAATATGTATACAAAATACATACAGAATAGTATTTTATTGTTGTTGAATTGTTTTTCAGTTATATCCTACCCTCTATAACTCCATTTGGGGTTTTCCTGCCAAAGATACTGAAGTGGATTGCCATTTCCTTCTCCACCTCATTTACAGGTGAGGAAACTGAGGAAAACAGGGTTAGGTGACTTGCCCAGGGTCACACAGCTAGTAAGTATCTGAGGTCATATTTGAATGCAGGAAGGTTAGTCTTCCTAACTTAAAGTCTGGTGCTCTATCTGCTAAGCCACCTACCCGACGCAGCTAGAATGGGCAGGAGCACCCAGTCACTCCAATACAATCATCAACGTGCTATTTAGTGTCCCACATCTAAAAAGAGACTTACAGAAACAAAAATTTACAAACCAAAAAGAAATAATCATATTACCTCCCATTTGATAAACATTTCCTTGGGCTGAGAAGCTTCAACTCTTATGTTTTCTGGATTCTTGTCCGGAGCTAGAAAAATCACATACACTAAAATTATCTTTTCATTCACCATCTGATAGTTTACATAGGAATCACCAGTACTCCCCTTAAAGGTATTATAATTTATTAAAAAGAAAGAGAACATTTATAAATATGGAAGCTAGTATAATTATTTCTAATCATTTCGGATTGTTTTTAATAAAATTTCACCTTTTTTTCACATTCCTCTATTATATTGACCCAAATGTTTCCAAAATATTCCCCATCTGACTGCTTGAAAAATCAACTAAATAAAAAATCTGACAACTTGATACAAAAAATTGGTACAATTAACATTACACATACATATATGCATATATGTATATCTGCATCTGCATATACATATACATGTATAGGAAAAACAAGTAATTTTTTCAGTATAACTGGTTCTCTTTTTACAGTTTTATTTTCTGCATTTAATAACATTATTCTGAGAAGTTATTAACTTTCACCAGATTGCCAAAAGGGTCCATAACACACATACACAAAGATTAAAAACCCTTGCTTTAAAGTGGTGCTCAATGTTATTAATTCAAATAATGTCAGGGTGATTATTTTTTAGAACAGTTGGCTCAGTACAATAAATCATCTTGGGGAGCCTACAAAACAATGGAAAAGAAGTAGGCAATTCAAATGGAAACAAGGCAGACAATACAGAATGACTCCTTCGAAAGAACAGCCTTTTTATGTAAAAATGGAAAATGTGCTAACAGTAGAGATATGTAACAAGTTTAGTGTAAAATAAATTACACAGATGATTGACTCATTTCTATTGCATTGTTTCACAAGCAAACAGATTCCTGCATTGGTGTTAGGCCAGGAACAAAGTATGAGATCATACTGGGGAACAACTCACAAAGAATAAATGCCCAAAGGACTCGTCTTAATCTTAGAACTTTCCTATTTGAAGTTCAAAAAAGACTAAAGTCCTGAGGGGTTCACCAGGGATTATGGGATTATACAAAATGCACATCAAACACACACAAACCAATTATTGTAGGTGGAGGGAAAATACAAAGCAACTGAAAGATTTATTTTAGGAAGCTCACTTTTTAGGGAAAAAAAAACCCTGGGAAAAAATATAAATCAATTTCAATTTCAAATTTAGCTTTCTATATAAGTAAATAATTGCCATGATTATATATAGCTCTTCTTATTCTCCTAGGAAATGTATATTTTATTTTTTCTAATCTCCTACATATGGATAAAACATCATTGTGTCACCAATAATGTTGTATATTTTAGTGCATGACTTGTTGAATACTCTGAACATTCCCAACTCACAAGAATTTCCAAAGGATTTAAGCTAATGATTTAGTTACAAAAGGTTCCCTTCACCAGAGGAAGGGGAAAATGTGAATAGTAACTGGTTAAATCCTAACTCCTATGTCCATTCTTATACATTAAATCTACACTAGTACCTACAAAGATGCCATGGTCTACTTATCCTGGCTTTGCACACTAATGAAGGTTTCCAACCATCTTTGTCCTCCTGGGTATAACGGAATGCATTTTTAACCATTAATAGCCATTTAGAGTCAGCTTACAGTAATAGGTATCACTAATTTTCTAGGAATAATATATGCTGCTATATCTCTCAGGATAGGAAAAAAACGCACTTGAGTGGTAGTATAGAAGATAAGTGTGTCTCCTTGTATCCTTCTTGCTGTGTGCTAGCAGATGTTTCTACACTTCTGGTAAGACCCAAAGTTATAACTAATCTGTTTCTTGAAATATGTGTGTGTGTGTGTGTGTGTGTGTGTGTGTGTGTCTATCTGTCTGTCTGTGTAGAGGGGAGGGGGGAGGAATCTTCAGATGGTTTCTAATGGGCTTCCTCTTATATTAATAAGATGAGGTTAAGCTAAAATATACAGAGTACCATTATGTATTTACCTGCAGGTGGAGTTTCATGATAGTCAGAAGGATCACTTGGTAGACTTCTTCCCACAGCATTTACACCTATTACCCGGAACTGGTATTTCACATATGGTGCCAATGATAACAGGGCTGTCGTTTCATTTCCTTGGATTTTAGTCAATTCTGCCCACTTTCCTGGCTCATCTTTATTGCCTTCAAACTCTATAATGAACTCTAGGTAAAAAAAAGCATGGCCATAGAATTAGACATACTTGTGCCCAATTAAATAAGTTATTTCCTGCATAATACATAAATTAGAATGAAAGTGGTCCGTCAGTTAGGTCACATAATAGCAAAGAGGAACTTCACATCATTTTTTTTTTAATTTTGCATTGGGAAGTATAATGAGAAACGGATTATTAGAGTATTTTCTACCAGTTATGGCACTGTTGTGGCTATCCCCAGCTTCCCAAGTCAACCGCACACTCCTGTTCTGCTTTTCAGAGAGATAGAGATTTTCTGGTGGATCAGGAACATCTGGATAAAAATTTATAGAAAAGAAAATACATTACTATAAAGTAAGTTATGTGTGTGTGTGTGTGTGTGTGTGTATTCTTGCTGAAGACATGAGGACTCAAACTTTCAGAAAATAAAAAAATGATAAATTATAAAAACATAATCTTTTCTTTCTATGAGTAAGTTGATGGGTTTCAATTATAACTAATAAATATGCTACCATTATATATATATATATTGATAGAGAGACAGAGACACCGAGTCAGAGACAGAGAAACAGAGAGAGACAGAAAATAAACTTCTTTTCTCTAAGGAACTTATATTTTATTGGGGGAGATAACCTGTGGGTGGAAATGTCTAGTGCAGGGTAGGGACTATATTTGTGATTTATTTGGTGTAAGGAGCTCCTGGATGAGTAAAATTAATCAGTCAACAATAAATAACCATTGATTAAGAGTCTATTATATGCCAAGCAATATGTTAAGCCAAACTTCTTCTACCAATGCTCTATCAGCAACTTACAGGCTTAAAGAGTTTCCTAGAGCACCATGAGGTTGTGACTTGCTCAGGGTCACACTGTCAATATATATCAAAGAGAGGAACTGAACACTAGTTTTCGTGGCTCTGAGGTCACATTACTAAATGTCCTGCCACCCTTCACTATCTCAGTATCTCAATGCCATGTTATTTCATTGTTATGGACTCTCCCTTCACTGAAAGAGATGACTGTTTCTCTTTCATTTATTAGAAGGGCTTCAAGAAATGCTTTTCTGAAGAGTCCATCATGCTATAGCCACTCCAGTAATTTGCCTATCTGAGTTTGACAGGTAAAGGTGATATATCAAACACTATACATAAATTTGTATGTAGATATATGCATATACATATGTGTCACTTCATTGTATCCTCATATCAACCTTAAAAGGCAAGTGCTCTTGTTTTCCCCAGTTTATGAATAAGGAAACTGAGTCTGAGGTCAACTAAATGATTTGGCTAGGATCACACAGTAAGTATATGAAGCAGAATTTAAATAAAAGTCTTTCTGTCTCCAAGTTAGTACTCTATCCACTGAGTCACTTAATTACTGGTATATCCTTTACACACATATCATTAAAAAAAACCTCCAGTAAGTCCTTTGAAATATCTGACACAAATTATTTTCAGAAATTGGGAAATAAGTACACAAATACATATAATAATATCCACACATATGTATGCATATATGTAGGTATGTGTGTATATGTATATCTGTGTGTATGTATATACACATATACATATACATACAAGTGTGATAACTTCTCAAAATGTGACCAACATTGATGAGAGTCAATCCTCTGTTGTCTTAGGGACAAAAAGGCAATAATCTCCTCTTCACATTTTAGTATTCTTTGGAAATGTTTGGTTTAGATTCACAGGATGATAAATTTAGAACTAATATGACCTTTGTGGTTATTCATTTAAGCCCTCATTGTAGAAAAAAGCAAATTCAAGCTCCAAAAAGTACCCTAGGTCATACAGGCTGTAAGTAGCAGTGCTCAGATTCAGGCACTTCTCTTCTGAATACAAATTGTCTTTCCTCTGCCCCACACGACCTCCAATTCTGTAGACACTGTGTGTGCACAGGCCCATGTAGTCTGAAGAGACACCCACCAGAACATGGTACACATCTAACAGTAAAATCTATTCACTCTTATGTAAAGAAAATAGAATGAAACTAAGATGGATGGGCTTGCAGAAAAGAGTTGAAAGGAGAGCTGCCTCAGAATATATCATCCAATTTGCCATGAAACGTCATATTTTTATGAGGGGGGAAAGATTAAGCATATTTTTTAATCCTTGAAGTTTTCTTAGAAAAAAACCATAAATCAATGTAGCCCATATCGTAGGACAATCTTATGAAGAACTATGATATGTACGTTTATAATTTTATTGTACTGTTATTAAAGATGAAGATTAAAATAATTCAAATGTGTATATATGCATTTGTTTGTAAATGCCTATGTTATACAGAATCTCAACAGATATTTAGAAATAATATCTCCATATTCTGACACTGGTAACTTAGGTTGGTTTTTAAATGAAAAAAGTAAATAAGAAAAGAATTAGGTTAATTAACGTAAGTGAGTAGCAGCTGAGATTTTATGTATTTTTCTCTTTGTATGCTTGGCAGGAATTACACAGAGAAAAAGAAATCACATATGTCTTTTTTATATCTGGGAAGGGAGCATGTGAGTAAATGTGAAGTAGGAAATCATATAGGAATTCATAGGACAAATTTAGTACTACAATAGACCTTAGAGGCTATCTAGTTAGTTCAACCACTCATTTTACAGATAAGGAAACTGAGGTCTATGTAGGTTAAATAAATAATGTAGCAACAGTAGTAACTTAAAGAGCCAAGATTTTAACCAACCCATTCTGGCTCATAGCTTAGAAACCTAATAAAGGGTTGCAACTGCTTTTGTCCTCCTGGGCAGGAGGGCCAAACTTAACCACGAAAGGCCTGTGCTGAATTTGGAGTCATAAGGCTAGGTTTGTATATCTGCTATATATCACCTGCATGACCTTGTGAACCTCAGTGTGTTCCTCTGCATAAATGAGAGGCTGGTCTACGTGACTGTTTTGTTCCCTTCCAATGATATGATTAGGATCCTATAATCTTTGTGAAAGGTTACTCATTATATGACATCAGAAGAGACACATAACTTGTATAGGTCTTATATGGAAAAATGAAAGGGTTGGATTAGATGTTCCTTAAAGCTCTTCCAGCACCCAATCTGAATTCCACAGATCCTTTGACCCCAAGTCCAGTATGTCATTCTGCTTCCAACAAGCACAAAGTTGAACACCCAGGTGTAAGAAACTTAATCATCTGCTAACTTCATAAAGTGAAAAAAAAGGAAATAGAATTTAACAAGCACAATAAGCCAGCATTTTAGATCTAATGGTTAAGAAAATAATTTAATTAGGAAGGAGGAGGTAAATTGCAATATATTTCCTCTTATGATAAATAAACAATGAAAGACTTACCAAGAATGGTCACTTGAGTTGTAGCCTTTGCACTGTCAAGTGTAGTATTAGCAAAGCAGGAATATGATCCTTCATCCTCTAAAGTGACATTTGATATAGTCAGCTTGTCTCCTTCAATAATTATCCGGCTAAAAAAAAAAGGAGCAATTATGAAAATGTGAAAAGAAAAACAAATATCCAGAAACAAATGCTATACTTTTCTGGACATGATTTCATGGAAGCTCTTCATTGAAGGTTCTCCTCTAGGAAAGAGAATAATGCAGAAAAAAGATGGAGAAATAAAAGAGAAATGCAAAGAAAAATAAGCAATCCAGTTCCATTAAAGCATTGAGATGTGGCTAGAAAGGTAGGCTGAAACCTTATTGAGGACGGCTATGAATGTAGATACTGCATTTTATTCAGCTAGCAATGGGAGGCAGACTTTGCCACAGAGTAGTTATGTGATTATTTTGGGAGTTATGTGAAGAAAACAGAATTGAAAAAGGGACAGATGTGAGACTGGGAGACCAGCTTGTGGCTATTGCAATAATTCAGATAGTGAACAATGCGAACTAGAGTTTGGAGTATTTCCGGTGCAAGGGAAAAATATGAGGCAGATGTAATAAATAAGTTGGGGAAAGGTTCAATAGGACTTGCTAATTTAGTGGACATTTGGGGACAAGAAAAGGAAATACTCAAGGATGAAATCAAGGATTTAAGACTGAATGACTGGGAAAGTCATTATCTAACTACCAATAAGGAAATTAAGAAGAGAAATGTGTTTGAGTGAAAATGATAGCCATAACAAGTTTAGGTTTATACACGTTGAATTTGAGGTTTGAAGATCTCTTTGAAGCAGTTGAAATAAGAACATTGTAATAATAGAAAACTTCAGGATTAGAAATAAGGATTTCAAGCTTATTGCTGATCTTTAATTTTTGAAGAGTACTCATGACATCACAGGATGATATCTCGATTTGAGCAAGAATTGGATTTAAGTGAGGCAGAGTTGCACAAGGTCATCAGCTTCACTCTCTTTGAGTCATGGAATTCCCATATCAAGACAAAAGTCAGGATGATTGGCATGCCTTGGAATGCAGTGGACAACGTATGTGGCTTCAGTGTCTGACTAATCTTTGGGCATGCCCCAGCATTTGCTTCATTCACCTTCACAGTTTTTGGAACAAATTGTTCTCATCTACCCATTCTGATGGAGGAAGTTTTCATATGCATGGGGCAGACATCCCTTTAACTCACTGATGGGACTGAGGTCTATTGGTTTACCCTCAACCTGGTTTAACGCTATTTGCCAAGCCAGTTTTACTGAGATGTGGCCACTGCACATGATACAGCTTCTTGGAGCCACAGGTGAGTGATTAGGATGTGAGTCTTAATTGTACAGAAGCAGTACAGCCATCAAATAGAGAGAACTGGAGGAGGTTGAGAAGAGAGAAGAAAGAAAAATACAGTTATCTTGGATGAGGAAAACACTCAGGGACCAAAATGAAGAAAAGTAACCAGGGAAAGTGAATGTTGAATAGCCAACGTTAGGAGAGCTAAAGGAAACTGGTATCATAGAAGAAGGGGGCAGATCAAAAAAGAGGCAGTAGTTAAGAAGATAACAACTTTGCATTGTAACAAAGAAGGACTTTGAAAAAGCTAATGGATTTGAAAATGAGGTGTTCATTATTAACCTTGAAGAGATTAGTTTCAGTATTGATGGTAGATGAGAAAAAGAAGTTAGAAGGCTAAGGAATGGATGGATGATAAAGGAGAGGAGGTAGTAGAAGTTTGCTCTCTTTTTTTAAAAATAAACTTGTCAAAGGAAGGAAATGAGAAAGGATGATAATTTAAGTGATACTGTTATTTTAAATATCTTAACACTTTAGAGGAAAAGCAGACAAGGAAGGGAAAGATGGAGAATACGGAGATACAAAAGAGAAGATCAATTAATGGGACAATATCCTTTCTCATACAAGAAGGGTTTGCCTCATGGCCACAATTAGAGAGGGTATAGCTTGGCAAAGAGTCTACCACATTCTCTGAAACTTGAGGAAATGAAGATAACCTAGCAAAACTTTTGAGATGAGATGTATGGAAAATTACAATAATAGCTGATATGTGATAGTGATTGGACTAGATCTATAAATTAATGAGTATAAATAACTCATATATGAGATTATACCTGTCAATTCAGGTCATCATCTTCTCTGAAGCTTAGAGTCATAGAGATCTCCTTCAGGAATATAAGTGACAAGCCCATGTTCACATAGTTGGTATATGTCTGTGACAAGACTAGAACACAGGTTTTCATGGCTCCAAATCTAGTTCTATCCATTATTTTGAGATTCTCCTCTAATTTAAGGTTTGCAAAGGGTTTACATAGCTCATTTGATCCATGGAACAACTTAGTGAGTTATCTCTGTTTTGAAAATGAGAAAAATGAGGCTAAGGGAAGTTGAATAACTTGCCCAGGGTAATAGCTAGTATCTGAGCCAAGATTCAATGACAGGTAGGTCATTCTGATGCCAGCTTCAGCGCTCTATTCACTCTCCCACTAAGCTTTCTCAACAAGACTTAGAAATTGATAGGATATGGAGTAGTGGGAGGCAGTGGGAAGCTTCAGATATCTCTGAAGTCATGGACATGGGTGACTGCCCGGATGGTGGTGCCCCACAAATAAATGGGGAAGTTTGGAAGAGGATCAGACTGATAATAGGAAAAAGGATGGGCTTGATTTTGGACATATTGCATTAGAGACTGATTTTAATTCTTTCCACAATCATGCTGCCTCCAACTAAGACTCTTAATATATTCCTAAAACATATGTGATTCCTTTGATTTTTTTATCTCAGAGATCAAAATGTTTGCTATATTATAATGATAGTTTCACAGTACTAGATACTATGAGAAAAAATGTATAATTTCTTCAGCAAAATGTTGGCAGGTTTTATAATCCTTTCTAATTAAAACACGCAAAAGCATCAAAGAAATGTTATGTGTACCTCTCCATGTATAAATGTCACCTAAAAAGTACATTATGTTATTTTTTCTTGGGATTCTTTCATTTATGCATCCTGTTCCTTATGTACCAATAGGGATATGCCTAAATAATAGGAATATTTTCCTTCTATACATAAGGGCAACAGAGGTCTTCTGGTCTAGCCTCTACATTTTATATTTGAGAAAATTTAGGCTGGTACATGGTGCAGTGGATAAAGTTCAGGACTGGAATCAAGAAATCCATAGTCCTAGAGTCAGGAAGACCTGAGTTCAAATTTGGCTTCAGAAACTTACTATCTATGTGACCCTGTGCAAGTCACTTAACCCTGCTTACCTCAGTTTCCTTACCTATAAAATGAATTGCAAAAGGAAATGGCAAACCACTTTAGTATCTTTGCAAAGAAAACCCCAAGTAAGGTCACAAATAATCAGATAACTGAAATAACTGAACAGAAACAATTAGACTTGGAAAGGTCCGCTATCTTCCTAGACCTCAGCATGATGATGATGGTCATGATGATAATGTGAGGATGAGGATGGAGAAAAGCAAGAATAAAAAGGAGGAAGAGAAGAGTTGCTAGCCTTTATAGATCTAGCTAAAGGTTTCAGCACACTTTGTGTATACTAACTCATTTGGTATTCAAAATAACCTTGTGTAGGACAGGTTACTGCATTCTCATTTTATAGAAGGAAATTGAGGCTGATAGAAGTCATGTGAATTGCCCAGGGTAACACAAGTAAGTGTCTAAGGCAAGATTTGAATTCAAGCGTTCCAAAATCTAAGAAAATACTTTATCCACAGCGCCACCTAGTTGTCTCTAGGAAACAGAGATACGATTTGAATAAAGCTCTTCTGCATTCAATGACAGTGTTCAAAATATTTCTTCAGAAAAAGTCAAATATTGCTTTCAATACATTCTACTGCATCTCTGAAACATCCATGCTCCACAAAAATATATTTTTCTCATGTCAGATTGTTCAGACAAACAAATAGGAAATCATTAACATTGACAAAGCAACCTCCTATATATGCCCAACAACAGAAAAGGAGCTGAGCTGTGTTACTTCAAACTAAAAATTGTTGGGATTTCTTAAATATTTTTATATTCTTGTTTAATCTACAGAGCTTGGAAGGTGGCAAGTGTTCTTTTACTTGTTCTTGCCCCTTAACAAATGTTCATCTATACTTTCAGATACCTAAGTAAAGGATACTTATAAGGGGCAATATGTAGACTCTCATTGTTAACAGACTAGGTCTAATACAGAAATCTGCAGAAAAACAAACAAACAAGAGAATATACATTTTGGTAGAAAAAAAAACAAGCTTACTAGTGCTATCTGCAAAGATTTGGAAAGAGATCATTGATAGATTTTAGGAATTTATTTCATGATTTTTAGTAAAGATATAATTTTCAACTCTTCCCCCAAAATATAAAGTTTCTTATGTTCTGTGTAAGTTACCATCTAATAGAGGATATATCCCCATTGATTACCTGATATCTTCAGTTCCATTAGCTTCAAGGGCTTCCTCATCTTTCTTCCAAGATAACTTCAAACTGTGCTTCAAATGTGAATCACACTCTGTCTCACAGTGCAAAACTAGCAAATGTGACTTGATGATGTGAGGATTCAGGGGAGAAATGGTAAGGTTTGTAGCATCTGTTAAATCACACAGAGACATTGTTTAGAATTGAATTCAGTTTTAAAGACACCATTGTCAGATGAATATGGCAAGTGTATATGCTAGATTTGCTGCTGGTATTTTTCTTGACTTCATTTTTTGTTGTTATAAACTTCCTGAGAAGAATTGGGTAGTAGCAGAGAAAAGGCCTTTGAGTCAGGAATATCTGTACTAAAGTTTTGTCTGAAACTGATCATGTGATGTTGGTCAAGTCACTTAACCATTCGGGACACCAGGCAGTTCTCTAGGATTGTAAATTGCAGAAGAGTGCTAATTTGGATCATTGAAGTGATAGGGCTTTTCTCAATTGGTATTGTATATTCTAATGAAATCAGAGACTGGGCTAAAAACAAAATGAAAGTCAATGGTTTCCCATGCAAGGATGGATGACTTGAAGTTCTGAAGACAACTGGCAAAAGACCAAAATGAAATTAAAATTTTAGCTAATCATTGGATGATTCCCCCTTTTATAACTTTATAGTAAAGTAGGTAAGGCATCTAATTTTCCATTGGATTTCCAGATGTGGACACATGAAAGCCAAATGGATATTCAAATGAGGAAATGTATGGATAAGTGTTTCCATTCTTTAATAACTGGATGCTATCAACAACTTAAGGAAATAATTTATAATTTTACTTTCAGTGAAGTTGATCAATATTGGAGAACAGCTGTCAAAATAAAAATGGATAGGCTATATTTATAATTAAAAAAACTGGTAACAGTAATTTAATTAAAATTTAACATAAGTTAGTGTTTTGGAGTAAAAACAAAATGCCATTTATGATAAGACAGTTTCAGGGATAGGATGGAACTTAATGTGAATGACATTAGAAAGGGCATGGTGCCTTCTCACATTTTCTAAATTGGTTATTAGATACTGACTGGATATTGGAATGGGTTTAACCAATCTGGCATTTCCAATGTGATTATATATTTTGTAATCTAAATAATATCTATATAATATAATTAAAAATAAAAGATTTACTAAAATTAATTGTTAGGAATGCCCATGAATTTGCATGTGTGTGTGTGTGTGTATGTAATAGACTGAAAGAGAAAAATGCAACCAAATATGTATACATCTATTCATTAACATCTTATGTCTCATTTCCACGTCAATATATAAAGTCAAAATTCCAAATGAAAAATATCATCTCTAAGTCTGTTTTAGTTTGAAATAGTTAACAAAAATTTGGTTCATGATGTCTATATGTGCACAAAGCTATGCTTATACAGATACTATATCTCTCTATCTCTGTATATAATTAAAAAAAATATGCATATAGAATTTTAAGGTTCACAAAGTGCTTTACATATGCTCGTACTCACAATAACCCTGCGAGGTAAGTGCTGTCACTACTCTGGCATATAAATGAAAGAGTTGAGGCTAATAGATTGACTTAGCCAGAGTAATACATCTAATATCCGAGGAAGGATTTGAATTCCAGTTTTCTTGACTCCAAGTCTAGCATTTAATACATTAAACTGCTATATCCACACCTGCATACATACATACATATATAACACATAAATATGCATATGCATGTATCTCTCTAGGTATGTGCATACACAGATAGACAGGTGAACAGATAGCATACACATATACCTAAGTACGTGTCACACAAACATTTGAATATTTTAATATATACATTTCTTCAGTGTGATTTTAACATTTAAGATATTTCTAGAGTAAGATGATTCCTTGCATCATGTCAGAGAGATACTAAGTAGTTAAGTAACTAGTCAAAGTTCACACTCACAATTTCTTTATCAATATGTCAGCCATGGCACTTAAAACCAGTTTGAAACTTGGTAGTCAACACCAACTCAGAAGATGGATATTCATATACTCACATAATAGTAATATTTCCTTTGGGGAGGACATCACGCAAGACAGACAGATGGACACACACACACACACACATACACGCACACACATACACACACAAAGTTTCACAAAGCCCTGATCCAGTATCTCAGTTTGGTGTAGAGGTGACACTAGGATGTATCAACAAAATATATACTCCGGCATTAGAATGTGTCTGTTTTCTGAGGGCCAGATGAGGTAAGTATTGGCTTATGACCAATAGGTTGATCACCTGGTGATGAAGTTTTGGGTCATGACAATCCAAGAAACAAAGAAATATGCGAAGTATGAAGTCCTCTTCTGCTTCTGTAGTTACAGTGTATGAGTGGCCTGAAAAGAGCATGGTGCCAAGACAGTTTCTAGACCATCTATACTTTTGAATCTGAGGGATAATTCTCTAAATGCAAGATCTTTGTCCAGTGGCCTAGGAGACATACTGCCAGAAGAGCTAAAACATGTGAAATTTTTACTTTCTTACTGTCCATCCAATCAAAAGAAAAAAATGGAAATAGTAGCTACCTGTAAAGAGGTCTTCCCAGGGGATCCTTGGAGAGACATATAGAGAAGATTTTATCATATTTCCAAAAGCAAGAAGAAGTATTATTACAGGGATATCTTTCCTTTCATGTTGTACTTCTGATGATGTATGTAAAAAATTCTCACCATGAAAATAATTATAATTTATGCACTCACATCAGTTAGTTAAGAGGAAGAGGTAGTGATATTCTATGAAGAACTAAGAAAGACCCTACAAATTAAATTCATATGCATTCAGATATTTGATGATTTCAGAAGAAAGATAGAGGAAACAGAAGACGGTGTGAAATATACAGAAATATAAAGGAAAAGAAGGTTCAGAGATGGGTAGATTATGTAGAAGTCTCATGTGCTTAAGTCATGATTAATTTGAGAAAAGAATTGTTAGGAACTGGATACTGTAAGAAGCAATAACATTGGAAAATTAAAGTATATATATGTGTGTGTATGAGTGTAAACACATACGTGTATATGTATACATGCATGTATACATATATGTGTGCATATCTACACATATATGGATGTATATATAAATATATGTGTGTACACATACATACACATGCATATATATATATATAAATTTATTGTTAGAAAGAAAAAGAAGTCTTCTTATTTATGTAGCAATCATCACTGAATCTTTAATCTCTCTACAGTCAGATTTATCAGGGCAAAGATAAGAATTATAAAACTTAAGAGCAAACCACAATGAGAAAATATATACATGGAGAAAGAGAGAGAGACACACAGAGAGAGATAGACAGAGAGAGAGAGAGAGAGACAGAGACAGAGACAGAGACAGAGAGACAGAGAGAGACAGAGAGAGAGACAAAGAGAGAGAGAATGAGACAATACAGTTGAGGGATATGCCCTGGGTTGTAAAGCTAGTGAGTGTCTGAGGCCTAAGTCTAGTACTTCATCCATTCTTACCACTTAGCTCTGTTCTGTAGTCAATCATGAAAAACTGGAAATGAACATCATGAATGATGGCAACATAAATCATAATAATTTCATACTGCAGTGCAATCATTTTAAATCCATTTCCCCAACAAGACCAAAAGAACACAGAAAGTGCTTTAGTGTACAAATATTTGATTTAGTTGCCAATGCAAGAGAGATGTCAGCCAAAGGAACATTGGTTTGGAATATAAATTGGTGGTAAAATCTTACAGAGATGGATGATGGATGCTTGTGAGCAGTATCTCCTCAGAAGACAAAGAAACAATGAAGAGAAAAGGCATTTTAGAGGATGACTAGCAAGAGATTCAACCAAGCAAACTCATCCCTATGATATTTAAAGATAAAGAAGAAAGAAGACTTCAAATAAAAGGGGAAAAAAAATTAGAAAAGATCTGTAATACAATACCAAATATTGCTACCATCAACAATTGTGAAACCCCCAAACATGCAAACCACATGACTCAAATAAGTATATATAAGAGACAGAAACAGTATCAAAGAAAAGAAAGATAGGAAAAGTGTCCTGATTGGACCAAGTATATACAGCATAGATATAGGGGAGAAACAAGGTTGAGAGCCCTGAGGGATCAATACTCAAGGTACCTGAGGGACTCAGAGATACCACATACATTAAAAAAAATGAAACCAGACCTGAGACGTTTTAATATCCTCAACTCTATATCCCCACAAAAAAAGATAACTGATAAAAATATATCAACACTAACCAATTTATATACCTACTCCCCCATCAATATACCATTGTTATAAAGTATCTATACACATAAGTGGCATCTTCAGTGATAATCCCAATAGGGGACAAGTAGGCTTTCACAATAAATATTCAGCACTAGACTACACCTTTATCATTTCCATAATTAACTGAAACATGTCAAAAATAAAAGGTTATATTATGCATATTTATTTTGCTGATAGTGAGGATTGTCATATTTGATTTGATAGATTGAAAACTGTTTTAAAATGCCTTTTCCAAAAAAGATGTTTTACGCACAATTCAAAAGCCACTCAGAATTCTTAGAAAGGCACAAGACAAAATACTATTCACTCTCTATCATAAACTTACAAGGAGGCCCAAAATGAGATGCACATTCATCAAAAGTGTATGTCATTGTGGTTTGGGAAATCTAGCACAGTGTTCAAGTTGAAGAAGGTTACACTGTAGATGTTGATGTCCTCCAATATTTTCTACAGATTGTGTGGATTTTGTCAGGCTTCAGAACCCTTATGATCTATACCCACTCAAAAGAGGATGGCCTAACGGGCTACCATAGGAAATCTCAATTTAATAAAACATGACTGATGCCTGGTTTATAACACTTTTGTGTGGAAACCCTATAGAGATTGTTCATCAGTATTCAGTATTTCTGTATGTAGACTATATAGTTCAATTGATCAACAAGGATTTGTGAAGTGCTTATTCTTTGTCAAGCATTTTGCTCAGCACTAGGGATATGCCAATAAAGATGAATGCTACCTCAAGAGCTTATGTTCTAATGTGAGAGGCAACATTTACACATCTGAATATATGCAAAATATGTAAAAAATGAATGAGGTCATTTTGGGAGGTGATAACCTGGCAACTGGGGAATTGTGGTGGGGTATGAAAGACTTTATGAAGAAGGTATTGCTTGAGTTGAGTCTTGAAGGATACTTAGGATTCAGGCTCAGAGTAGAAAGGTAGACAAATGGAAAATGGAGTGCCATCTATGAGGAACAGTAAATAAGCTGGAAGAAAGAGTGTGAAAGGGGAATAAAGTATAAGAAAATGGGGAAGATTGTAAGGGGCTAAGGTGTGAAAACCTTTAAATGTCAAAGGCAATTTTATATATGATTCTAGAGGCAAAAAAGAAGCACTAGGGTTTGTTGTGTACATGGATCAAATGATCACCTGTGTCCTTTAGAAAAAATCACTTAGAAACTTTGGGGGAAGAGATATTGGAAGGGGAGGAGGTTTGAGGTAGGGGGACCAAAAACGAGGTTATCACAGAAGTTCAGAAGAGTGATGAGTGTTTCAATGAAGACGGTGACTGAGAACTTAGATAGAAGGGAACATATAGGAGAGAAATGATAGATCTGGCAATTGGTTTTCTATGTGGGGGTGAGTGAATATGAAGAGTCAAGAACAACACCAACATTGTGAATTTGGGGGTACCTTTCACAGTAATAGGGAAGTTTGAAAGGACATGTTTGAGGGGAAGGATAATGACTGTCTTTGGATGTGCTATATATTTGATGATTCTGAGACATCAAGTTTAAAATAGTTGGTGATTTGGGACTGGATCTCAGGAGGGAAACTAGGATTGTATATATTAATCTTAGAGTCATCTGCATAGAGATGATAATTGAACCCACAGGAGTGGATGATGTCACCAAGTAAGAGAATATAGAGAAAGACAACCAAGGACAGTGCCTTAGGCAACACCCAGAGGCAGTGGATAAGACATAGATGACTAATCAGCCAATGAGATTGTGAAGGCTCATTCTAATAGGACAGGGGACAGAGAAAGCAATGACCCAAAAAGAAAAAGGAGAGAGTATATAGCAGAAGAGGATAATTAAATTCAGCAGGAAGGTCAAGGAGAATAATGACTGAGAGAAGGTCATTAGAATTGGACTTTATAAGTTCATTGGTGACTTTGGAGAGAGGAGTTTCAATTGAGTGATGGAACTAAAGACAAACAATTAAGGATTTAGAGTCATAAGGGAGAAAGATAAAACACCAAATGGAGGGGTTTTTTTAAGCAGTTAGACTGACAAAAGGAGAGATAGAGGATAATTATGGGGTGACAGACCCTAGCTAGGGTCTTTCAGAGTTCCAGGGAGATTTCAATATGTTTGCAATCATCAGAGTAGGAAGCAATAGAAATGAAAACATTTAAAATTAATTAAAATAAGGGAAGGACATCAAACCTTGGCCTACTTGGAGGTGAACAGGAAGAGTGAGAAGGCCTTTGAGAATTGACAAAGCTCCATTAATGACTCTAAGCTTCCCAAGAAAAGAAAGGCAGGAGGCAGAGACAAGACTGCAGAGTGAAAGCAGTGACTGAGCTCTCCATCAAAGCCCTCCAAATACCTGCAAGAAATGATTCTAAACAAATTCTAGATGTATAGAACTCACAGAATGGTAGAGTTCAACAAATCCATAGCCCAAGACAACCTGGAAAGTTGACAGGAAGGGTCTTTCACACTGGGCAGGGAGAAGAGCACAGTCTGACTTGGGTCACGCATGAACAGACCTGCCAGAACAGGCTTCAGGGGACTGAGTCACACTTGTGGTGGTTTTCAGATTTCTCAACCCACAAGTACCAAGAGGGTCAGTGGGAAAATTCTGTAGGACTTGGGTGAAAGAGGAGCACTGGGGCTGGCCAGGTCCGGCCCTAGCCCCAGGGAGGTGGGGGTGGTGGCCAGGCAGCAACAGTAGCACCAGCAGTGGCAGAGGCTGCTTCTGGAGCTCTGGACCTGCAGACTGTGGGGGATAACAAAACCGATTGTTGTATTCATCCTTCATTGTCAAAGAAGAAAGTACCATCAGAGAAATGATGACATGACTTGCTCTTGCCTTTGTTATGAGTGAGGGAGAGCTGTGCAGGTCCAGAGCCATCTGAGTCCGGTGACCAGAAATTCATCAGGATGATAGGAGATGACCCAAGGTGCACTGGGAACTCTTGGCCCCTTTAGGCCAAGGTCTATGCAGGTACTCACTTAGGGGGAGGTAATGCCCATTCATTGAATAGGCCTGTTTAAGAAGTACCCATGGCATGACCCCTTTAATGAGGCAAAGAAAAAGAAAGATATCAGGTTGGGAGGGAAACAGTAACAGTTATTATTGATAATCATTCTTAAGCCAGAAGGGTCCAGAAGAGCCCTTAGGGATCAGTGGTGGTGATGAGAGGGGAGGGAAGGGGAGAGTAGAGGAGGGGAAGGGAGAGGATGAGAAGGGAGAGAAAGAGGAGGGGAGAGGAGGGGAGAAGAGGGGAGAGGAGAAGAGAGGAATCTATCTGGCCAGTAAAACCCAAGTCAACTGGGCATCTTTCGGCCATCCAAATTTACTTTCCTTTGGAGAAGACAAGGAAGGGAGGGGGAGACAGATAGGAGAGGATGAACTGAGTTACCTATCTAGGTCCCCATTCAGTCAGCGCACACAGATGATACAAAATCCCTGAAGCCACACAGGTAATGCAAAATCCCTGAAGCCTGGGGCAGTGCACCCACCCTAACCCCTACCCCCACTGGAAACAGAGTCCTAACTTGACAAAGAATTAGAAAGTCAAGTGTTTGACTGGAAAAATAAATAAACACTGTAAAAGAACTCAGACTACAAAATCTTACTTTGATGACAAAGAAGATCAGGGCATACAACCGGAGGAGAGCAGAGTCAAAGCTCCTAAATCAAAAACCTCCAAGAGGAATATGAATTGGTTGCAGGCCATGGAGGAGCTCAAAAAGGTTTTTGAAAACCAATTGACAGAAGTAGAAGAATATTTAGGAAGAGAAATGAGAATGATACAAGAAAATCATGAAAATTTAGTCAACAGCTTGCAAAACACTGAAGAAAATAATGCCTTAAAAAATAAATGGCAAATAAATGGCAAAAGCAGTCCAAAAAACCAATGAGCAGATTGCCTTAAAAAACAGAATTGGTCAAATGGAAAAGGAGGTCTAAAATTGAAGAAAATAATTCCTTCAAAATTAGAATGGAGCAAATGAAAGCCAATGTCTTTATGAGAAATCAAGAAATAATAGAACAGAACCAAAAGAATGAAAACAATAGAAGACAATGTGAAACATCTCATTGGAAAAAACACTGAGCTGGAAAATAGATGCAGGAGGAATAATGTTAAAATTATTGGACTACCTGAAAGCCATGATCAAAAAGAGCTTATAGACATGATCTTTCCAGGAGTTATCAAGAAAACATATCTGATATTCTAGAACCAGAAGGTAAAATGGAAATGGAAAGAATCTGCTGATCACCTCTGGAAAGAGATTCTAAAAGGAAAACTCCTGGGAATATTGTAGTCAAATTCCAGAATTGTCAGGTCAAAGAGAAAATATTACAAGCAGCCAGAAAGAAAAAATTTGAGTATGGTAGAAATGCAATTAGGATAGCACAAGATGTACCAGCTTCTACATTAAGTGATCAAAGGGCTTGTAATACGGTAGTTTGGAGGTCAGAGGCACTAAGATTAAAAACAAGAATCACCTATTCAGCAAAACTGAGTATAATCTTTCAGGGGAATAAATAAACATTCAATGAAATAGAGGACTTTCAAGCATTCTTGCTTGATGAAAAGACCAGAGTTGAATAGAAAATTATACTTTCAAATACAAGAATCAAGAGAAACATGAAAAGATAGATAGGAAAGAGAAACCATAAAAGACTTATTAAAGTTGAACTCTCTGCATTGCTACATGGAAAGATGATATTTGCAATTCATGAGACCTTCTCAATATACGGGTAGTTGGTGGAGGTAGATAGATTAGATAGATTGATAGATAGATAGATAGATAGACAGATGAATGGATGGATGGATAGAGGGCAAGATAGATAGGTGAATGGATGGATGGATGGATAGAGGGCATAGGGTTAGTTAATATGAACTTATGTTATCTAAAAAAATAAAATTAAGGGGTGAGAGAGAAATATATTGGGAGGAGAAAGCGAGAGATAGGATGGGGTGTGAATCTCACATAAAAGAGTCAAGAAAAAGGTTTTACAATCAAGGGGGAGATTAGAAGGAATTTGTGAACCTTACTCTCATTAGATTTGGTTTAAGATGGGAATAGCATACACACACAATTGGGTGTCTTACTCCACAGAAAAGTAGGGGGGAGGGAATAAGAGAGGGAGATGATAGAAGGGAGGGCAAATTGGGGGAGGGGGTAGTCAGAAGTAAACACTTTTGAAAAGGGACAAGTTCAAAAGAGAAAACAGAATAATTGGGGGGCAGGATATGAGGGAAGGAAATACAGTTGTTCTTTTACAGTATGACTATTATGAAGGTGTTTTGCATAACTATACATGAATAACCTATATTGAATTGCTTGCCTTCTCAATGGGTGGGGAGGGGAGAAGGGAGAGAATTTGAAACTCCAAGTTTTAAAAGCAAAGGTTAAAAAAAATTTTACATGCAACTGAGAAATAAGATATACAGGAAATGGGCTATAGAAATCTATCTTGCCCTGCAAGAAAGAAGAAGGGGATAAGAGGTGGGTGATGACAAAAGGAAGGCAGACTGAATGCCATCTCAGCGTGGGGGGGAGGACAGGAAAGATCAGGAGAAATACTGGAACTCAAAATTTTGTGGAAATGAATGTTGAAAACTAAAAATAAATAAATAAATTTAAATAATAAAAAAAAAGAAAGGCAAAGCTTTTTAATACCCATATTCTAGCAGTGTTGCTGCATGGCATTAAAGTATATAACATAAGAGTTTCCAAATATTTAAAAATAAATATTTGAGAACAATGGAGAGGCACATGATCCATATAGGCAGGCAGTCCATAGGTATCCTTGCAATAATAGGAGAAAGGAAAAAGTCACTTCCAGCACATTAGGGGGATTCCCTGAGTGAAATTTATGGAAAGATATGGACAACAGTCACATGGAATAATATTCATTTACGGGTCATGATCTATATCATTAGTCAGAGATTTCATAATAAATTACATCACAGATTCATTGGAGTGTTTCATATACTCACCATTCACATAAACAGACATACAAACACACGTATATACATATGTGTATCCACATAATACACACATATGATATATGTGCATATGTGTATATACCTATACACACATATGCCTATGTGAACCTATGCATATACATACACACATGAATGCACAAATACATACATATACTCCTATGTGTCAGGCATAAGTGCTTTACAAATATCATCTCATTTGATCCTCACAACAATCTTGTGAGGTAGATGCTGTAACGGTTCCCATTGTTCAGCTGAAAAAACTGTGGTAAATAGAGATTAAGTGAGTTGCTAAGGGTCCTATGGGGTCTGAGGGTGGATTTCCTGACTCACGGTCTAGTGCTCTGTGTACTGTGCTTTAAGTTGATAGAGAAGTTTTAAAACTCCAGATGTTTTAAAACAGAAAAAAGCAATAAAAATGGCCATGAGAAGTGATAAAATATTAAAAAGCAAAAGCAAAAAAAGTAAGATTAGCATATGAAGCTAATTTCACCAGAGGCACTTACACACACTCACATACACACAAAGAAACACACATACTCTGTGAAAGTACAGTCTTGGATCCCTTCCCTTCCTTCCATTACTCAACGGGCTCTCAATGCTTTTGTGTTGGTATGAAAAGGGTTCTTTGACCAATTTCTAAACCCAAACAACAGTAAAAGTGGTGGTATGAAGAGTCCCAGAACTTTTATTTGTGATCTGTAAACAAGTCCCTAATCAATTTGCTTCCTGTCGATTAACTCAAATGGCACCACTGTCATCAGAAGGCTAAGTCGCTCCTACTCAACTTTGTGATATTGCGCAATAAGGAGGAAGAGAGAGAGGGGGAGAGAGAGAGGGGGAGAGAGACAGAGAGACAGAGAGACAGAGAGACAGAGAGAGAGAGAGAGAGAGAGAGAGAGAGAGAGAGAGAGAGAGAGAGAGAGAGAGAGAGAGAGAGACAATAACCAGCTCAGTGAGAGGAGGTGGGAAAGCTCTCCATCCTACAGGCCATACAGCCCTTTTGTAAAATGAAGTCTAGTACTTCCTACATGAAGTTTTCGAAGGATATTTGTATGTTAATATTTCCCTGGAGAACAGTTACTTACAATGTATAAAATTAAAATAACATGACCAGGAAAGAGCAAAGCCATAGGTGGAATACAAAAATCCCATTTTCTGTCATCCCTTGAGAACAACTTAACATCTACAAATCTGTAACATATTCTAAATGATGCTTTATTATTCAACATGATTTACAGTTATCTGGTCTCTTCCTGAATAATATTTTCTGAAAAGGGAATGGACTGGTAATATAAATTCTATTGTTTTCTTTGGGAAAATTAAAACTAAATGAAAAAAAAATACGTGAAATTTCTTAGAAAGAAATCAAAAGCGCCAAATACCTCTAATTGACAGATAGGCAGTAACTGCCACCTCTCCTCGAGGACTCTTCACCCAACAAGTGTAAGGGCCAGCATCTTCTTTTGTTGTTTCTTTGATTTCTAAGGTTCCATCTTCATGTGTAATGTAATGTGGACCTTCAAGTCTTTCAACTTTTGATGGCTTTTGCCTATGGATCATTAAAATCATGAATGAATTAATGACTCAATTTTACATTTAAAAAATCAACCCACTCATAATTGACTTTATTAAGGGGAGTGGCAATCTTTTTATGTTTTAATCTTCTTTTGTTTTAATTTCAACAGCTAGTACAGTGTCTTCAGTATAGTACAGGTTAATGAACGTTTGCTGAAATGAATTGCATTGATTTCACTCTAGCTAATCATTGAATCATAGCCTTTTGAAGCTGTTTTGCTCCTCTAACATCATCTATTCCAATAACTTCATTGAAAATATAACAAGATTGAGGACCAGAGAGAACAGATGACATACCTGAGCTAATTTCTATTTTCTAATCTCTGGTTTATATAAATGGTGGATGGTCACAATAGTTGCCTCTCTGATTACATTATAAACTTCCCAAAGCACAGCAGAAGTTGACCTATATTAAGAGCTCAATAAATCATTTTTTAAAAATTTATTTCACTTTTAAAAAATATTTACTTATAGCTACAGGCTACTAAATGGAACCCACATGAAATGAAATGGTAAATGAAGCTTCCTGAATTCCACATCAAAACTCTGGTGTAGTTAGTTCTATGGACAAATATCTTGTTGCTAGGGTCCTAACCTAAGGGGTTATAGGAATTTAAAAGAACTGAAATAGTTGAAAAGGACTAAAAAAAGCCTTTGACCTTTGCCCCAAACTCTCAGCAACAAATCTAAAACTGATCTCTTTCCAACCTCTTTACAATTCCTAAGTTTATCATAAAACATTGTAAAAACATCATTAAAGTTTAATACAGAGTTGATAAATACATTTCTATACATAGATAGATATAGATATAGACATAGATAGACATATATGGATATTACAATTGTCCAACCATGATAGATGGTAAGTGTACCATACTCTCCAAATAGTGCCCTTTTAAGGAAAAATCAAACAGACTCACCAAGATATCACTGCAGGAGGTGAGGCAAAAACCTCACAAAATAAGAAAGCACTGTAACCAGCAACAGCAGCATACTCTTCATTGTCTGGAGTTTGCATCAGTGGAGAAATATCTACAAATCAAAGCAGAATTCCAATTCAATGTTTTGTCTTCTAAGTGAAAATACAATTGAAAATCATATATCTTATGTCATTTACTTCCATATATTTTAAAAATTTAGAAAACATTTATGGAAGATAATAAACATAATATATAATAGGAAATTAATATAAGAGAGCAACCTCTATTTTTAATTGTTAAATCAGAATCATCATCTAAATGAACACATATTTGGAATCATCTGTTTTTCGTTGACATTGTACGCCCAAGGACAATGAGGACAAAACTGAGTCATATGCGTTGAGTATTTTTCTTTTTACCCTTATATGCTGCTGCTGTTAAAATGCAAGCTGGGCTCATTAATCAAATAAGAATTTGTTGTTGGTGAAAGTTTTCTTTACATGCAGTTTCGTGACCATACATGCAATCTGTTGTAGAGGAGCACTTACCTAAAACATTGATATTGGCAGTAGCAAGAATTTTGCCATGTACGTTTGTGGCTTCACACTGGTACACACCAGTATGATTCAACTGCATGTTGACGAAACTGATCTCTCCTGGAAAGAACACAGTACCAGGCAAGGGGTGCTCTTCTGAAAGGCATTAAGGTATGTAAGTTCAACAAATTAGGATTCGTTATGTACTCACAAGTCACTAATGAATGCCATCTGACAATATTTTTTTAAAGTACATGTAAAATAATCCCTGATATTTCTCATTCAAATTTTCCCTATTTTATCTTCTACCATATTCCCAGTTTTCTTCTCTTAGTTAGGTAAGACCTTCTTGACCAGTCCTCCCTTTTGGTGGTCTCCTGCCACTCCGCAGGTATAAAGGAGACAGAAAAACACCATCCCTTCTATAACAAAAAGTTTCAAAAGCTCTGTCTTTATTTTTACTCTATATTTATGGGTTGTTGTTGTTCTAATCTTTTAATATTTAGCATTTAGTCTCATGCTTAATAATCTCGCTATCTCTCTATCCATAACTTGTAGATAGTAGAATCTAAGGTTTTTGAGGGCAGGGTAAGTTTCGTTATTATATTTGTATCTCTAGCACCTAACTCAAGTATTGACACATTGTAGCTAGTTAATAAAGGTTGTTGGTGCAAATATATACGCATATATAAATTTGTATTTATATATAACATATCTACATATCTACATACTTATAGGTATATATGTGTATATACCTGCACATATGTGTGTATATATAGGCATGTTATATACACATATACATACACGTGCCGATATGCCCATATATGAATATATTAGTATATTTCAGTAAAATATGCTTGTGTGATATATGCACATGCCTATATATGTGTGTCAGTGCATATATCCTAATGTATGTGTAATGGTGTGTATGTATGTATGAATGCATGCATATGTATATGATTAAACAGGCAGTACATAAGGGTGGGATTGAAATGTAGATCTTCCTGAATCTTTGCCTAATACTTTATTATACCAGGCATTCCCTTCACTTTATAAAATTGAACTTAATTAGTTGAATTCCATACATATTTAAACTATGGTTACATTTCATGACCATGAATATTCTGGATCCCATCTACATCTTCAACCTTAGCACATAGAATTCCCTCACATCCCTGGACTTACGGCTCAAAGATATGTACCCCTAATCTGCTCTCTTAGCATTTCATTAGTCAATGAAACCATCAGTTGCTAAACATTTATTAAGCTTCTACTATATGTCACACTGTGGTATGTAATAGACTTACAAAACAAGAAGGATATAAACAATCTCTACTCTCAGAGTCCTCACATTTCAGTGAGGTAAGACTTTACATCTGCTGGCTCCATTTCTGCTGCCTTCAAACCTGACCATGTGTATCTCATCCTGAAAAAAATAACCTTCACTTGATCTATTTATCCCCTAAGCTATCATCTCCTTTGCATGATTTTACTTCATGAGAAGGCCCTTGACAAACTGTGTCTGTACCCTTTTTCCTCTCATCTTAATTCTCTACCATCTACCCTCTGATCTCATAATTCCACTGAAATTATCCTTTCCAAATTTATCATTTATCCCTTAATTGCCAAATGGAATGACTTGTTCTCAACCCAGATCCTTTTTGATCTCTCCACTGTATTCATAACTTCATCCTGGATACTCATACCTCTAAGGAATTGTTTTGTTTTATTTTGGTTGCACTGCTGCTACCTGGTTCTTTCTCCCCTGTCTGCTCCCTGTTTCTCCTCCCCTTCTTTGTCTGATTTTTTATCTCATTCTCTTTTATTAGATTTTCATCCACACCACACCCTCTAACTATGGCTGTCCCTCATGGCTCTTTTCAGGAATCTCTTTTCTTTTAGTTTTACACGACATTCCTACATGATCTCGTCAACTCTCATGTTATCCACTACATTTCTATGAAGATCTTTTCCAGATCTATATATCCTGTTCTCTTCTCTCTTCATAATTATAGGCAATCATCTCTACTGGAATCTTGGGTAACTTGAATTGGGTAGCCTACATGCTACAACTCATTGTCCCTCATGCCTTTGAAACTTTCCTTTCACTCTGGTGAGTACTACCACCCTCCCAGTCATGAACGCCTGCAAAGTCAGCACCATTCTCCAGTCCTTACTTTAATTCACACCAAGTATTCACTGTGTCACATCTTGTAATTTCTGCTTTGAAAACTTTCATAGACATCTTCCTCTTTCCATTCACACAATCAGAATCAGTTCCTTATCACATCTTGGCTGGATTCTTCATTCTTCCTTAGATTATGCATGCATGTACACATATGTGTGTACACAGAAAACCATGTATATGCATGCATATACATGTGTATAATACACATGTATATGCACACATGTGTATATCTACATATATTTAAACATACAGGTATATTATATGTGCATATACTTATATACAGATGCACTGTATATAAATGTATGTGTATATGTGTGTATAGTACATTTACATCTTGGCATGATATGAGAGGTGTATATGCCTATATATGCATGTGAATGAATATACAATGTATATATTGTATATGTACGTGTGTATTTTATTGAATTTAACCAGCTTTGCCAAGATTAGACAGGAAGTATATAAGTATAGGTACAATATGTGTATGTGTATGTATATATGTATATACGTATATATATACACACACATATATACAGCTACCTCTACATACACACAGACATAAATCTATCTATATGTATATATATTATATATATGTATATATATATATATGTGTGTGTATATATATATATATAGGGTGTATAGATAGATATAGACATAGATATATATGTATCTATATCTATCTATAGTATGTGCTTAGCTATTTGTATGTTGTCTCACCTTTCTTTATATTTCCAGAACTTAACAGAGTGCCTAGCACAGAGTACTTCATAACTTTGTTGACTGAACTGACTGAATGGATTATAGCATGTTTCTGAGAGTAGTAAGGACATTCAGTTTTCCTTCAGTTTGAAGGGAAAGACAATGAGCTTTGCTTTGTTCCTGTTGAATATGGATGTCTCCAGAACATCACGTTTGAAATGCTCAGGAGGCAGTTTGTGATATGACCCTGAAGGTCAGTAGAGAGAATGGAGTTGCATACACAGATCTGTGAGTCTTCTGTATAAATATAGCTGATAATTAACACAATGGGAGCTAAGGAGGTCACCAAAGGAACATACTATAATTTGCAATACAATTATCTGTGTAAGACATTTCCCTCTGCTAGATGCAGGGAATATATATTATTATTTCTCTCCTTACCAGTGTGAGCAAAAGGAATTCATAAACTAGGCACTAGAAGAATGTCAAATATGTGAATGAATAAATGAATGCTCCTTGAGGAGGACTTTCATTTTTTCTTTCTTTGCATCCCCAATTCCAAAAACAATGAATATTTCATTAATACTTATTGGATTGCATTGAATTAACCAGGATTCTTGTACTTCTCTAACACAACTCTACTCCTGTTTTTATACATTTGTCCTTGCTTTTTCCCTTACCTCAAATGACGCCCCCACATCTATTATCTCCCTCTTCAAATGCTACCCACCCTTTGCATACAAGCTAAAATTTTACTTCCCTTCAGTAGCTACCATTGTTTACAGTAAATTCTCACGTTTCTCTGAAATTTTAGAGCTCCTTATTTTGATATTTAACTACTTAATACATCTGAAGCACCAGGATGCCCAGCACCGTGACACTCTTTTTATGTATTGTTCCATATACAGATTTTTTTTCTCAAGAAGTAGAGAGAAACACACACATACACATATGTATAGATTTTCATGCATGCATATACACTTATATATATGTGTGTATATACAAACATATACATATACACAAGTATGTATATGCTGAATGTCTTGACATCTTGAATCTATCTTTCTATTGACTGAAAAATTCCAAGTGTAGATTGGCCTGAAAATTAAGTAGAGTTTTACCTATAATCAAAAGATGAACAACATGTGTGTGTGCGTGTGTGTGTATTTAAGTGTGCTTTTTTCACTGAAACATCTGTTGAAAATGTAAATGCTAGAGTGATTTTCAAACATTAACTTTAGTGAGGCTTAGGGAGCATCACACAATTCTAGATTTAAAGTTAAAAAGTATCTTAAAGAACACTGAACCCAACCTCCTTACTTTGTAGATAAGGATCTGAGGCTCAGAGACAGTGCCTTGGTCGTTGGTCACAGATATTCAGCATCTCAGGCATTATCTAAACCCAGGACATCCTGACTTCAAGTCTAGGTCTATGTACACTATATCACAGTGCCTCAGGAATTTACATATCCATGGATTCCTCCTCCACTTTTCATAGACAATTTGTTTGACATAGAACAGTATATGGAATCTGAAGAAATGTGTTTGAATCTCAACCATGGTATTTACTATCCCTATGATTTTGGGATTTCAGATTCCTTCTTCATAAAATTTCTAAGATTCCTTCCAGTCTTTAGGTTCAAGACCTTTGATGTTATTCATATCAGTTTATTTTTAAATCATGAAACCATTGATGGATTCGCTTATTCAAAAAGAATTCATTGAACATCTATTATTTGCTGAGCATTTTCCAGGCACGCATGGCAGAAATTACAAAGTTTAGATAAGCTTTCTGCCCTAATGGATCTTAAAAGAATAACAGTCAAAAGCAGACAACTAGAATCAATTAATAAATCAATAATTGCTGTGAGGGAGCATTTATCAAGCAGCTACTGTGGGCTAAATGCTTGGAATAAAAAGCTAAAAATGAAGTAATTCCTGCCCTAAAGGAATTTTCATTCAATAATATAAAATATACCATTCATTGAAAGGACATCAGAGCAACTGTGAAACAAAGGACTATGGATGGTTTTTGGCAGAGTTCATCATTACCAGAGACCTATCAGGTTTCACATAAAAGGCCACATTCACAACAAGATTTAAAGATCAGGTAAAAATTCAAGAAAGGACAACTTAATTCAACATTTTCAGCTGCATTTACAGAATTATATTCAATATACTTTGAAAGGCACATCATTTCATCAACATAGGTTCTCCATCCAATATAATAAGATTGATCTGTGATGATCTAATGATCCATCTTCTCGTGACAAGGTGCCACACTGTAACTTGGGAGGTAAGTCCTGGTTTACCAGTTACATAGTCCGCCATTGATAATCCACAAAGGTTTTGCAATCACTACTGGGGTGTACATTCTACTTGTCTCAGGGTGACCTCCATATCACAATGACAGTAAGCTCCGTGAGAGCAGGGAATATTTCATTGTTTGCATTTGCCCGCCTAGTACCTAATATCTGTAAATACATGTTGATTGCTTGTTTGCTAGTTTCACTGATAAACTTTGTGAAAAGAATAATTTATATATCTAAATATAAGTTCTAAGCTTATGTCATTTTTTCCCCTAAGTAAAAAAATTCCAAATGTTTTGCTTCTCCCCATAGGAATGGATCATTCTTTATTCTGTTGTAGATCTGCTTCTCTTCCTGTTCGCTTAATAAATATACCTGAGGACTCAAACTAAATAACCATATATATCATCAAGTCTACACATAGTTCAATGTTCATTTATGTACCACCTTGTTTGCAATTCAATTTTATAAGTGCTTATCCATCACTATGATCAGAGCATTGGACTTGGAAATGGTGTGATATATAATAGAAATGACACCAGGTCCTGCCATCCTGACCTCATGACACTTTCAAGTTGTAGCTAGGATAATATATTAATAACAACTATAATAGAAAAAATAAAATAAAACAAAGTGTATTAAAGAGGTACTGAGTGAAATCTATGGAAAGAGCCATGAATTAAAAAAAAAATACTCTTCCCAAACCTCTTAATAGTATTTTCTTTGGGTCTTCAAACTTGGGTGTGATTTTGACAGATGGAAATGAAGCAGAGCACTCTAGGTACAGGAAACAGTATAGGGAAAAGCACAAAGGCTTGCAGGCTTGGAATATTTACATGGAATCATAAGCAGTCAAGCTTAATTAGTGCATGAGGCTCAAACTCACAGACCTAAAACCAAGTTTGGGAGGCCTCAAATAGTTTAAAATATAATTAGATATTTAACAAAATAAAAAGACAATAAAACATAGATAATGTTAATTTGTGGTTTTCTAAGTCAACATGTGTCCAAGAGATCTATTTCTATTTGAGTTTAATGCCACCGGTGAAAACAAATCCTATAAGATAAGGTTGGCAAAGTGAGGTTAGTGGCAGGCTAGAAAGATCTTGAATGCCAACCTAAAGAGTTTATATATTTCAATTGTGAATAAGAGGAGGCTATGTGTGTGTGTGTGTGTGTGTGTGTTTACGTGTGAATGTGTATATATATATATATATATATGTGTGTGTGTATATATATATATATACATATGTGTGTATATGTCTATCTATATTTATGTATATGTATATACATGTATATCTATCTATCTATCTACATAGCCAGGGGAGTTATTGTACCAGATATGTTATTGACTTGGTCATGGTTTATAGGATAAATTTCAGAGGAAAATGACGAGGAATGGAAAGATTGATAAGGAGGCGACTTCAATAGTCCAGGCTTGGGGGTAATGAAAGCCTAAGTTAGACTACTAGCAGTTGAAGTAGAAAGAAGGCACAAAATAAGATACTTCAAGGTAGAAAACAACAGGACTTGGCAACTTATAAAATTCAAGAGGTGAAAGTAATGAAAATCAAAGCAAATACTGCACTTATGAACCTTGATCAATGGGGGAAAATGGCATTATCAAGAGTGATGGCAAAGTCAGAAGGTGCAGCCTATATTATAGAGAATCAATTACTTCACTCTAGAATAGGAAACTTCAGAATAGAGCAAGCTAACCTGTTTTTGAGTTCAGATTTGTTTGTCTGGATAGACACAATGACTGAGTTCAATTCATCCCACTAAGTTATCAGTTTAAAGGATTTTAATAGGCAAGAGAATTCAATAGCACTCACGATCAACAGGTAAACCATTGATTTTCCACTCTATTTCAGGGGTAGGTTCTCCCTCAGCTTCACATAGCAGGATCCCACTGCTCCCAATGCTGAACACAGCACTTTCAGGTTTCTTAGTCCAGTGAGGAGGTTCTGGTAATAGAATAAACGACACCAACAAAACAAGTTAAAATGTCATTTATTATCAAGGTTGGAAATACCAAGATCATCCAGCAGATGGCAGACTCCATCAAGTATTTCCTGACAATTTTTTTCCCTTTCCTAATAACACTAAGTAGGAGTGGCAAGCTAAATATGACTTACTAAAGAAACATTTTGTCTTTTTTTGATGATCGCTAAGCAGAACAAAAATAACTTACTAAAAATATGAAAATATGGTCATTTTTGCTTAGTTCCAGAAATCCCTTTCCTCATCAGCAGAGAGCTAGAGGTGGAAAAGCCAAACGAGGATCCGCTGATGTAGTGCTACTGTCTGGTCCTGGAAGTCTGACAAACAGGACACATGTTTCAAGATTTGTGTTTTCAGAAAAGTCTTCTAAATGGAAAAACACTTAAAAATATAGTAAGATTGAAAAGGCTTTCTGGTAAATCTTTATACAATTTACTAAACCACTTTTCTGAAAGACAGGTTTTGTTTGTTTGGTTTTTTTTGCTTGTTTTGTTTTGCTTTCAAATCACTTTGTCTTATGGATACAGAACTGTCCACTCAACCAGAATGACCTGAGTTCAGGTCCCATCTTTGACCCAAATTTTCCATGTGGCCTTAGACAAATTAGCTAACTTCTAAGGGTGTTTTTGCTCTCTAAGACTGAACATTTCACAGAAGGTATCGGGCTTCCTTGGTAGAGACTATCCTCATCTAGAAGTTCTCTACATGAAGGAAATCACAGGAACAATTCCTATCCCCGCTCTAGAATGAGGTCGTATAATGCCTTCAAGATCTTGATATGAATCAAAGTGAAACTCATAGCATTATCATATTGTGTAACCCTGAATGTAGTACTGTGTCAGGAATCAAAAAAAGAGATTAAATTGCATGATTTGGTTTTATTTGAAAATTGCATAATTTCTGAAGACTTCTTCCCCTGACCTATGCACTGATAGATGACTATTTCCCATGAAACTGAGCTTTTATTCTTCAAGAAAAGTCATTAGGAATGGCGTTTAAGAAGAAACACTGAAGACAAAATTGTTTACACAAGAAAAAGGGACAGAAATGTCATGAGTTAAGGGTGTACAAACAACCCTGGTAAATTCAAGTCTGAGCAAGAAAATTCATTTTGTAATTGTTTCCTAGGGTGTGGATATGGTGTTTGAATTGTTCACCTTCCAGTTGAAAAGAAGCTGTACATTTGGTAAACTATAAAATGGCGAACATGGAATCTTCCTAACTCCTAAAGGCATTTCATATTCAATTTCACATCTGAGTTGGATGAAAAATGCCTTTTTAACTTGATTTCAAGTTTTTTTCCAAATAATAACATTCCATTAAATGTAGATACTTTATTAATTTAAGCAATGTATAAAATTTTTTCTATTCAGAAAGTAGGACTCACTAAAACCTAAAGCTTCCAGGAGTTGGCAGGCTAAATTGGTCTTATTACAATATCTGCTAGGAAATGGATAACAGAGATACAATACAAGTCAAGATATATCTCAAGGTACCTTCATCAAGATGAAGTCATCCCCATCCCTATTCCATTCCAACTGATATTTCCCATTATCTATCACTATCTGTTCTAGGATAGCACAATCATCAAATTTTTAGAACTGAAAGAAATGTAAATCTCATAGAAACTAAGCCTTTCATTTTTATACATGAGGAAATTTCAAAGACATGAAAAATCTTGGCCGTATTCTTTATACAAAGGGGCAGAGTTCAGATTTTCAGATACATGAGCAAATATTTGTCCACTTCACCCAACGGGCAAAGATATGTCACAAACATAAGATTTATAGGCTCATATGCCTAGAGACGGAAGAGATGTTAGAAGTCATAGAGATTGACTGCCTCATTTTACAGATAAGGTAACTGAGAGGTCAAGTATCCTGTCCAGCTGGGTCACACACCTAACTTACTCTTATCTATCTCACTACAGGGTATACGGCAAGTAATTTTGAAATTACCATAATATAAACACACCAGAAAAATCATATTTTTCTCTAATTGTTTTTCCTATCAATCTACATTTCTTGAGTGAACCATATTTAATTTTTCTTTCAATCTCTTTATCCACGGTTATTTTCTGTGCCTATGCTGCTACGTAAAATACAGACACATACATATAGGCATGCAAATACATGTATGTAAATAAATATAGATGTATAAGTGTTACTATCCCTGTATATAAGTAAACACAAACATATGTATATTATAAATACTTCTTTTTAATCTTCATTTTGTCTCATCTTAAGACAATGCTGGATCCAAAGTGACACAACATAACAGAAATGTTGTCAGTGAAAGAATAAAAACAGGTTTCATTCTGACTCAGGTTAAGACATAATTACATTATATTATCCAATGTTTGCTTAATGACAGGGAACAGAACTATGATTGTATTGGCATAGAGAACTCATACATAAATGTATTCTCTATCAATGAAGACCAGCAATTTCTGGGAAATGTTTAATCTTAGAGAGTTGCCTAGTACCCTTAGAAGTTGAGGGATTTGTCCAGGATCACACAGACAATATGTGTTCAAGGTAGGACTTCCTGACTCAAGGACCTGTTCTTTATTGATTATAGGAGGGTGTTGTGCAAAAGACACACTCTTCTTTCAGACAATAATTTGCTAAGTTGTACAAAATATACAATGTCTGATCCTATTCATTAATGAAAGTTCATATTTTTTTTAATATACCAGAATGCGGTATTAGAAAGAGGAAGGAGAAGGGGGTGAAAGAGGCTGATTGAGGGAGAATATAGGACCAGGGGCCTTATCTAGGTGGCAGCTAGTCTGTGTCATGAAAAGAGTGCAAGACAGATCCAAGAAGACCTGAATTCAAATCTGGCCTCAAATATATCCTAGCTCTATGACCACAGGCAAGTCATTGAACTGTTTTGCTTCAGTTTCTTCATCTGTAAAATCATGATTAATAGTATCCACCTCACACAAGGTAATTATATGAATCAAGGGAGCTAAAATGTAAAGAATTTTGCTAATCTTGGTGGTGGTGATGGTGGTGAGCGGAGTAGTATGGAAGGCAAAAGCTACTCTCTAGGACACACAGAAAGGTGTCCTATTTCCAGTGGCAACCCCATTGTATGATACATGCTGTTAAGGAAAACCCTCATTCTCTTCACACTGTTTGCACCAGGGGTACCTTTTCGCATATCTGATCATGTCATCCCCTATTCAATAAACTCCAGGGGCTCCTTATTTCCTCCAGCAACAAATACAAACTGTTCTGTTTGGTATTCAAAGTCCTTCATAACCAAGTTTCCTCCCATCTTTTTTTGTCTTAGTCCTTTCTCCCCATCATGTACTCTTTCATCCAATGATGATGGCCTCCTGGCTATTCCATGAACAAAATACTCCATCTCTCATCTACAGGCATTTTCACTGGCTGCCCTTCATACCTGGAACATTCCCCCACTTCCATTCCAAATGCTAACCTCCCTGATTTCCTTTAATTCTCAGTTAAAAGCCCATATTCTATAAGATGTCTTCCCCAACCCCTCAATTCTAGTGCCATCCCGCTTTTATTTCCTATTTATCTTGTATATAGCTTATTCTATACGTATTAGTTTACATGTTGGCTCCTCCAGTAGAAGGGTTTATCTTTTATCTCTTTTTCTATTTCGGGTGCTTACCACAGTACCTTAATTAATTAAACATAATAAATGTTTACTGATTATCAGTACCAGATTCTCTCATAATTGTGGTTAAGGAAGTAGTGGGCTCCCTAAGTATTTCCACTTCTCTAACTGAAGAACTGATCACAGTGGAAACCACTAATTGGGTAGACATTAGTGGGATAAAAGATGGTGTCAAGAATCTTGTAAGTTAGTTGAATGAAACTGAACCCATTCACTACCATGAAAAGCTTACAACCTGAGTATCAGAAAGTGAAGAAAAGAACATTCTCTCTCTCTCCACCCGCCCCCTATCCCAAAAATTGTCACCTTTTTCAATATTCTAATAGCTTCCCATTAACACTTGGATTCTAACTTTTAGAACAAATACATTTTAACAGAATTATACAAAATAATTAATGTCTGTGTGTGTGTTTTATCTTAAGGTTTGGGTGTTGTAAATTGTACGGCTTATAAACATAGGACTAAAGTAGTAGAACTTGATGAACTTCCAACTTCAACATTTTTCAGATGAGGAAATAAATTTAGTTATGAGTAGCAGGGAGCTTTTAAAAAGGAAAAGAAAGACATTTTTTCTTGTTTGATGAAGGGTATTTGACTTCATGGTGTGTGGTTTTGTTTTAATTTTTTTTTTTGTTTCTCTCTTATTTTGGAGGGCTGGGAATGTTGAAGAAGGTTAGAATAATTTCATGCTACTTTTCTAGTGGCCTGGGAAGTTTAATTATCTACCAATTTCAGACTCATTCCATCCCTTTCTTCTGGTATGGAATTCTTCCTCATGACTTCTCCGCCCTTTTTGCCCAATTTCCCATCCTGGGGAAATTTTCCACAATGTCCCATGTTATCATATCCGCAAAAACCCACAATATCCCTTTAGATAAAGTTCAGTCATTTGTACTCAGAAACTCACTTCTCACTTTCTTTGAGATGAGCTGTTTCCTGTTGGCTTATGATTAATTTATCTAGGTGTCTTGTCAATAGCAGTAATAAGTGTTGTATTATCCCACCCCCATGTAGCTTCCATAAAGTGCCAGAAAATATTTTTATATCTTTAATGAAAATACCCTGACATTTTGCTTACAACTACTCTAGAATTGCAAACATTTTGTGTTTGCATGTAGCTGTAAAATCCTGGTCAGAGAATTAGATTTGGGTTTTTTGTTCAAAAGAAAAAGGGATAACCTACAAAATATCCTGACACAACATGTGTTTTTGTAGTCACCAGGGTGATAAGGAAATGGACTTGGTGGTCAAGTCCAATTAATGTTTTGCTATAAAGTTAATCTTGATTTTTTTTTTTTCTGCAGGGATAGTCAGGGAAAGAAAGGGATCAGAAAGATAGAAGACATCCATCAACAGTGAGTGCATCCCTCTGCTACCCCCCATATGATTAATGGGAGAATTTATTGATTTCAGACTTTAGAAAAAAGGAGGTCTTTAGATTCTGGCTGGCTTTCCCTTGAATTTGTGAAGCAGAGCTTCTGATACGTAGAACCAAGGGACACCTATAGTAGTTTTTCTTTGGGGAGAAGGATTTAATGATTCTCATAAAAACACTATTTACATCTCAATAGAGTTAATAGTTGTTTTATGAATAGTGAAGATAATTTGTTCAAGGAGCCTATGGAAACTTAGAATCCTGTGGCCAAGAGTTTAAATAGCTTAATTAACTTCGAATTCTTTTTTCTTTCTTTCCTTCTTTTTCTATTTCTTTCCTTCTTTCTTTCTTTTTGGTAACTCCTTCAATTCATTTAAAAGCTTCAATTTTGCAGTCAAGAAAACCATGCCAGATTGTTAAAATATTCAGCTACTGTAGCAAAGTTCCAGACCATCTGGAAGGATTTCTAATAGTCAGCAACTTGGAGGACTGTAGCAGCGAACAATTATCCATGTCTGGAATTTATATGTGCACGGATATATAAGCAAGAGGAAATATTCATTTTATACAGAGTATCACAGTCTGGTAATATGTTTGTCCATTAGAGAATCCTAGAAGTGATGGATGGAATATTAATGCAAAGACTTCCTAACCCTCTCCCTCTGGATTTCTTTCCGAAGGTATGAGTTAACACAAGAATATGTGGCCATTAGCAGGCAGTAAGTAGTTTGGGTGTTTGGTGCATTTACCTTTACGGGCATCATTTTGTTGTTATTTCAAAGAAAAATGATGCTCCCAGGTCTGGTTTTCACCCTGCCTGTAGCACTTTATCTGAGGATAAACACTAGGTTGTAACATCAAAATAGTGTTTGTCTTGGAAACTAAACATTTTAGAAAGTCAAGATGCCATTTATATTTTAAATTATGAATGTCATTTGTCTTTCTGCTTTAATAAACTTAAAATATTGGGCCAATCCAAATGGTGAAATTAGATCAGCTTTCTTTAAAAATTGTATTTTATAAGGGGTTATATGTGAGACTGCAGGCAAGTTCCCTAGCTGAAAACAACTATGTCTTTCAATAGCTTTGTCTAAAAACCATAAAGAGTTATATAAATGAGGCCACTATCAAAATGACAATTCTTTTGCAGTTAATAGAATCATATATAACAAAGCTGTTACTGACTCAAATTATCAGGCTGAGTAATCTTCAAAATACAAAGTCACAAGATGATTAGGAAACCTTTATTTCTGCTGTGCAGAGAGTCCAAATGCCTAAGTGACTTCTACCAAATGGCTCTAATGGATAATTCTTCATTATGAATTTAACAATTTAACAAAATTTGACTAAGCATCTACTCAACAAAAGAAAGCAAATCTAGAAATCTTTTCTTTTTCATTCTTTGTAAATGTTTTCAGTCCCCAAATATATGCCAATCAACCCAATTCTGTTAGGATCTGACTAACATAGTAAATTGCACTAAGAACTCATTTGTGCTGCTTATGAGATAATGCACCATTGGATATCTGCTTTTTTCTTTATGATATCTATTTTAAGAGAAGAAAAAGAAGCATGGAGATCATAAGTACGTGACATCCCCTCAGTGTCTCAGTTTCCACATCTGTAAACGAGGAGATTTGACTGGATGACCTTTGTGACCCTTTCCAACTCTAAATCTACTCTTCTATGATCATACGACTCATGCTTCCACATATTGTTTAAGTGTTTAAACAATAAGAAATCCAACGATATTACTGAGTAGAAAGAAAACAAAGGAATAAATGATTTTATGAATGAAAGAGTATAATAAATCTACTTTCCAAATTTCTCTAGGTGTATCAGGCCATTGAAACACATTACCCACTCTTAAAAGTTTAGTACTCAAAGGGGCTGCAGGGACCATGAGGTCCAATACCCTCATAGGAGGTCTAGAGCAGTTAGGTGACTTACCCAAAGCAAACAATGGGCTAGTCCCACCGCTGACACTAGAGCAAAGCTCATCAAGCTGTGTGTGAGGATTATAGGATCAGGTTCAGTCTTTGAGTCCATACAAGGGAAACTTGTTCTCATTATGCAAGTGATAAAAGGCAATCTATGTAATGACTCCACCACAACCCTCTCCTAGACCAAACTCTAAAAGCTATGGTAGGTAGGAATTGAATAAAAATTTTAATATAAACTTTTTTTTGGAGGGAGATGGGTGGATTGACTAACTTTTAGAAATGGGGATATGAGGTAAAATCTAGTGATATGATGGCTCTGCTTAATTTCATTTTTGCATTTCATTTCCTATATCAAGCATATCTATTTATATATGTATACATGCACACGTATACATGTGTGTGGCATATGACATATGTACACACATATGTATTATATAAGCATATGCAATTCATAGGTATGTACATGTAGATATTGATATACATGATATTCAAAAAATCTCAGGGCAGATTTGACCTATTAAAAATCAATTACTTTTGGAGGACCCTGTATATTTGCACATACACACAATATTCAAACATAAGAAATTATTCAAAATGGAAAATCACCTTCTACAGTGACTCGGAATTCATGCATGGCAGTCCCTTTGTAATTCTTGGCCATGCAACGGTAATGTCCTTTATCTGTGTGAGTGACCTGTTCAATCTTCAAAGTCTTTCCAAAATTTTCTCGTTCTTCTCTTCCCTTGGGCAAATCTCCACCCACTTTCATCCAAGTGATCTGTGGAGTGGGCCTAGAAAATTAAAAAAAACAACTTTGACTAATAAGGACAAGGAAAAACTCCAATAATATTTCTCATGATCATGCCCAGTGGGAGAGTTTCTATGTCTCTATGCCCACTTTGACTCCTCACAGATGAATACAGAAATACAATGATAAAAGAGTGCCAGGTTATTTTGAATTTCTATGATTTTGCTGAGATACTCTCCATACAATCCCCAAGATCAAGAACTAAGCAGCATTATTCTCCTAAATTCTTGCTTCCCCATTTCTAGAGCCCTACATACTAGAAAGTGTAAAATAAGTGAGATTCAAAGACCTCAGGGTCATTTCAGTCAATACAAATAATATTTAATTTCATTTTAAAAATCTCTTTTCCTTTAAAATGAATAAGAATAGGATCCTGGAAGTCTATCCTATATGAATATTACCTTTTAACTGGATCTATGCCTGTGGGAAATTTTGCGGTTTCACTGTTGCTCCTGAATTGACTACAAGGTAAAATTTCAATTTTTCTCAAAAGGAAAAATAAACTAGCCACAACAACAAAAAAATCAATTTCTTAAGCTGCCTATTAGTAATCATTTGGTAAAACTGCTTTGTATGGTAGATTTGACCCGAGTTACGAGAAGATGACTCAGATTATACTTGAACGATTGCATGTAAGATGAATTTTAGTGTAAGGTAGATTTTAGTGAGTATAAAGTGGGTTTTTGTTATTATATCTTAGAGTTCAGTTTCCCAGGATCCATAGCCATAGCAGTCTCTTATTCCTAGATATTAGATATGAGTTCTCATGATTAGACTTCAAAACTTATCCACCATGAGTGCACAGTATCATATAATGACAAATAATATAAACTATATAGTTTAAATTTAAATTTAAATATAAAATAATATAATATAAATGATATAAAATGAATAATGTAAACATCCACTGCAGCCATGCAGTGAGATACCTCACTGGGTAACATAAACATGTGAGGCTGTTGCTGGTAATGTGCGCCTTTGTCTACTGCCCTATAAAGCACGTGGTCACTGATCGGTGAAGGGGGAGCCTTAGGGTTGAATGCACAAGCTGGAATGCTGTGTGTGCCTTGATCGGCCCCCATCATGGCTTGAGGGAAGCTGTGTTTGCCTCAACCCGTCCCCACTGAGACTTGAGGGGATTTAGGGGAATACAACAAGCTGTGGGCATCTCAGTTGACCCCATCTCACTGGCCACAGGAGTTGGTGCTCTCATTATCAGCAATTCTCTTCTGAGAAAACTAGACTAGAATAAAATAAGATTATTAACTCTTCCTAATGTTTTTCCTGTCTGATCAGATCAAGAGTGAACTTGTGTCAACAGCCCGCCTGTGTGCTGTTTATCTGTCTTACATTGATATCTTAGGGTCTCCTGACCAACAGCCAAAATTTTGTTCCACAAATTTAGCCATCTACCCTGCTTTTCATGTAAGGCCTCAGCTGTGCCTTATTTTTACTCCTTTTGTGATTGGACCACTTTAATAACCTGCACTTGGCAAGATCAGTTTTCACAATTTTACCTTTTGCTTCCCATGATGGTTGACTCTGTATGGGCTCAGTAGCAAAATACAACACAACCAAGAATAATAAAGATACTAACAAATGTTGCAATAACAACACAGTGGGAGGAAACAGAAGTCAGGGGGTGGAGAGTCTGTGGCCTTGAGGACACATGTGACCTTCTATGTCCTTGGGTGCAGCATTTTGATTGAGTCCAAGTTTCATAGAAGAAATCCTTAAACAGTCCATGAGATGTACCATCAGCCCTTCTGCTTGTCTCAGCTCTCCCAGGATTCATGAAAATGCCCCAGATGATCTTCTCCCATACCACGCATAACAGCATCTGCAAACTGCCTACTGGCACTACTGTACCCCAATCACCTACCCCTGCCTTATATCATCAAAACAGCTGTCTTCTATTTATCCAGGATTGTGGGACTGAGAACACGCTGCAAGAAATAGGAATGTAATGAGATTCCCAACAGGCTGCTGGGGCAGAACATTATCCTCTGGTTTCCTAAGCATACCACCTAACAGGATGTATACTCCAAGTCTCTAAACTGCTTACTTTTCAATCCTTCTGTTGGTGTGGCAATATGCCAAATCACAATCTGTTCTATACTTCAGGTATATGCAAACACACACACACACACACACACACACACACACTTGACATTTTCTTACGTTCAACTGTCCTGCTTTCTTTCCTTTTACTTCTATAAATCCTTTAGTCCTTCCTTAACCTAGCATACTCTAATATCAAAAGAGTTAGCTGGAAAATAAAAAACATTATTCGAGGAGTGTCATATATCACTGTGAATTCAGTTTACCTAGGAACATGTCTATGAGTCAAAAGCATTTCCAAGTCTATTGGATTTTGTGTGTCATATTATTATGCCTATTATTGTTTTTAATGGCCTCGTATATGTTAAGTGGATAGTGGGGGCACATCTGGTGTCCAAGGGTGACCTTGCCTTTATAGCTGAAATTGTTTATTCAAGCACATCAATCTTGGATTTCCAGGCTTAATGCGGCTCTTTGTTCAGTTGTTTTACCTATTTCATCCTTTTCTTCTTTTCTTCACTATGTTATATTATCTTTATTTTTCCTATCCTTAGTTTTACCTCTTATCATCCATAGGCATAAAACTGTTCTGTACATTTACAACGAGCTTAATACATTACAGAATTATATTCCTTTCTCTCCACTCATGCCAAGATTATAGATTCAATCTTTAAATGAATAACTTGACTTTTTCCAAACTTCCTTTTCCCCTGCCCTACACACATCTCAAATCCACAGCCTAACCCTGACAGCCATGGTAAATTATTTTTCTCTCACAGGGAATGCAACATTCCCAGAGATGGACAGGACCTCAGAGGTCATCTATTCCGAATGGCATCTCAATAGGAGTCCCCTGTACAACAACCCCAGCAAGTAATGATGCAGCCTCTGCCAGAAGAGACAGAATTCACTTTGTCCCAAGGCAGTGCATTCTACACAGAGGAAGCTGCAGGCTGTTGGGAAGCTTTTATTGAATCAAGTTAATTTTCTGTCAATACACCTACCTCCTGCTGTTCTTAGTTTTATCCTCTAGGGTCAAGCAGCATAAATATTCTTGAATTAGATAAACTTTAAAATATCTGAAAGAGACTGTCCTGCTAAGTCTTATTTTCTCATGGCCAAATATCCTAAGATCCTTCTCTTGAACCTTATGCCCTTTCATCATACTGATTAGACTGGCCAGAGGTGCTCTGGTTTATCAATACCCTTTGAAAAATATGGCTTCTAGAATTAAATATACTACTTTAGATTGTGTTTAATGACATCCAAAGACATAGAAATTATTATTTCTTTCATTCTGCATGCTATCCCTCTGTAAATGCTTCCTACAGCTATGCTGCACACCATAGTTCCATTTTGAGCTTCCAACTGTGGTCTATTAGGTGTCCATTTCCGTTCTTTGCCATACAGCAATAATGTCCTTTATCTTTGCAAATGACCTCAATCATCTTATATTTGTATCACTGGCATTACAATTTTGTCTGAGGACTTTCTAATTAATACATTTAACTTAGACTTGAAACCTCAGAGTCAACCCCAACACTTCCCTCTCCATCACACCTACTATCTAATAAGTTGTCAAGTCCTGTTGATTCAGCCTACAAAATGTCTTCAGAATTGTCCCTTTTCCTCCACTCACATGACTTGGTTGTTCAGTTTTTTCAATCTGGCTCTTCATAACCCCATTTTGGGTTTTCTTGACAAAGATACTGGAGGGTCTTGGCATTTCCTTCTTCAGTTCATTTTGCAGATCAAGACACTGAGGCAAACAGGGGCAAGGGACTTGCCCAGGGTCACACAGCTAGTAAGTGTCTGAGTCTAGATTAGAACTCAGGTTTTCCTGAATCCAATATTCTATCCTTTGTGCCACTTAGCTGTACTAACTTAGACTACTAACACTCAGTTTAGATAATCAACAATTCTTGCCTGGAATGTTGTAGCAATTTTCTAATTTGTTTCCCTGACTCTATTATTTCCCCTTTCCAAACAGTTCTTTACTCAACTATCAAAATATTCTTCCTAATGTGTAGATCTGCCCATGTTTCAATATCATCAAAAACTTGGTATGTCATCTGCCCCTTTCTTCCAGCAGTCACAGAGTGACTCTTAGCACAAATGAAAGTCTCTCATAACTTTCTTACGTGTATGGATCTTTTTGACAGCTGGTGAAATCTATGGCCCTTTTCTCAGAATAATGCTTTTAAAAGATGAAAATAAAAGATGTAGGGTCACACCATAAAAAAAATCACTTATCAAAACATAAAACTCTCTCACATACAGTCACAGACTCAGATTAAGAATCTGTAGTCTAGCAATACCATAACTATCCCCTACCCTAATTCTCTCCTATATATCAATAGGAGAGAATGAAGTACTAACCTCCATTCTAGCCTATCTTCTGAATTCAAAGGAAGGCATATACAAGCACACACACGCATACATACACAGAAACTTCAATTTAAAATACATATGTTAACATAAACACATGTAAAATGCAATTGAATTTTAAATGCTCTTTCCAGACACATTTTGATTTCATGTACTCCCTTTTACAGAGCCTGACTTGACAAGATTATGAAACATGTCCAATTACTCACAAGCCTTCAGCAAAACACTCCAACAGCAGAGTCCCCCCTTTGATTATGGTGACTGAAGAATGACTGCCAGAAGTTTCAGGAGGCAAAAGCATTCTGGGTTCTCTTTGCTTGATTGAATTTGCTGTTCAAATGGAAAAGAAAGCTTGAGTCCTTTACAACTGAGAGAGCCCTTTTCTGGAGCATGTAAGGCCTTCCCTTAACACACTTCAGTGACTTAAATAATGACATCTACTTTCCCATGAACACTTATTTTCACATCTACATGTAGCACAGGTCAGATCAAATAATTGTGGACAATATCCGGAGCTATAGAGGCTGTTATTCTGCTACATAATCAAACATTTTCCAAGGTCAAAGCATTTGTGTAGTCATTACTATCTAGAAACAGCTAGGTCGGTTGATGGCATCACTGTTTATATTTCACCAAAATCATACACATACACACACACACGCACACACACACACACATTGTATTCAGTCAGTTGTACTCTGAGTTCTCTCTCTCTTTGTCTCCCTCTCTCTCTCTGTCTCTGACTGTCTGTCTGTCTCTGTCCCCCATGTCTTTTTCTCTGAATATATACAAGCACATTATAGATACACACGTGTACACATATGTGGCTGAATGCAGCATGTACAATAAGTACATATACTTATAATTGCACAAGGAATCAGAGTCTCCCTTTTCTGTGTACAGTGCCTCGTTTCAGACTCCAGGTGCAAGAATAAGAGGGACCCATCTTCTTTTGTTCTGATTTTACAAATGAATAAAAATTTCAAGTTGTAGTCCTGGTTAATTTTTACAGACACATACTCACAAATACACACAAGTAAATGTCACAAAGTGGGGGGGGGAATAATATCTAGCAAACAGATCATTTGATTGTTTTCCCTTTTATCAAATATAAATCCTTTATACTTGTGATTTTAACAGAGTTTCTCTGTCCCTTTCCTTTTCTCTTAAAGTATACTTCATCTCCAGGCTTCCTTCCTGACTCTAGGATTTCTCTAAAATGCCTCTCAAATTCACTCCACCCCAGCATTTTACACATTAGAAGTAGCCATTCTTTCTCTTCACTGGTTGCTCTCAGAATCAACACTTTAAGGAGGGCACCCAAGCCACCTATGTCTTCCTTTTTCTCAAGGCCATGCTCCTAACTGACCTGGAGTTTTTGTCTGTGATTTTCCTATGCCAGGTTCCCCTCCAGACTCCCTGCTTCTCAGGTTTGTTTTATGTTTTATGTTTCTTTCCCTATCAGAATGTTTATCCCTTGAGGACAGGGACCATTTTTTTTCTGGCTTATATTTGAATTTGAATTAGCACAATACATGCACATAAGTACTTAATGAACACTCATTGACTAGAGAAGTAATTTTGCCACAGATAATACCAAGGCATTCCCCTTCTTCACCTACCTTTTGATGTCTCTTATGACATAATAATAACCCTCAAAGAAGCTTATAAATGCCATTAGATTATAAAATTTGCTTTGGACTGCAAAATTTACATTGGCCTCACTCACATTTCTCCAAGCTACTGATCCTCCTTGCTGATGGTCTTTGTTTCTACCTGCCTCTGTCCGTAGCACTGGGCGAATAGAATACAGTCCTGCTATAGCAAATGCACTCAAAATATCTCCACAGATGCACTTTCCAAAGAAAAACAGTTTATATTTCTAGTCTTACTGCTGATTCCTATTAGCCCTGATATTATTTTTAAGGTCCTAGGCAAGAAAATCAATGCTTATTTTCATAGTTGGAGAAAACCATTCTTGTACTTTTTTTTAAAGAAAACAATTTGCTATATGTATGTATATATGTGTGTGTATGAGTGTATACATACACACTGTATATGTGTATACCTGCCTGTCATCCAATACCTTTTCCTAGATAGCCAACTAACAATATATTGTAATCTTCCATTTTAAAGTCCATAACATGGAAAACTGTTGGAATCAATGGTTTGTACTTCATTTGGGGAAAAGGCTACCCAAATATTATTATTTGGGGGAATTTTTCCTTCAGAATCAGGAATAGAGTTTTATGAAGCTCACAAAAAATAAATTTAGTAAGCTAGAAATAATAATTCTAAATATAACCAAGAAAAAGAAGGGCAAAATTAAGTGAAAACTAACTACATGTCTGTTCAACTTACCCTTAGTAACATTCTGTCTGTGTGAACTCGAATCGTTAGCATGCTTTACTGAAATAAACAAAATGGAGACCAAATGCAAACATAACAACTGATATTGATAACAACAACATAACATAAAATAAAATAGAAAGCCACCCCCCCCCCAAAAAAAAGGGATGTAAGAATATCTAAAGGGCTAGGATCTTGACTTGTGATTTGATTGGTCTAGGGAACTCTCAAATGAGGGCACTCTCTCTACCAGTACAGGTCATCACCTCCTTTGAAATTCATAGTCTTAAGAGAATTTCCTCAACCACAGAAAGGTTAAATGATTATCCCAGAGTCGCCCACCAAGTGTGTGCCAGAGGCAGGACCTGAAGCAGTCTTTCTTAGTTTCATGGGCAGCTTTTTATGATCTACGCTACCTTGCCTCTCAAGGATAATGTATCTGATTATAATGTTTTTGGTGCCCACATTAAGGGTCCAAAATTCTGGTGGAAATGTTATATAGAGCTTCTTTTGATGAAACGCAGATCTGCCGTAGTGAGAATCTCACCCTACAGTAGAACATCCATTTCCAAGATTTCAGCAGGTTTTCATATCAAGAAAATAAAATTGTAATGTGAATCAACTCAAACAATGAATGAATAAGAACCAAAAAAAAATGTATTACTCAAATTTTATGTTATTGGGAATCATTCAAGTAACTGCTTTTTCTTCTTTCGTCTCCTATTAGCTATATTTTGGGAAAAATGGATTTCATATTAGCATCTTCAGCAAAAATGTGGCAATAAAAAAGAGAAGGGTGGTATATTTTGGAGGGGAACAAATGGACCAATGTTATTATTCTTCTCTAACTCTTGCCTTTTTACATGGATTTTTGTTCCCAGTGAACTTTCTGACCAAAATTAGACCATGGGGAAATTTTTGAAATCCTTGGAATCTCAATTTGTACCTTGCACATTGAAAAACACTCCATTTTATATTTCTCCAAGTAAAAACATTTGTTCAAATATTTTTTTTTTTCTGACTACAAGAAACAGAAACTTTCAGACCCTACAGCTGCAGACACTTCTTAGTAATCTGGATGAAGTCTTTAGAGCTGAGAAAAGAATAGAGAGGAGCATCAACCAGCATTCATCTATGTCAAACAAAATGTTATTAGGGAACGTGGAATATATTTGCATCAAGCATCATTAAGAATGGAAATGCAAACTATGGAGACTTACAACTGTTCACTGTCAGTTTCATTGGCATCTTCTGTACAATAGTTCGCAATCTTGGAAAGGCTGCAAAGCAGCAATAGTCACTGCGACTGTCGTTTTCTTCCACGTTTGCGAAGTACAGATCTCCTTTCTGGCTCATGTACACTCTTTCATCCTGTGGGATGTGCTGCAAATCTAAAAAAAAACAATACTCAAATTAGCAATTAAGGCCTGCATTTAGTCTTCCTAACTTGTTTGCCTACACAGATATCAAAATGTTCAAATCTAAAAAGGTCTCTCCAGCCTCACTCTTTTCCTTTCCCTCTTTTCTTCCTTAGACTCTGTTATCTCTTCCCATCTGCAAGACTGATTCATTTTTATCATTGTATTCTCAGCACCTAGCACTGTGCCTGGCAGGTATTAGATTCTTAATAAATGATCACTGAATTGAATTGAACTAGATTAAATTGGATTTGTTGTATTGGGCATGTGGAGAAGAGACAAAACAGGCATTTTGTTTTCTCCTCATCAAGGTTCTATCAGAGCCTAGTCACAAGAATCACAATGAGACACCCACTTAGCTAATCCCTACCACCTGCCATCATAAGAACCGAATTCACCTGTTTAGAACCCTATGCAAATATCAGTTCATTTTAAATAGAGTTGGTTAAGCCCTGGCATTACTGATGCTTACATTTTATTAAAAATATAAATTAAAGACACAGTTTAAAATGTAGGTTGGGAAAGAATTCAAGAGTTCAATTCCTGAATTTGTGTATAATTTGCTTTATTTTCACAAATCAAATGTGATACAAAATGCAGAAATCTTTGTCTACAATCTTTAGTGACAGATGAACACTAACATCACATTAAGCAGATTTTATTACTATAATAATGGTTTAAAAACAAAGGCTCAGATATACACTATATGTATATATATATGCATTTAGTGAACTGGGTTGAGTTGGTAGAATGAAATTGAACAGATTGAACATAACTTCTTTTCATGATAGATTCATATGCTAGACCACAGTTATACTGATAGGGCATTATGGTATTAATCTTTTCTGGAGATTTCAGCGTAACCGCCTTTCCAGTACTCTGTGGATCTAATTGTTAAACTCTTTTTTAATTCAATTTTGTAGGTTTCTCTGTTTATATAGGCCATGATTTTATTATCACCATCTGTTTCTGGGTTGTAATTGTCTATAATCCTGAAGATACTAAAATCACTACAGTAATTGGTAATAATTTTTATGCTTTCTGCCCCCCCAAAAAAATTGGCCAGATTTCTTATGTATGTCAGACTGTGTTATAAAGAATTAGCCTTACCAATATTGACTGTCCAGCCAATGACCACATGTCTCATCAGTGTCTATCCCTGCTCAACTACAAATCAACTAAAAAAAATGATCATTAAGCACTTCTTAGGGAATATGTGCCAGGTACTGTGATAATCTCTGGACATACAAAGACTGAAAGGAACATCATTCCTATCAAAGAGATTATTAACAAGTCATGAAAGAGGACATGCACATGTAAGGATATAAATAAAATAGGTTCAAGAGAACTGATTAGACATTCTGTCTATAAGATTCTATAAGCAGCATGTCCCTACCTCTGCACCTCTCTATATATTGAAGGACCGGGGTTGGAGTTGAGGGGTAAGAAAACAGTGTGGTTGGAGAACTAGCCTTGAGATCAATAAATCCTGTTTCTTACACATACTGGACATGTGACCGTGGGCAAATCATGTACCCTTTCAGGACCCCAGGTAAATACCTAAAATTCTATATTGTACCCCCCCAAAAAATGGTGCCTACATTGATAGAGAGAATTTCTGCATCCAGGAGTTCAATATAACAATGAAATCTCAGGTCCTTTTGTTATCCATGCCCTCCACCACTCTACACATGTAAGTGTGACTAAAAACTGCATTTCCCTGGAATAAGGGAATCATAGGGAGAGAAATATTGCTCTAAAGAGGCAGATTGGGAGAAATTCCGTAATTCATAGTCTTGGACAACTGCCTGGGGCATCGAGAGACTAAGGAAAGTACCTAGGGTCACACAGGCAGCAAATGTAACAGTTCTGAATCCAGGCCTTTCTGATCTCAATGCTAGTTCTTTACCTGCTATGCCATGTTTCCTCTGTATATAATATAATGTAACAAAATATCTTATAATATAAACATGTATGCATGCATATGGTGTCTGTATGTATATATATGAACACACACATATAATACATGCACATATACACGTGTGTGTACACACACACAAACACACACTGCATGGGCATGGGCATGCATAGATGTGTATGCACAGTAACGTATTTACAAATACCTATGTGTGTGTGTGTGTTATATAGGGAACTTAATAGGGACTAGATTTATAATTTCATTGATATAAGGCAGGGATGTCAAACCTGGAACCTCCAAAACTTCCACAGAACTCCCAGGTACCACCAGAATCAGATAAAATGTAATTGGGAATAATTTAATGAAATAAATTTAAAAATATCATAGATAATGTTAATGTCTGATTTTCTAAGCCAATACACTGCCAGCACAGATCTGTCCCTATTTTGTATTTGACATCACTGGAATATTAGGAATTCCCGGATGGGGAGACTACCTCTACTAATGCATTACAGGCACCTTTTCTGCAACTTAAAATCTTAGAGAGTGGTCTAGAGCACTGGAAGTCTCTCTCTCTCTCTCTCTCTCTCTCTCTCTCTCTCTCTCTCTCTCTCTCTCTCTCTCTCTCTCTCTGTCTCTCTCTCTCTGTCTGTCTCTGTCTCTCTCTGTCTCTGTCTCTCTCTCTCTCTCTCTCTCTCTGTCTCTCTCTCTCTCTCTCTCTGTCTCTCTCTGTCTCTCTCTGTCTCTCTCTCTCTCTTCATGTATCTGCTTCCACTGACGACTCAATGATCATAATTTCTGGCCTTGGTTACTTACTTTCTAAGTCTTGCGAGAGAGGAAACATAACACAGCAGATGAAGAGCTCACCACAGAAGCAAACTGACCTGTGGCGAAATCAGCCTCTAGCTTACAAACCGTACCTGAGGCTGGGCAAAGCATTTTATCTCAAATCCAGGCTATACTCTAGGACTAAAATTTGCAGAGCAGCTGCTGATTCACTTGGGTAGGTGGAGTTTCCTCTCTGTGAATGCCTTACAGCAATGAAATCACACATCCAGACCAACATAAAAACCCAAGTTTGTGAAAATTGAATTGTTGCCTTTTCGATAGAAGAAAACTCTACTCACCAATATTCATCCAGTATATGTGAAGTGGAGGGATGCCTTTGGGGGGATTGCAGTGTAGTACTATTGAATTCCCCTCTTCTACTTCCAGAGGTTCAATTTTTTCCTTTGGAAATTTAGGTATACCTGAGAAAAATATAAAATTTTCACTAATCCTTTTATCAGCAAGTAACACCCCTCATCCACTGGAGGAATTACCCACACTAGCCATCTCAACTTCAAACTTGCTTCATTTCATGATGCTGGAATGACACCTCCTCTATTACAGGGGCAGTTCACTACCACCAGCTCCCATGTTTTTCAATTTCTTATAGGCTCTGTCTTCCTCTATCATAATAGAAGTTCCTTGAATGCAGGGTTTCTATTACTTTCTGTTTGTATTTATATTACTTAGTAGGTTTTTAATAAATGCTTTACATCTGCCATTTCTCATTTTCTATCTATCTATCTATGTATCTATGTATCTATCTACCTACCTATCTATCTATCTATCATCTATCTATCTATCTATCTATCTATCTATCTATCTATCTATCTATCTGTTATCTAACTCTATCTTTACATATCTATCTCCTATACATGGTAGTAATATATTTTAAGTGATTTTTAAATGATAATTAATAGATGTTTTTTAAAGAAGCTTGTTGATGGCTTTTGTTTCCGCATCACAGTGATTTTTAGGTAACCTCCCTCCACCCCTCCCAATTCAAATTTAACCCTCTCTTGTAATAAAGAAAAACAGTTAAGTAAAACAAAGTGATGTAAATACCACATATGACAATGTGTAAAAAAAATCTGCACAAGCAATCAATTCCCTCTCTGGAAAGACACAGCATGTATGTTTTATTATCTATTTAGTAGGATTATGAATAATATTGTTACTATTATTATCACAGAGTTCATAAGTGATTGATTTTATTTTTCAATTATTTTATTTATGTGATTAGGTATTTTCCAATTACATGTAACATATATATATATATTTAAATTGAGTTGCAAATTCTCTCCCTTCCTCCTATTATACCCCTCCACCTCCTTAAGAAGGCAACCAATTTGGTTTTGATTATACATGTGAGGTCATGCAAAGCATGTTTTCACACTAGCTATGTTACAAAAGAAAATATAAACAAAATGATTAAAACAAAGTTTTGTTTTGTTTTGATATGATTTGATGTGTATTTATCATTCATCATTTTTTCTTTGGTGATGCTTATTATGTTTTTCTTTTTTTATCATGAGTACTTTGGAATTTTCTTGAATCATTGTCCTGATCAGAGCAGCTAAGTCTTTCACAGTTGATCATTGCTACAACAGTGCTGTTACTGTGGACAATGTTCTCCTGGTTCTTGCTTCAGTTGCTGTTCAGTCACTTTTTCAGTCATGTCTGACTTCATGATCCCATTTGGGGTTTTCTTGTCAAAGATGCTGGAGTGGTTCACAACTCCTTTTCCAAGTCATTTTATAGATGAGGAAACAGATAAACAGGGTTAAGTGAATTGAGCAGTGTTACACAGCTAGTAAATATCTGAAGTCAGATTTGAACTCAAGAAGAAAGTATTCCTGACGCTGGGATCTTCGCTCTCATTCATTGCATCACTTAGCAAAGAGTTTAGTGGTGGTGGTTGTTGCCATCTGCTCATTTTGTATCAGTTCATATAAGTCTTCATAGGTTTTTCTGAAACTATTCTTTTCATCATTTCTTATAGCACAATAATATTCCATCAGAATCATATACCATAACTTGTTAAGATATTTTCCAGATGATGAGCATCCCCTCAATTTCTAATTCCTTGCCATCATAAAAGGAGCTAATATAAATATTTTTGTATAAATAAGTCCTTTCCATTTTATTTCATCTCTTTGGGATATAGTCCTAGTGGTGGGATTGCTGGATCAAAGGGTATGCACAGTTTTATAGCCCTTTGGGTGTGGTTCCAAATTGTTTCTCCAGAATGGTTGAATTGGTTCATAACTCCACCAACAGTGCATTGTTTTTGTTTTTTTAGTTTTCAATACTGTTAATGTCTCTTTTGATTTTCAAAATTTCCATTTTCATGTCTAATTGGACATTTTTAATTTGTGCTTTTTTCTACTTTCTTTTAGTTGCATACCCAATTCATTGATCTGCTCTTTTTTTTTTTTTTAAATTATGTATGCACTGAGAGATATAAGTTTTCATGTAAGTAATGTTTTGCCTTCTAAAAATTCTGGTATATTGTCTCATTGTTGTCATTTTCTATAATGAAAGCATTGATTCTTTCTATGATTTGTTCTATGACCCATGCATTCCTTAGGATTAGATTATTTAATTTCTAACTAGTTTTAAATCTATGCTTCCATAGCCCTTTATTAAATGTATTTTTATTGTTAAATTATAGTTTGAGATGAGTGAATTTAATATTTCTGCTTTTCTTCATTAGATTATGAGATTTTTATGCCCTAATATACACTCAATTTTTGTGAAGATATGTGGTACAGCTGAGAAAAAGGTACACTCATTTCTATCCCATTCATTTTTCTGCAGAGATCTATCACATCTAACTTTTATGAAACTCAATTTATTTCCTTGACTTCTTCTTTATTTTTATAGTTAGATTTCTCTATTGCTAAATGGAAAAAAAAAAAGTTGAGGTCCCTTTCTAGTACAGTTTTATTGTCTATTTCCTCTGGTGACTCATTTAACTTCTCCTCTAAAAATATAAATGCTATACCATTTAGTGCACATATATTTAGTTGCAATATTCCTTCATTGTCTGTGGTGCCTTTTAGTAAGATGCAGTTCCCTGCTTATCATTTCTAATTAGATTTATTTTTGTTTTTGTTTTCTCTGAGATCAAACTTGCTACCCTTGCCTTTTGTACTTCACCTGATGCATAACAAATTCTGCTCCAGACACTTATTTTAAATCTGCATGTAACTTTTTCTTTGACTTGGAGCTTCATGTTAATGTTGGGCTATGTTCCCAGTGTGGGATTTGGGGAAAGACATTTTCTCAAGCTTCAAACTTTATGCACTGCTGTTTTCAGAGCTAGTTCTGAGGGTTTGTATGTTTTTGGTGTTTCTAAGGTTGTGCGACCTGGGAAGAAGTGTGATCGTTGATCACTTGGTGTGCATATGTGTCCTTACCCAGAAATGTCCTTTTCTCCCTTGGGGCCAGTAACAGTATAGCAATACTGTTCCTCAGGGTCCCTGATGCCCTGGGGCTATACATTTTACTGTTCTTCAGGGTTTCCACCCCCTAATGACTAAAAGTTCTCCTCTCTGCCTTGGAACTCTGACCCAGTATTGGATATAGGCAATCGAGTTACCCAACAGTATCTGGTCCTATATCTAGTGCATATATCTAATGATATATCCTATATATATAGGGGTATCTTATAATCTCATTTTAACTGGTTGCCATGTCGCCTTATTGTCTCTGGCTTGAGAGGTCCCAAAGCCCTATTGCTTCAGTCATCACCATTTAGTCCTACCACTGATGTTTCATCCACAGCATTTCTGGGTCAGCTTCCTCCCTCATGTCACAGATCTCTCTATTTGACCTCCTGTGTTGTTGTGGCCCAGAAGGATGTCTCAATCAGATCTTTTGTTGACTCTCCCACTCCAAAATTTGATCTGTGACTTTCTTTTAAAGTTCTTTGGAGGGTAATGCTGAGAGAGCTTGACTGAGTCCTTCCATACCCTGCCATCTTGGTTTCACTCCCCCCACCCCAGAAGTGACAAAAATGAATTTTAGCAATTTTTAAATGTTATTTTAAATGGCTAGTGTTCAATTGACAGTGTCAGTCTGATTAAATTAAGAACGAAGGTGTTGAGGATGGCAGGAATACATTACAAAAACCCCCAAATCCCTTGAATGAATGAAGAAAAAGAAAAGATAAACACTGAGCTGCATACTCCAGGTGTTTTCCAGAGGGAAATGAATCTGTGAAATGGACTGCCCTCTGAAGTAAAAGCATTTGCAGACCTTTGTAAGGTCCTTGAGTCCTTAACAGAAAGACAAGTCCTAACATAGCTGAATGGGCTTAAAACTACTATGCTGGTCAGCCAGTTATCACCATGAAAAATAAGTAAATAGCTTGATACCAGAACCAGCAAGATGAATCCCAGGCCAAATGCCAACATATAAATATTACATGAAAGCAATCATTAAGACTTGATTATGGAATTCTATTCCAGATCTTGGGGTCAGTAAGGCATGTGAAAGTTCATCCAATATATCTCCCTTCCTGATGGAATCTATCCAGGGGATAACTACATTCCTATATTCTGAGTAAAAAGGCCAAAGTTCACAACAGACTGCCATTATTTTTATTAGCCTAAAGAGCCAATACGTTTATTGGGATGTTTCTCCTTGGGAAGCTTGATATCTCCCTTTCACTGTTTTCCCTGTTCTTTTCCCCTTCTTCTCTAGAGGGTGAGGGAATTTGCTGACATTTCTCTAATCAGTGTACCAGCTGGGCACAATGAATCATGTTTTTGTCTCCTTTCAAGGACCCTTTCAGGCTCCTCTTTGCAGAGTGTATGTCATGTGTACAAGTGCAAGGCCTTTTCAAGTTCAGGCAACAGGCTTTGGTTGGCTTTGTATACTCAGTCACATGACAGCCCATCAAGAAAATCCCTCATCAACTTAAATTCACATTTCTTTTATCTTATTTCACTCAGCATTTTAGAGGAAAGTTACTATTTTTTCCCTAGAGAATACTGAAATTTATCCATAACTAATTTTTATAAGTTAATGTTTTAACATAAAAAAGTTTTATTGACGCTGTGGAAATTTATGTATTTCTTTTCTTTTTAATTGTTTCTTCTGAAACACCACTCCACTCCACCCCACCCACCACCACCAAAAGAATTCTTCCTTTGAACAAAGAAAAACAAACCATCACATTGGCCAGATCACAGAATGGCTGAAATGGAGAGTTGAAAAGGACCCCAGTGGCCATCTAGTCTAATTCATAACAGAAGGAATATCCCCCCACCACATATTCAAAAAGTGTATTTCAAAAAGCTTGAAGACTTCCAGGAGAGGAAATTTCAATTTTCAAGGCAGTCCATTTCACTTTGGGGCAGTTCTGATTATTAAGAAGGGGTTTTTTTTTTCTTTGTTTGTTTGTCTATTTTTTTGTTTTGCTTTGTTTCACTGACCTCAAAAAAGAATGTTGATTGTTTACAAATTCTAACCATTGTTCCTAATTCTGCCATCTGTCATCCAGAAAAAAAATATAATCTCTCCTTTATATGACAGTTTTTCAAATACCTGAAAACAATTTAATCTTCTGAGTACTCATGTCTCTTAGCTAAACAACTTCCTTCCCCTCAATCAATTCTTATAAGACATATCTCTGGACATTTTCTAACATCCACCATATCTTTTTTAAACTGTGGTACCAAGAACTGAATAAAATCCTCAATAAGATCTGATGAGGGAAGTAATGTAGCCTAAAATTATGTATGCTTTTTTGGCAGTTACTTTGAACCTCTTATTTATACTGGGCTGACAAGTCTACCATCATAGATAATGTTAATATGTAGTTTTCTAAGTCAATATGTAGTTACAAGGGTCAGTTTCTACTTAAGTAACTGAAATGCTCTAGTCTATTAAGACTTTTTTGGATTCTAATTCAGTCAGTATATTAGCTTTCCTTTTGAGCTTTGTACTCTCCTGAACACCTCCTACCATATAACCTTTGCACCGTGAATGAGTACACTTTTAGTCTGGTCCTCCAATTAGTTCTAAATATAGTTAATCTCTGTTTATTCCATATTTCTTCATTTTATATCAAGAATAGTACACAATATCTGAGCAAATGCTTGATAAAAATCTAAATAAATTTTATCTATACACATTATTCGGCCACTACCTTTTCTTGATGTAGTTACGCTGGCTCTTTGTAACCACTGCTTTCCTTTTCTGATGCTCACTAACCATTTTACAATGAATAGTGCCAGAATTTTCCAGAAAACAAAGTCAAATTCATAAGCCTGTAATTTGTTGAATCTGTTCTCTTTTTTGAAAATCAAGCTTGTGATCTTTTTTCTTATCTTGTGTCATCTCTCTTACTTGATAGTCCTTCAAATATCGCTAAGCATGGTTCAGTAATCACTACAAGTTATTTACTAGGAGTCAGGAAGTTTGAATTCATTAAGGACACATAGGTAGTTTCTTACTATTTTCTTACTTACCTTGGGCAATTCCCCCTTAGCCATTTTTATACTGACATTTCCAGTACAAAGCAGAATAGATCCAAAATAAGACTTGAGTAACTCTCTTTTTCACCCTATTGACAATTCTCGTTGTCCCATCACTTCCAAGCAGTAGTCTTATACATTCTCTGATCATACTTTTCCTTTCAATATAGCTCAACCATAACTACAACTTTAAGCATAACATTTAGCATTTGCACAACTACCGACAACACCACCACCACAGCACAAGTTTAAAAAGTAAGCATTGTAACTAGAAAGCACTTTAGCAGAGACAAGGCATAGACCACCATCTCACATCATATGCCAAGATAAGGTCAAAATGGATAAATTATTTAAATCTGATAGGTGACATCATGAGTAAATTAAGAGAGCACATCAGATCTGTGGATCAGAGAAGAGTTTATGACCAAACAAGACAGAAAGAGAATCACAGGAAGTAAAAGAGATAATTTTGATTGCCTAAAGCTAAAAAAAACTTTTACATGAACAATATTAATTCAGTCAAAAGCAAAAAGAAAATGGGAAACTAGGAAAAATATAGTAATTTTATCTGATAACGTCTTCATTTTGCAAATATGTAGGGAACTGAGAAATTTTTAAAATAAGAGTTATTCCCTATTTGATAAATGGTCAAATGATATAAACATACAGCTTTTAGAAGAAATCAAAGCTATCAATATTCATATAAAATATTCTAAATAATTATTTATTAGAGAAATGCAAATTAAAACAATTCTGAGGTACTATCTCATACCTGTCAGATTGCCTAACATGAAAGAAAAGAAAAATCAAAAATGGTGGAGGGTATATGGAAAGATTGGAATACTAATGCACTGTTGATAGAGTCATAAATGGCTCCAACCATTCTGGAGAATAATTTTAAAAAATTCACAAAGATATATAAAACTTTGCATACACTTTGACCCATCAATAAGACTAGTAGGTCTGTATTCCAAAGAGATTAATGAAAAGGTAAAATCACATATTTGTAGAAAATATTTGTAAGAACTCTCTTGTGATGTCAAAGAATTGGAAATTGAGGGGATGCCCATCAATTTGGTAGCTAGGTGGAGTAGTAGATAGTGTGCTGGGTCTGAAGTCACAAAGATAATGAGTTCAAATCCAGGCTTAGACAGTGACTACCTATGTGAGCCTGAGCAAGTCACTTAAATCTGTTTGCCTCTGTTTCCTCATCTATAAAATGAGCCAGAGAAGAAAATATCAAACTACTCTATTATCTTTGCCAAGAAAAGCCCAAATGGAGTCATAAAGAGTCAAATATGACTGAAATGAGTGAACAACAACAAACACCATCACCACTATCGATTGGAAAATGGCTGAAAAAAAGTTGTAGATGTAGATTGTACTATAAGAAATGACAAGCAGGATGTTTTCAGAAGGAAAAAAAAATTGGGAACTTATATGACTTCACCCCCAAAATTGAAAAGACTGACACAAAAAGTACTGAAAAGAACCAGGGGAACATTTTATACAGTAATAATTATAATAATATAATAACAATGATCAAATATGAAAAAATTAGATATTCTGATTAAGACAATAATCCAACACAATTCCAAAGGACTCATGATAAAAATGTTATAAATCTCCAGAGAAAGAACTGATGATCTCTGAATGTAGTTGGTAGCATACTTTTTCTTAAAAAAAGTGTGTATTCTTTTGTAACCTAATATGGAAATATGTCTTCCATGATTTGATATGTATAACTGATATCAAATTGCTTGCCTTTTCAAGGAGGAGAGAGGGATGAGAGGAAGGGAGAGAAGTTGGAACCAAAAATTTTTTTAAAAAAAGAATGATTGTTAAGACATTTTTACATGTAATTGGGAAATATTTAATGGAATAAATAAAAACATATTGAAAGGCTCACCAAAATAAATACCTTTGCTTGTCCTTGGGTTGCCTTGACAGAATCAGCTCATTTAGAAATTTAGCCATTCTTTTCGCATGAGGAATAAATACTTTGCCACCCTCTTATGAATACTTATATTTAAAATCTAATTTAATCAGTGAATTCCCTATGAAGACACATTGGTTCCTTGAAATAACTCCCATTTTGGTTTTTTATTAGAATTGTGTCTTAGGAGCTTCCTTTTTAGTAAACATTTCTAGTTTTACCCTCAGAGAGTCTAACTGTCCTTCCAATAAATGTTTTGAAATCAATTTGGACTTGACCAGGAAATTACCTATCACTCCCTTTAAATAATCTTAGTAATGTTAGAATTTTAGTATTGTTCTTGCATTCCTATTCTTGAGACATTTAATTTTAATTAGGTTGAGCTGAGCCTCACCCTGAGTCCCCAGACTGGGACTTTACTTCTAAACAGATCTTGCTTAACAAATATTCTTGCTTCTTTCGTTAAAATTTATGACAAACTGGATAATGAAGGATAAAACAACCAGAATGAGGTGAGCTTTCTTGACTGGATTTCCAAGGACTTCTAGAACCTCATGACCAGGTCTCATTCTTCATATAATTCCCCACCCCGACCTGTTTTTTTTTTTTTTCTCCTGAAAGTATAAAAGACCTTTTCTGTAACTTTTCTTATGCGGCATTATGTACTCAGAAATGGATGATCAAGGGTCACAGGCTGATGAAATATAACCTTTTTTCCCTCACTTATGAGTTTGATTTATTTCAGAAATAAAATACTCATGTCAGACTATGTTCAGATTTCCTCTTCTTTATTAAGTACAATATAGGAAAGACTGATCAGTTCTCTCCCACTCCAATAATTTAAAACCAGAAACCAGTTCTTACATATTAGTTCCAGAATTTAATTCTTTCTCTGTCTCTTGAAGGATAAATTTAAGAAGTTACATGCTATTCTGATTTGACAGAGAGAACTCCAAATGATATCTGGATAATTCAAGTCCTCATCATTTCTGACATCGTGTCATGTTTTCTTGCGATCTGTTTCCCAAACTTTTCGTCCATTTCCTCTTTTGGCCTAGGCTGCCTGTACTATAATACCAAAATCACTTTACCCCTCCCTTCATTAAATGCTTTCCAACATTCTTTCCCTGGGTTTTCTCACATGAGAATATGTTCTTAATGGATAATATGTCCTATCAAGGTTTAATCTATTTGTACATGATATATAGCAATCTAGAATCATGTTTCAGTTAAAAGTATTATCTCACAATGTCAAGAATAACTGACAGCATAATTACCTCTTTTCAATCTGAAAATGCAAGCAATATTCCGCACTCACAGTCCCCTGCCTTAGTATTTAAAATAACAAAATATTAAAGTTCGATGTTTCAATTTGTATCATTTTCTTATGATTCCAAAGTTTCCTGTTCCAATTTTAAAATTTGAATACGTATCTATTACAACCTACCATAAAAGAATGCAAGTCTTGTATTCCATAAGATTGGGAGCATTGAAATCAATAAGTGAATCAGTTTTCCCAAGAGGTCTCAAAACTAGAAGATGGAAAATGGAAGCAGCAACTTTCATGGAATATGGGAAGAGATGATAGGTGGGTCTATTTTGCTATGGAGTTAAATAATACAGTATTAAATTCTTTATCACTGAACCTCCTTCTTTGAACCCAGGGAAAATCTAATGATTCAGAGAGATAATGAAAGCACAAGGCCCTGGCGTCCACATTTCAATTTTAATCAAGCTTATTTAAGATATTGTTTAGCTTTCAAAGTTAGACATGGCATAGGTGAAAAATTCCATTTTACAAAAACTTCTCAAATCGCTTTAATCAGATGATACAGTCTCTAGAGTAGGGCTTTTTTTAAAATGTATTTTTAAATACATTCAAGTATTTAAAAACCGTAAATATTTGAAACAGCAGCACACAAAACAAATATGCTATGTGTCTCCCAGTCCATAGAAAATTTTGAATGGGCCCTAAAACCTTTAATGTACAAAGCTGAAGTTTTATATTAGAGGGCAGGTAAGTAGCTCAATGGATAGAGCACTGGGCAGACATTTCCTAGCTATGTGAGCCTGAGCAATTAACTTCATCCTGTTTGCCTCAATTTCTTCATGTGTAAAATGAGCGGGAGAAGGAAAGGGCAAACCATTCCAGTATCTCTGCCAAGAAAACCCCAAATGGGGTACTGAAGAGTCAGACACAACTGCAATGACCAAACAAAATTACATTAGTATATATCAAAATTTTGTTCCAACTCCAAATCTAAGATGATATGAACTTTAAAACAAACAAACCAACTAAATCAACAACAGTAATCATCTATTGGTTAACAAAATGCCTTGAGTCAATAGACAAAAGGTACAGTATCTTAATTCAATGCTATTTATGCAAAAAAAAAAAAACATGCTTATCAATTTCCTGAATAAAAGTTCATTGGAAAGGTTAACTCCAAGCTCCCAGGGCAATCTTTGAATGTGGTTAATACCAATTACTGCTATGCAGGTAGTCAGAGATTTTCACATTTTAGTGACATCATTTAAGGTATTGAATTCTTTTGTTTAAATATGCATTAGGCATATACTTTCAATCCCCATGGAATTATGAGTTCTTGAAAGTCAAAGTCTAGCTTTATTATTCTTTGTATCCTTAGCCACTAACATATTTCTGTGCATATATTAGGTGGTTAATCCATGGTGAATTGATTTGAAATCTAATTAACATGAACACTAACAAAACACAAAGGTTAATTAAAATGAAGAGAAAATAAAAGGGTCATTATTTGGTGTCTTTCATGAAGATGTCAATGAATCAAATATTTCGGATTTCTCTAAATCTGATGATGAAAAGAGAATCAGACCTCAGTTACCTGCCTGAAAGGAGAAATGGTTAGAATTTGTCGAGAAGTGGAATGGGATGTATTTTGAAATGTGATCCATTAAGCTTTAAGCAAGACTCTGTGTGTGTGTGTGTGTGTGTATGTGTGTGTGTGTGTGTGTGTATTTCCAGAGACGTTTTATCTAAGGAGAACATGAAAGCTGGAAAGCTTTCTCAACATTTGAAGAGAAAACTTTTAGAATTAAAATGTCAATTTTTTTACTAAAATTTGAAGGAAAACGCCTAGAGAATCCTTGCAATACATGTGCATTCATTGAAAAAGGTCTTATATTTGTTTTTGTTTTCCTACTGTCAGTAAGAAGGAAAAAAAAAATCCCAAGATAAAAATCAAAGGAAAAAAATCAAATTGTGTTTAATTCTGTTTTTCCTAAAATTTACAGTAACATTTTTAACTTCAAGACCAGAAAAAATAGTGAAAATGAACATTTGCTCTAATTATCCTTGGTTTCTGAAGTTACTATTAAATGCTTTTTGTAATACTTTAAGTAAAAATTTCAAAATATGATTTAAATTCATGGTCAAAGAAATATATGAAAAGAAATGAAAGCATGATAGCCTCATGGCCAGTGAGCCAGTGCCAGAATCAGTAAGACATAGGCTCTGTTCCTCCCTCTGATATGTGTATGTGTGACCCAGAGCAAGTCATTTGAAGTTCTCAGGGACTCAGGCAATTCTAAAAGTCTGAAATTTGCAGAGCAGATTCCACTCTGCATTGCTTTCTTCTTCAAAATCTCCCAAAGCAGTTCACTACAAGAAGAAACTCATAGACCTGCTCATATGAATGAATTTGTATGCACACACACAAACTTACATACACATACATACATGTATGACATATATGTACATGTGTATAGCTTAACACCAACCTGTGTGTTTATGTGTGAATATAAACATATTGTGCTATATGTATATATGTGCATATCTAATACCCTCCACACAAATTGATCTTCAGTATTCATTACTTATCATAGCATAAAGGTGACCCTGGGTACCTGAATGCTATGAAGTACTTGCCTCTTTGAGGAAGGGTTATATTTAGTGACACTGAATCTTCCTCAAATACATATTGGCTGTGTGTTCCATGAGTAATGGCAGTTAGGTGGCCCAATGGAAAGAACACTGGATTTGGAGTTGGAAAATCTGAATTCAAATCTTGTCTCATTTAGTTGTATGACACTTGGGCAAGTCAATGGCCTCTATCAACCTCTATTTGCTCATCTATAAAATAGCACCTATTTCCCAGTGTTATGATGAAGATGAAATGAAATACTCTTTTAAAGTGCTTTGAAACACAGAAAGTGTTATATATGCTAGCTATTCAAGAGGAACTACGAAGCAGTGGACAAAAGATTGAATTTGATGTCAAAGGATCTGGGTTACAATCTTAACTCTACTTAATATCTACCTGTATAACCATGCTTAACTTTCCTCACTGATAAAAGATACTTTGAAGGTATTCATTGTCACTGATGGGATGAGGATTAACTGAAAACTTCAGGCCAAGAGCATACTTTGCCACTTTCTTTCCCCTTTATATGACTCCATCATCATATATAGGAAAGTGTTTCTCAGAAAACTAGCCAAGGACATGAAATGTAGATACCTATCTTTATAAGAACATATACCAAGTGAGTCATGGCATGAGTCGGAGTTTCCTCCCATTTCCCTTTTTCTTTTATTAATTATTTACCCCTTTAACCAATTCTAGTACCCCAAATCCCAAAGTATAAATCTGATAATAGAAAGAAGAGATAATTCTCACTTCCCTATCATCACTACCATGGGGAAGGGGCGACAGGGAAGGGATCTAGACAATAACCATAATGCATATCAGAGGGAAAAGGGAAAAACTGGGAATCCATTTTGGGAGCAGCCATATTACTACTCTAATCTAGACTCAGACTATAGCATAGCTTTTAACTTCTGGGGACAGTAAAGAATATCCTCATTTAGATACCTCTTGTACACATTTTTTTCCTTTCTACTCTCTTACATAAAGATGCTGCCTTGCTATACAATCACTTGTTTAGAGAGGTCTTTGCTATTACATGTTGTGACTTAACTGGGTAGGGAGAACTGATCAAACCTAATTCTCATTTTTGAACTTCTAGAATTCATGGACATAATCCTTATTCAAATAATTATGGTGATGGCCATTAACTCAGTGATTCAAAAATAGATACAAGGGTGCTGGACCTAGAGTTAGGAGAGGTCTGTGTTTTAAAGATAACATCTACATGATCCCAAACAAGTCACTTAATACTTGTGAGCCTCAATTTTGTCACCTATAAACTGGAGATAATAATATTTATAACGCTATCTCAAAGGATTACTAATGGAACGTATGTAAAATGGTTTATAATCTTTAAATAAGTGTTAGCTACAGTAATAATGCTGACAAGTTAGTGAACACAACTATCTTAGAAGAACTGAATATTACAGGATAGCTGAAAGGCATATGGTGGGTGTGATAATCTTACAACACATTATTTATCAGCAAGATTATCAGGAAGAACCATAAAAAAGAATGTCATAGAATGTACAAGTGATGGAAAAGATGGGCTGTTCACTTGGCAAGAAAAAATAGTGATAGACAGTCTTTACACTTCACTGGCATCTGCTGGATATCAGGAGAAAGAAAGGAAATTTACCAGATTGTTGGGTGGACCCTCTCCCCAACATGCCAAACTCATAGAGGGTGATGACCAAGAATTCACAGAATGGCTTAGCATGGCTTAGTTTTCAACTATATTAGGTTGAAGAAACACTTGCACCAATGAGATCATGGATACAATTGAGTTCTTGAGTATTATTATATTCCTATAAATAAATGATAATATAACAATAAATATTTATAAATGTTTACTGTATGCAAGACACTGTTAAGTGCTTTAAAATTATTATCACATTTGATCCAAACCACAACCCTGCAAAGTAGGTGCTACTATTCCTATTTTATGGACAAGTAAACTGAGGCTGAGATAGGTTAAATGAATTGCTCAGTATCATATGGAGAGATAGTACCTGAGGCCAGATTTCAACTCATCCCTAACTTCAGGTCTGATGACTATGATACCTAACTTCCCCACAGAAGAAGTTGTTAAAAGGAAAATTCTATGTTTGAGTCTCTGCCCTGATTAAAGAGACAAAACTCAGAAAAAGAAAATTTAAAAGGTTTTTTTGTTTGCTTTTATTTTCTTATAATACAATAAGACATAAAAGTATTGGTGGGTAGGCCTACTGGGCCAACCTTGATTAGAGGAATGACCTGTACTTATAGAGAGGAGTGAGAGTCGTCAAAATGCATAGGGTATTTTGATTGAATCAATTGTGAGGAGGTACGATTAGGGCTAAAGAGATATGATTAGAGCTCATATATATTATTCTCTCTTGTATAACTACCCTCCCCAAAGTCAAGAAAGACTAAGACCTGAGCTTATTGAGAATGACTGCATTAGAGACCGATTTTACACAAGAAATAACATGTATTTGATAAAACAGAAATAAATGTTGAGTATATCACCTTTATACTGAAATTCAGTATCTTTAGTTCAATGAATGCAGGAGATTGCAGTATAGTGGCAAGAAGACTGATCTAAAATTAAACAAGCTGGATTCACAATTTGCCTCTTAATATTCTAGAAATCTTGGACAAGTGAACTAAAGTCTCTGGTCCTTAGTTTCCTCATCTGTAAAATGAGAAGTTGCACTAGACGATGGATGTCTAAAGTCAGTACAAATCTATCATGACATTAAAAGTGTCACTCGCAACTTCTGAAATGCGTATATGACACGTAGATCCATTCACAACTTAGGTTCTGAAGGTTATTCTAGCGAAAAATCAAGAGCAAATGAATTTCTCTTCTCTGTATGTCCATTTGTTGGTTTTACTAAAATTTCATAGGAACCTGCTATTTTTCTTATTCCCAGGATTAGAGATGTAAAGATATAACAGGTCTTTGAAAAAAGGTTAGAATGCTAGTTGAGTGTTTTTCCCAGAAAAAAGTCTTACATAGATTTAAAATAGATCTTCTTAATTCTTTCAGCTTAGAATACAGAAATATCAAATCTATGTATCAAGGAAGGGCTATCAATTTTGTTTTCTAAAAATATTTTATTTTGCTGAAAAAAAACATATATATGCATACACACACACACACAGACGCACACACACACACACACACACACACACACACACACACACATATTTTCCCCTAGCTCTAACTTCTTTCTAGGACTAGGTCATTTTCACTCTTATCCCATTTGTAGAGTCCTCCATTTTCAGGATAAGCCTAGGCCAGTCATGCTATACTGTACTCCCATCTATGTTTCTGTCCCATAGATATATGAGTACCTTCTCTTTCCAAATTTTCAACTCCCTTTTCCATGTTTTCTTCCCCCATTCAAATATGTCCTCCTTGAGAGAAAGGTCTGTCTTGATTTTGGCTAGCATTTGCCTGGCATGTGGTAAATCTTTAAGAAATATTGGTTGCCTCTCATCCTTTATGTAGTGGTAACATTGTGAAATAGAAATCAAATTCAAATAGCACTGTAAAAACAGCTCTCATGTCCAGGAAATAATAATGTCATATTTCATAACACTTTGCAATTTGGAAAGTACCTTCCTGAAAGAAATACTATGAAACAGTCAGTACTAGTAGAATTATCCCCATTTAAATGATGAAACGAATAAACAAAGGACCTAAGTGTATGAATGACTTGACCATAGTTATAAACTTGTAAATTTCAGAATCTTGGCTTCAACTCTGGTCTTCTGACTCCAAGCTCGGAAATGTTTTCCTCTGCACAGACTTGTTGTACTTTTGTAAACGTCCTTTTATTTATCTTTCCTTTAGTCAAATTAGATTTCTCTGAAGTACCTTTAGGGTCCTTGATTCCTGAGAGTGTATGCTGTTTTCCAAAGTTGTTTTTTTGTGTGTTTGTTTTTTTTCTTGTTTGCTTTTCTCCCTCTGTCATGCAATAGTTTGCCTGTCCTTTCTAAACAACACCAATATTTTCTTCTTCTTCTTTGGTAGCTCCATATCCAGAGAAGATAAGAAATGAAGTACAGAAATAAATTGACTGACTTCCTCTATGGCTACTTCTGCTTTTTACCATTGTCTGAAACTCCCTAGTTAATGAAGTAATTCTTCCTGTGAATCTCCTAAGTGACTAAATCATTGTATTATCCCCCAGTGGTCTTTCACACATAAGTCAAGTCAGTGAGTCTAGTTATTTATTAAGCAACTTCTTACGGCACTTTGCTAGTTTCTTTTTCCTCTGAGAAAACAAAGCCAAATGCAAAACAGTCTCTGTCCTCAAAAAATTTAAGTGAGATACATTAAGAACACACATAAATAAATAGAAAACGTATAGACAATAAGGACATTGTTTCAGTGGAATGGTCCAAGGGAGGCAGTAGCAATTAATACGCTTAGGAAAGACTTACGTCAAGATCTTCCCTGAGCAGGATTTTGAAATAAACCAGGGATGCTGAGCTCTGGAAGTGAGGAGGGACTTTTAAAGGGCAAGGCTGTTAGTTCATGCCAGACATGGGGAAGATAATATGCAAAAGCATCAAGGACAGAGATGGAAAGTAGTCATGTATGAGATGTAATAAGGAGTCTTATTTGACTGAGTGATAGAGATAAGAGAACCATGAGGCTAATCAACAAGGAAAGCTTGGTGCCAGATCATGTAGGACTTTTAATAAGGAGTTTGTACTTTAACTTAGAGGGAAGAGGGAGTTACTGGAGCCTCCTGAGATGGGAAGGGATATGGTTATAGCTATGCCTTAGGAATAACGCTTACTAACAATAATACTAATTATAAATAATGGTGACGATAACATTTACAAAGTGCTGTAAAGTTTGCAAAACACTTTACCAATATTATCTCATTTGCTTCTCATAATAACTGCACAAGGTAGGTGTTATGATTATCCCTGTTATCCAGACAAGATAACTGAGACAGAAATAAAGAAGTGCCTTGTCCTGGGTCACACATGTAACAAGTGTCTGGGCTGCCTCCTCATATCCATCCTCATTGCCAGAATACTACTTCACATTTTCATTATGGTGTCAGGACTATTACAATAGTCCTCTAAATGGTCCTTCCACCTCCAGTCTCTAAACATTCCAATCATTCCATTATACTTGAGTCAAAATAATTAGTTCACATCCTGATACTAATTCCCTGGTCATATTACTACTTATAGCTACAACTTTCAATATTTCTATTGTGTATATCAGATTAATATCCCCCCTCTGCTTTTATCTGCAATTAGAATCTAAGCATGGTTAGACTTGTTTAGTATCTGAATAGGAGGAGACCAAATGAGAATACTGGGTGTGGTAAATCTTGGGGAGATCATATAGCAAAATTATAATCAGAAGATTAGGGTTGGAACCTTGATTCTTCTGTTTACTACACTGGGCTTTTAGGCAAATCACTTAACCTCTTTGGCCCACAATTCCGTATGGACAAACTAAAGGAATTTGACTAAATGACCTCTAAGACCCCTTGCAATTTTACATCTATAATCCTCAGATTGGTTTCTGATTCCCTCAACAATCTGAACCTAACCAATGTAGTCATCATTATCTAGTAGAATATAAGGTCTTTGCACTCAAGGATTATTTCAATTTTTTTCCCCTTTACACTAGATTCTAGCAGAGGGGCAACTAGCTAGCAGAGTGGATAGAGTACTGGACTTTGAGTCAGTTGGACCTGAGACTTGAGTTCAAATGTGACCTCAGGCACTTACTAGTTGTATTAACCTGAGCAAGTCATTTAACCTCTGTTTAATGCACTGGAGAAGCAAATGGCAAACCACTGCGGTATCTTTGCAAAGAAAACCACCATGAATGGTTTTGGTGAGCTGTGGTCTGTTGGGTAAGAAAGAGTCTGAGATAACTGAATGACTAAACAACAGTAAGGCTCTACCAGAATAATTTGCCATATTATAGGTGCCTAATAAAAACCTGAATTGAACTGACTCATCAAGAGTCTATTTTTGAAGGGCTGTGTGTAGTTAGTACCAACCACTATGCACTGGTGAAGGATTTTCCTATTATTTACATCATTTGGATAACCTTTTTGCAGAAGAACATTATATATTTTGACTTCTTGTTCTGTTACTGAGATGGCCTGGTGTGCTTTTGAGTGTCATAGACTTCACTTGAATAAGCTTGGCAAATTGCTAATAGCCCGCCCCTCATCATGGTGAATATGTGTTATTGGGCTTACAGGCTGTAACAGTCCTGGGTCCAATGTTCTCTTTTAAATAGAGTTAATTTATTCCCATTTCCTGCATGGTACTCCATCAATCTGCTTAGGACAAAGGAGAAATAAGGCCGTTCTTTCTTTTAGCCCAAGAGCTTTCAATGACTTCATGCTAAGGAAGGACAGCCCACTCAGCACATTTCACTGTGGCCATTCACAGGCTCTGACAAATGAAAGCAACCACCCTTGCCTTAATTAAACACTCAAATCTCAAAGTTGCATGTATCAGCTAAGCAAATGGATCTTCTTTGGCTCATTTGCGTATAACAGGCAATAAGAACCGTATGCTATTATACCCCCCATCACTATGATAATAAGTTTACATCTGTCTTAGGAGGTAGTGCTCACAATAGAGTTATGCCTCCTTTTTGCTTTCTTTTTCTCCTGAGAGAAAGAATATAGTTAGAAGGTAAGATTGAGAGCAGTATTTCTCACTGTTTTTCATCTTATCTTGTGGGGTTTTTTTTTGTTTATTCTGACAATCAAGATGCCATTGTGTTATTGCAATGTTTCCTCACCTCAATGAATTTGTAATTTTATCAATGTAGGTACTCCCTCCCTGTCCCCTGCTCCTATCATAAACTATCCATCCATAGCCTCTAATCCTGTGCCTCGTTCATGTTCTCCCATAAATTCTCCACAGGGAGTCCATCCACCATGCTGGGGGTGGGGGAGCTTCCTTTAGCATTCTTCGTATTATGAGGCTTCCAATGCAAGCTTCCCGATCATTTTCACTAGGTGACTGAATCTCATCCTTGTCCTTTCATGAATCCGTTTGTGGATATCTTTCATATAATTTGTTGTAACAATCCCTTTGTGATAAACCTAGCCAAGTACTAAATGTCTTACCAAGAAAAGACTGAATGACTGGGTATGGATTTTTTGACTATTACAACTCATAAAACAAAGAAATACATAAAGTGTTTCACAGTCCCATGTTGCCCCACTGTGCTTCTATAGTGATGGTGGTAGGATGGGAAAAGGGGTCAGTCATCACAATAGAAAATGATACTGAAAATTGTTAGTCTGTTTAAAATATTTTGAGTAATTACTATTTGCCTAATCAATAAAATGGATTCATAATTGCATTACCTGAGAGAATTATTGTGAGAGAGGAAAATGTTTAAATATATAACTGCCTTTGTATATATTTCAGAAATACAGTTATATGTATATTGGCACAATGGATAGAGCATTAGACTTCAGATCAGAAACATTCATCTTCACGAGTTCAAGTCCGACCTCAGAAAATTTACCAGCCCTGTGGTCCTGGGAAAGTCACTTTATCCTATTGCCTCAGTTCAGCAACTGAAAAAATGATCTGGAAGAGGAAATGACAAACCATTCCAGTCTCTTTCCTGGGAGGCAAAATAGGGGCAGCTAGGTGGCACAGTGGATAGAGCACCTGGTGTGGAGTCAGAAAACCTGATTAGAAATCCTTCTTCAGATTCTTACTAGCTATATGACCCTTAACCCCTAATGCCTGAACAGAAAACAAAGAAAATGAAAAGAAACAAAGAAAACTCTGCAATGGGGTCATGGAGAGTGGTACATGACAGAACAGTAACAAAAGTATTTTATAAGCCAGGAAGTGCTATATAAAGAGAAGCAATTTCTATTATGTTCTCCTTAAATCTTCTTTTCTACCAGCCATTCACCTGCATCACACGCTGCTCAGTCCCCACCTGACCCTGGTTGTTCTCATGTATACGCACTACAGCTTGTCGGTGTCTCTCCTTAAATATGGTACCCAGGGTTTGGCGCCCTACATACAGATATATACCTACACACATTTGGTAATACTTTGTAGGGGGAACAAATGATGTGGGAGACTGGAAATGATTCGTAAGAAGTCTCTTTAATTCCTTCCTTCCTCTCTATCCACAGAGAGAATACAATTACATAATTCATTTGTCTTATATAATTAAGTTCAACCCCTAATCTCTTAACTGCAAGAGAACATTCTGTCTTAAATTATTTCAACAGATTCTGGGCTCTTCATTCTTTCTTCTTAGATATGAGTATGTTTCAAAGCTCTTAATTACAATTCCTTCAACCAGATCTTGACAATTATTTCTTTGCTATAAAACGCCTTTTCTACTTTTCTCCATAGCCACAGCTCTAGGCTTAGATCTCACCACCAGTAGAAAGTATTCTTTACCAGTAGGGAAATTTTCCTTCCCTGCCTTTGTAGCCCCAGATCCTACGTACTTATCACATAGAAGGTACTAAATAAATGCTTGATGAGAGATTGATTGATCATCCAGTTATGGGACTACTGCAAGAGATTAGTAGCCCCGAGTTTTAGGCTTATAAGAGAAGGGGAACATATGGAAATAAATATTTATATAGTAACCACTACATGCCAGGCACTGTTCTAAGAGCTTTTTATTTTCCAAATATTACTTTATGTTATCCTCACAACAATCCTGTGAGATGAATGCTGTCATTTTCCCCATTTTGTGCAGAAGAAAATGAGGCAAACAGAAATTAAGTGACTTGCCAAGGGTCAAAAGCTAGTAAGTGTCTGAGGACAGATTTGAATGGAGATCTTCCTGACTCTGTACCCAGGGCTCTGGCTACTTTGCCACCTAGCTGCCTATACAAATCACATCATCCTCACAAGGAATTCTAGTTCCTTTTTGGTATAGATATGGGAGACTTCTGCCTTCAGATAGTAAAAATTTTATCTTTCACTTATTTCTAAACTTTTCCTGACCACAAATACCCATCTCAATCCCTCCTGGATCTTCTTGGCAGCGGAGAAATTGAAGTGTTCGTTAGAGATAGCCATAAATACATGAGATAATGAGTGCTTATTAAAAATAACCTCCATTGCAAAAACTAAAATTAAAAAATATCAAATGGGTTTTACTTTGAGAAACTTACTTGGCACTATGAACTCAATTTCTTCTGACATGGCAGTTCCTAATTCATTAGAAGCGAAGCAGCGGTATTTCCCTTGAAAGTGAGTGATATGTCCCTCATTTAAGATCTTGAATGTGCCTGTGTTATTAGATGAAACAATCCGTGGATCAGAGAGGAGACTGAACGGCTCCTCATTCTTAGTCCAGTGAAACCTGAAAGAGGAAGTAAATGTGAAATTAAAAGAATGGGAAATTAGAATATTATGCTAGAATTTTAAAAAATACAGCATTCATTAATAGAGAAATCTATAAAAAATGACAAAATACATCCTGTAAAGAGAATACAAATGAGAGTCTTTATATATTGCAGAATGTTTAGAGGGGGGTTTTGAGAGAAATAATGAAGCACAGAGTGAGTTGTTACTAGTAAAATGAAAAGGACTTGGTAAAATGTATATAAATATGAAATTCATATGGATATAGATATTGATTTATAGAGATATAGACAAGCTATATATCTTTTTATATGGAGATCCATCTATCTATCTCTTCATATTTATACATACAAAGAAAAACTTGTATCATGTACATTATGATTCAGGAGCAGACCTTCAGGGTTTTTTTGCTTTTGTTTTTTTTTTTTTTTTAGTGATACTAGCTTATTAATCTTGAGCACACTTGGGAGGGTGATAATGTTGGTCTTTGAGGTTCATAATGGGGTGGATTGGAGGGCTTTGGAGTGATGGCCTGAGTTTGGGAGCAAGAGGAGTGAGGTGAGCTATAAAGGTAGGGTTCTTTCTTTGCTTGGATATAGGTAATCCATATGTGTTCTATATAACTGAGCTCTGTTGCCTGGCAACTGATTGCACCATTAAAGATAAAGGCACAGAGAAGTGGACAGGCAGGATGGAGCACTGGGTAGCACCCTCTTCCTGAAGCATCAGTTTCCCTGACCTAAGGGCTCTCAATCTTCTACAGTGCTCCTTGGTGCCTATAACTCCAACCCTGGTTCTGCTTCAACCACTACCGTTGCCTCAGCTTGATTTTCAACACCCTGGATACAGCCCAATGCGGGAGGCTTGCTGGAAGTGGGTGGAGGTGGGGCAGGACCCTTGCTCTTTAAGGTGGACAGTGCCCTGCAAAGGCTCTGCACCCTCTCTAGGTCAGTAAGCACTTTTCCCGGGATTCCACTGGCTGCTTGTCTGAGCCCTCCCTTTCTTCCAGCTCTTCCAGGACCTCTGGCCCTAGTTCCTTCTCTGCTAGCTCTCTGGATTCTGGCTCCTGAAAACTCTGATTGTAATTTCTGCTTCCTCCTTGAAGCACTGGATATGCATCTGCAGGACTGAAGTATGTGGTTGGCCTCAAGGTACTGCTCCTGGAGGGCACTGCAGACAGCCTGGGCAGGCATGCATACCCATTAGCTCAGCCTTGGGACCAGCTTGTTCCTGATGACCTGTGACTGTGACTGAGCACACCCAGGCAGCTCTGAAAGTGGTGCACAGTGCCCATGAGGCCACCCAGGCACTCCCGCACCACCTCCACCATGGTGGACAGCTTCTTTGGTAATATCACCACTGTCACCAGGGCTTCAGCCAAAGCCAGCACACCCTCCCCCATGGCCCCTCAAGATGCCCACATCCAAGCCAGCTTTGATCTGGTCCTACCCTGGTCCTCCCTCCACTGCTTATGCTCTGCGCAAGGTGAGACCCAGGTCCTGATGTGAGTACCAAGGCATAGAATAAAATAAGAACTCAATCACAAGGACTAGGACAGAAGTCAGTAGATTCAGTGAACAATGCTGCTCACTAGAAAGAATATATGATCAGAGCAAGACCAGTCACTAGGTAGATTTGATACTAAACCACTGATAAGGTCACTTCAAGTTATAACCTATTGACTATGACCTGTATGGGTTCTTATGCCTCCACTGTCTAGGAATCAGATTGGGTCCAGTGTTCACAAATAGTTTAAGTGGGATGACATGGAACAGCCCCAGGGACCAGGAGGGAAGGCAGTTATAACCATGGGCTATGTCTGTATTATTTCCTCAGTACAGGGAGGAAAATCTGGGATGAGGAAACTCCATTGACTAATATGACCTTGAAACTGTTTCGCAACTTAACAACATAAAGATTTGAACATAGAACTTGTTGAATATTTTGTCCAAGGTCATGTGGCCATGTAATGTTAATGAGATTAAAGACCTTCTTCACCCATTAATGGGCCTGCCCATTTAGGGAAGTTTGAGTAGGGGAGATTGGTAGGAAGGTCCATAACTTTTGTTAATGAGGCACTGGTTCTCAAGAGTTATAATGCCCTCTGGCTCTAAAAAGTGTATAAAGACTCTGAGGTGAGGTTGTACTTTGGGCCTTACTCATTGGAAGTGTTTGTTTGGCCAAACTAGACTCTGGGCAGCTTCTAAGGAGCCCCCTGACTTTGAAAACCCAGATGTTGGTGCTTCTCTCTCTGGTAACTATGTATGTATGTAATGGTCAGATGGTTGCATCTGTCTGTTGATCTCTGTTGCTTATGGTCAGATAGTTGGAAGCCCTGTATGTTGATTATTATATCTTTGTATTTTCTCTGAAGTTTAGGTACTGACTTTTTCCCCTGAACTAAGTGAATGATATACGTACATGATTAAAATGATTGCTGAGCTCTCAAAAGTTGTTTTCCTTTTAGAAAAGCAGATGTAAGAACCTGTAGAGCAGGCCCTCTTGTGTATGTCCAGGTGCTTCCTTTTACAAGCCAATAAGTAGAAAGAAGCAGCATAGAACTTGGGTCTTCTTGGCCCTAAGGCCTATCCATTTCTGTATCCATTTCCACATAGACTACCTCTTATCACACATGCACATATGTACATACAAAAATACACATGTTTATACTCTATACATATACGTATATGTCTGTGTATGTGTATCGCTATATTTAGGACACATATTGATATATACTGCATCTATTTACATATCATATGCATTATATATAGACATATTTATGCATGTATGTATAGATCTATCTCTATATATGTATATCTACTGATATATTTATATTTGTCTGTATCTATATAGATAGATATCCATCTTTCTCTCTACCTCTCTCTCTATCTATATCTTAGGTGCTCAATGGCAAATCTGTTTAATGGCTGGTCTTGCTCTAACCATGTACTCTACTCTGGGTCTGACAAGGAGTGTTTTTCTGTGTTCACTGTGACCATATCTAATGCTTTGGAAACTAAGAACAGTGACAAAGCTTTATTCTTCTTCCGTGTTAAGTCCCTGTGTTGATACTTTGCCCCACTATACTAGAACTAGAGTCTGATCCTGTTCTTGAATCTTCCCTAGAACTGAAGTTCTGTCACTAAATTCTAATCTCCACTGGTCTCAACTCTCTTATTCTAGATCTCTTGAAAACTGTCCATTAGTCTTACTGGATTTCTGTTCATGGCTGTTTCTTAAATGCCTGCTCTCCCTCACTATTTCAGGGTGGGCTGCCTACCTAATTCTGTGGATCCATTCATATTGTCACTCTGTGAATCTCTATCTTGAATTGATGGAAATATATATCTTTGGATGTAATCCCTTCATCTCAAAACTCCCTCTAGCAGCCTTTTAATAATAATAGTAAAGAAAAAGGTCTTTACTGAATTTGGTCCCAGTCCCTCTTTAAGATGATCTTTTGCTGCTCATTAGCCAATGTATACCATGTCTCCCATGTTTATTTTCACTTCCTTTGCTCCACTTGCTCCTATAGCCTAAAATGACCTTGCTTTTCATCTCCAGATATATGAATCCTTCAAAGGTCATTGAAACACCCTGGGAAATCTCTGTTAGATGCACTTATTTTAGGAACCACATGTGGTGTTGAAATATTTCTAAACAGTTTAATATATTTGTTGTCTATACAATTAAACTATAGGATTCTAGAAGTGAGGAACACAATCTTACATCTCTTTATTTGATTTATTTAACTGGGTACTTAACCCAGAGCTCTATGCAAATAGCAAGTACTCAAGAAATACTTGCTGAATTAATGTACAGATGAATGGACCCTCATGGAAAGTAAAGGTCATGAAGAAATCAAGAATAGTGATTGGATTATCACCGGTAAAATTGCAAGTTTTGATTTTGTTCATTTTCTATTGAGTAGATATTACACAGGGCAGACTTAATATTTAATGTTCCATGGAGTTATCAAAATATGATTTAAGGGGTGTTGAAAACATAATCAAGGTATAATGTCACCCAGAGAATGTTTAACATACTGTCAAATGATCAATTTTCATTAAGGATATGTCTCTCTTAGATGGATAGGAAGTCATGAGTCTGATCATCTGTAAAATGAGAATGTTATATAAAATGATCTCTAATGTCCCTTCCAGGTCTCAAATGTTGTCATCTTGTGATTTAGATATCCTAGTATATGAATTTATTCAGTATATTCATGTCTGAAGAAATGCATATAAATTAGATTTGTTTTAAACAGAATCATTTTAAAGTAGACTTCAAATAATCAATTAATCAATTACTTGCGAAGCAGCTAGTAATTTCCAGGCACTATGTTAGACAATGCGTACAAAGCTTAAAAGAGCCCCTATTCACAAGTAGCTAGGATTCTGATGGAAACAAGTGTATATAATGTATAAAACTGACTAACAAAACATATGAAAATTGATAAATGCAAAGTTTGGGAAGGATGACAGTGGCATTTAAGAGGATCAGGAAAGGCTTCACGCAGAAGATGGTGGTTGAGTTGAGACATAAAGGAGGAGAGAGACTTTATGAAGTGGAGGTAAGGAGCTAGTGATTTCCCAGGCCAAGCCCAGTTTATTCATTATTTGGGCCCAGACTGGCTCTGAGTGAATGTAAATTACAACTGTTTCTGTGTTAGCCAGAAATCCTGAGGGGCTACCCCTCCCAGATTATTGGAACTCAGGTCCTCCTGACTCCAGAACCAGTGTCCCATCTACTGTGCCAGCCCCTGAACAAACTCTTTAAGCTTCCATTTTGTGCTATGAATTTAAGTGAATTTTACAATATGTAGATAATAAAAGGAGATGAATTTTGTATATCTACATCTCTCAGACAGTTGTTCAATGATAATGATGTGATATGATATATGAAAAGCATCTGTAACAGCCTAGTTATGCCTTTCCCATACTTTCATCTGGGATATACTTGAGTTAATAGATTGGAGAAAGAAGGCATATGAATTATTGCTTCCTGATAGCTTCTTGCTTGTCTGATTTTTATAAAAGCACCATCCATAACATTTTCCATTCATGTGAAATCAGCTCTTCATGGAGATATCTTGAGAATTAATTCCTGAAAGCCTTTCAAATTGTGTCACCTCCTGCACAGGTTTATATATGGGTATTTGATGAGGTCTCACAACTTCCTTATCATTGTCATCATATAGTGCATATAGTAGTGATGAATGAGAGTCCAAACATAGTGATTTCTCTTTTATCACCAATGAAACTAGATCATTATTCTCCCATCAATCTACTCCATTTTGCACTTGATGGCTGTCTTCCCTTTCCTTCTATTAACACAGACTCTTCGGATGAGTTGGCATAATTTGATCCTATGTCAAGTGCTCAGTAGATTTTTTTTCTCTCAACCATTTTTTATTGTTTTGAAAAATAGTCCTGCTCAGAATCCTTCATCCTTTCCCCTCGTTCCACACCATCTTACAAATGAGTCTAAATGTTATTTTATTTTTCTCCTTAGTTACTAAATCTCTTCAACTAGCAATGAGATTATGAAGATTCTTCTTCTTTTTTTTTTTTTTTGTTTTTTTTACTCTTTCACCTATTTGTTGAGGTAACAGTTATGTATTGGTCAAACTGATAAAAGAAGTATATGTTTTTACTTTTGTCTATTTATCATCTTTCATTATTGATAGATTATTTAGAGACTTTCTGTTAATATTGTACACAGCAACTTCATTGCCATCTTTACCCTTGAACAAATGTTTATGGGGCATTATTTTGTTATTTCTTGTACCCAGATAATGAGTCTACACATGGACTGCTCATATTGAAGTAACCATATGTCTAAACCTATTCAGCCTCATCTAGTCTGTTAAGATATGGTCAATTTAATCTTTTTATGATTTTATTTATTTATTGGAATAATCAGCACCTTCAAACTCTGTTCTTGAAGAAAACACTATGGATATATAAGTTGTGTTCGTTCTTCTTGCTCAAAGAGGACCATGACATCAAAATGAAGACATGACTTTCAGTTGACTTTGGTTTGAGTGAGGGAGGGCTGTGCAAGGTCACCAACCTCACTTTCTTCTCAGTATTGGACTTTTCAGCAATCTATAATTCCTTGGTTTCCCTCATTTCTTGGGCCAGAATCATATTTTCATTTTTTCTCTTGTCCTTTTTTATGCCTACATTTACAAAGGAGTCATCAATAATAAAATATGGGCTACCTTGGGTTGGATCATTTTGTCACGTTCTTCATTGATTATTTTTTACTTCACCCTTTCCCACACTTGTTGGTAAATACACTGGGATTATCTGATAATTCCTTCATTTATCTCTTCAAATATAAAGTTATTTTTTTCAAATTATTTTTCCCATTTTGTTGAAATTGTGTTATCTTCTAGTTATATTTATAGTATGAAGCTAAATCTGGAAGTTAGATAATCTAGGAGCATTTAAAATCATGAATTGTACAAAGATTATATATTAAAAGTAGTAACAACCACATTGATTGTAAGAACTAGGTGATTTATAGCTCTAAATTGTGAAGTTACATGTGTGTATGTATCCATTCTTTTCATAAAAAATTCATCATTTAAGTCAACTTTTAATGCTCAACGTTTTCTTTTCTAATTTACCTAGACTGGTAGCAGATACACAATGTCCTCAGGTACATAATCAAAATCTTCTAGCTCCGTTGCACTTACAAAGGCTTGGATTCTACTGGTAAAGCTTTTGAGAATCCATTATCATCTTTAAGTTACTATAAAGCAACAATGCAGAACTTTTAAGGAGGGTCTCAAGGATGACATTTATTAAGTAAATCACTTAATGTCTAGATTATATATATGACCCTATTAGCCCACAATATAGTCCCTACATATATTAATTTTCTGGTGATAATCAAGGAGCAACTTATCTTTCTTGTCCAAATCTTTATGAATGTAAATCTATATGAAATCTAAAGAATATATAAATCTATAAAAAATGAAAAGAATAATATTAATTTTAGATCACATGCATAGTGCTTACAGAACACTTTCCTTATAACCTTTTCTTAATTGAATTAAACTGTTGATGTAAGCAGTAAAAATATTATCAGTCCCATTTTTCAGATAACAGCACTGAACGTTTTAGATGCCACATAAGTAATATGACTAGTATTGCATACATGACAAATGTGGGAAGCCAGGAAATCAATCCAGGTCCATTAACTCCTTCAAATCCAGTGCTCATTTCACTGAATAGTACTTCATCTAATACAGCAACAATAGATTTGTGGATATCTGATGTACATTACATGATGGCACCTTGGAGTTAAGAACATCTTGTTCAAGTCCTGCCTCTACTACATACTTTGCTGTGTAACTTTGAGAAGGCTATTAAAACTCTTAGCGGTTCAAGCTACTTTAAAACTTTACGGAAGAGTTTCTTGTTGGTTGAAGTGATAAAGGTGAACAAAATGAAGATTATGTAAACCATGCAAAAAGACTGGAATGAAGAGAGATAATACATAGTTATTTCTGAAAAACATCCACCCCTAAATTATTTTAGATCCCATCTATTTGCTGAATTAAAGAAACAAGAGAGATAAGTATTAGAGCTTTGGTTTCATTGGTGTAGAGAGTGCCAAGACAGAAACTTCCTCTCTCAATTTAGAACAGAACCTTCTATTCAAATGATCCAGTTAGATATTTACCTAGGGCACAGAACACAGAATTATACAACTGTTGATGATTTGGAACCCTGTTTTCTGCTACATATTAAAAATTGGTTTAATTTAGTGATCAGCTGAATAAAAATTCTCAAAAGAATTGCATGTTTACAGATGTGCATTATCGTTAAAAAAAATAAACCTATCACAAATTATGAAATCTCAGAATGTTATAATTAGAAAGCACTTTAGAGGTGATATAATTCATTCTAATTTTACAGACGAAGAACTTGAGTTCTGATGAGTTCAGATGACTAGCCCAACATTGCACATCAAATTAGTGCAACACCAGGATTAGAATCTAAAGTCTCTTGACTCCTTATTCAAGATTCTATCTTGTACTCCAAAACACCTCTCTTAATTTGAACGGATGTAGTGCAAGATTAACATGCCAGAGTTAAAAATAGATTTAAAGAGATACTGCATATTTTCTAAGTTTTATCCTTTATAGTAATACTCACGTTGGTTCCGGGTTTCCTTTGGCTTCACAGATAAACTGAAAGTATTCATCAAAAGGAAATGCGACTTGTACTGTTGACTGTTCCATGATTGTTGGGACCTGTTTAACTAAATTTAAAAATATGCACTTACCAATCAGACTTTCAAAATCATGTTAAAGCTGACTTTGCAAGAGCTATAATCATCTTTACTGACTACCATACTTGACAAGTAAAAGAATCAGCAAAAATTTGAATATCACCCCACAGTTAGAAGGAATATTTTATGCTTACAAATTCTTCTTACTATTTATAATGTTCTCTTAATGTATAATTTGTTACATACTCTTGCAAGTTATGAACAATTTCTTCTATCTGGATGTTTGAATAGCAATCTAGCTTCTCTTCAACTCAAATAGGCAGAACAGATTTTAAAAGAACCGCAAATTTGAAATAGAGTTTTCAATGACTTTTTTTAGCGTTTCTAATGACTGTGAGCAGGACATGCACAACTAGATATCTTAACATTAGTGTCACGTTTAAAAGCAGAGACAGAGCTGAAAGAGACTATAAAAGTCAGTCCAATTTATTTAGAGATGAGGGCACTTGGTCACATAGAGGGGATGTGAATGATGAAAGGTAACAAAACGAAGGACAGAGACCACAAGCTAGAACCCATGGCTCCCATTTCTGTTGTAGTACTCTTTACATTACACCACCTGCCCTATTTCTGTTTTCTGTCCATTTAAGCGACCTCTCTATATGTAATTATAGTCATTACTACTTGTGGTCAGGGAATGGGGCTTGAATTACAATCAACCTACAGCCTACATGGTTGTAAAGGTTCCTTAGAGTGAATATATGCTCAGAATTCGGCTCCTGCATGAAATCAGTGCTATTTGAGCTAGTAAATAATTGGTGGTAGTGGTAGTAATAGTAATAGTACTAGTAGTAGTAGTAGCAGTGGCAGTAGTAGGTAGTGGTTGTGGTGGTGGCAGTCATAGTAGCAGCAGCAGCAGCAGCAGCAACAGCAGTAGTAGTAGCAGTAGTAGCAGTAGCAGTAGCGGTAGCAGTAGCAGTAGTAGTAGTAGTAATAGTAGTTAGTAGTAGTAAAGTAAAAACAGCAGCAGTAATAGCACAAATAAGAGTGGCAATAAGAATACTGAGGTGGCAGAATTGCTAGAATCCAGGACTTATAGTCAGGAAGACCCAAGTCTGAATCATGCCTCAGATACTTAATAACTATAAGACCTTGGGCAAGTCACTTGATATCTCTGTGTCTCAGATTGTTCACCTATAAAATGAGAATAATAGCATTTACTTTTCAGGATTGTTATGAGGATTAAATGAGTGAACATATGTCAAGTTCTTTGCAAACCTAAAGCATTGTATAAATTCTAGTTATTAGTATTAGGAATGCCAGTAGCAGCAGCAGGTGACATTTAGATGATGCTTTAAAGTTTTCAAAACTGTCTGAATACTTACAACAACCCTGTGAGGTAAGAGCTATTTTTATTCCAAGAGATAACGGAATAATAATATAGAAGAAAACAGACTGAAAAAGGTTAAGAAATTTACTCGGTCATAAAGTGAGAGGTTTAGGAGAAACCTGGAGAGCTACAAAGAGGATATAAAATTGTGAGACCCTAGGAGAAGTATTTCCTTCTTTTTTAGTTTTAGCTTCCCCATCTATGATGTAAGGTGGTTGTTATCATCATGGAAAAATTATTATTATCAGCATCATCACTACTACTAATAATAAGAAGAGCAGGTATCATTGATGCAACCTTTCAGAATTATCAAATGATTTACATACACTATATAACTGGTCATGACAACTATTCTGGGAAGTATGTGCTGCCTTCATCACTATTCTAAATCTGGGGAAACGAAGTCTAAAAAAGGTTAAGAGACTTGCACAGGACCATATAGCTAATTGTCTAAGGTAGGATTAAACCCAAATTTTCCTAACTCCAAGTCGAGTGCTCTATTTACTTCATTCCTTCAATTAGACCATCTCTAAACTTTCTTCCAATTAAATGTGTCCGTCTCTTTGTTCAGCTGCTGACTTTCCCATGGTATATTAGCTCAAGTTCAATTTTTAGGCATGAGGTATGTGTAAATATTCATAAAATAAGAAAATGATTAATTATATTCATTGGGGCATGTGGCTTGTATGTGACTATGGCAACTCTTAGTCACAGTTTAATCCATCGTATTGCCCTTCAGATGACAAAGCTCTACATTACAGTTCAAGGTCATGAGGATAAATTATCATGGTAACCATCATTTAGATATCAGCTAATACCTTCTGAACACCATGTTCATTAGAGTATTATTCCTTCTCATATTTGCCTAGCTTGGAGAGGCTCAGATAAAGCTAATTATTCAGGGAATGGATCTAATAACCTTTGGGTCTTTATAGGAATATACATTCAACGTTTTAAATCCTTTTCTCCATAATTAAGCCAATTAGAGAGGCAGCAGACTCTTTGACATTCAAATGGGATATCTGAGTCAGCTGCATTTTCCAAGGAGGCTCTAGAGTCCCCGAAATGCTTGTATAAATATTCAGTTCCTCCAAAAACATTTCATCAGTATTTGACAACAATTGTTTTCAAAGTCCATTGCACTCTATGAATACTAAGGATTTTAACAAGTAAGCAAGACAGATAGGTGGTTCAGAATAATCAATAGTTTGTAGAAACCCCCTTTCCTCAAGGGAGGACTTTGGGGCTGATGGAGATGCTGCTGTGGGAAGGAGTGGGGTGGCTGCAGGGAAAAGAGGGAGGAGAATCAGAAGAGACAGGATCCTTGTTAAAGAGCCCAAACACAGGAAGGAAAAAGGAGAAAGGCCAAGTCTCACAGGGTTTCTTTGAAAAGACATTGTTTTCCTTACTCATTCTCCACTCCAACAATGAGCATGAAACCAAATGCACTTTCAAAAAGTGAAAAAAAAATCAGTGAGCCCTCCCCTCCCCTTTTTTTTAATATATTGAGAGCTGGAAGAGCCCTTTAATCTCATTTAGTCCAACATTTCCATGTTATAGGGAGAACACTGAGAGCCACTCAGTGACAAAGTGGTAGGATGCGATAGAACAAGACATGGATTGGGATGTAGAATCCCTGCTCTGTCACTTGGCCTTCTGTGACCTCAGATTTGTATTAATAAAATGAGGATGATAGACTCTCTCTCTCGCTCTGCCTCTTCCTCCCTCCATCCTCCTTCTCTCCATGTCTCTGTCTCTGTGTCTCAGTCACACAAACTTTTACCATGTATCTATTTCATCTTTATCTCAGTATCTATCTTTATCTTTCTGTCTACCCATATGATCTCTCTCTATATATACACACATATACATACACACATACATATACATAAACACATACCTATATAATATCTGTATGTATATATAAAGATAAAAATAAAATGAATAACGGCAATCCAAAGAATATGAAACCTCCTTTCAATTTTGAAAAATTGATAAGATCATTTCTGAGTACACAAAAAAATTATCCCTTTAAAATCTTTTATTTAAATATACAGGGAAAGCAGCTTAAAATCTGAAGTCACCTTTGAATTGCTCAAGTATCATCTGCACTAGCACCATTACACCAGAAGAGTCTCCTGTCAAAGAAAAGGAAGAGGAGGGACACTTTTTCCACTCTCTTGAACCCTAGCTTCTGCCAGACACTTATCTACCTGGTTTTCAGAATGAGGAAAAAAGCAGCAGTCATGGAATAGTTATGGTTGGGGTGGTTAAGGATGGGAGCGGTTCTACTAAGCAGCACAGGGTCCTCTGGATCATGAAGTTGAGTGGCATAGAATTTAAAAGGTTTTTTATTTCCCAAAATATAAATAGTAACAAACTGCTATTATATTTTAGTGATTTCATTGAAATTACTGGTTAAAAAAAGAAAAAATTCCCTCTGACAATACAAATTATTACTTGCTATGTAAACTAATACTCTTGGAGAATTCCCTAGGGCCATGAGAGTTAAATGAGTTGTCCAAGGTCACACAGTTAGCATGGGTCAGCATCGCACATGGAGCCAGGGTTTCCTGGCTCTCAGTACAATTTCTCTATCCATAATATGCAACTACCTTTCATTCTTTTTGCTTTTTAATCTATCTTTAATTATACCTTTTCAAGAAATATTTATTAGGTCCTAAATATTACCTGAGATTGGTATTTCAATGGCTGTTGTTAATTTTAACATGAAGAAAAACAGACATCTAATGTATCTTCTTCGGGTTAGCTGCATCTTCATAACTGTAGTTGTACCAGCAGTCTATCAAGAAGGAAAGATGACTGAAGTTCTTTCACTCTGTGTTCCAAAGAAAGGGGAGGATTTGAACCTAGAATGTCAGAAGACAATGACAAGAACAGTATTAGTCCATGTGTGCTCTGAAATATGATTAAATTTTTGAAACTTCATAAGCATGTTCTATTAGGTCATTTTTTTCAATTTTTTTTCTGACATGGTTCTCTGTATACATGTACACACCCCTCACCTTTGTCCCCATGTCAATTACACTATGCATGCAGGAACACTATCTCACATTGCCTGAGAAAGAAACGAGCAGTTAAAGCATTGGATTTTGGTAATCTTGCCTGTCAATTTTTGTTGTATAATTGAAGGAAGTGTTCCAATGGGAGAGAACGCAATTGTTCTAATGAATGAAAACAGTACATCCATGACCCCATTCATTAGCATGACCCCTTTCCATTAATTCTTTAAAATAGAACAGCTAATCCTATTTGATTCATTAATATTCATAACAAATATGATGCTTTGGTATTCTTGCTCTTTCATTCTGTGCTGTTCAAAGTCACCAATCTGGAAAGAAGAGGATTAGGGCTAGAGAAGGGGGAAACAAATGAACATGAGCTTGTCCAGTTACGAATATTCTTATTTTGGCCAAATTATGAGAAATAGGAATATAAAACATCTTCATTCTCTTAAGCTCACCTTCCATTAAGATTGGAACCTGATTCATGGAATTTAGATTAGGAAAGAATTTTAGAGGGCATCTACTCCAACCCACTCATTTGACAGATGGGAAAAAATAAATCTCCGAGAAATTAAGTGATTTGCCTAAGGTCACACTGGTAGTAAGAATCAGAGGCTGAATTTAAATCCAAATTTTCCTGATTCCAAGTTCTCTAATACACAGACTACACATTCTTTCCTTCTATGCCTTAAGAAATAATAGAGCAAATCAAAGTATCACCAAGAAGAGAAAAAAAACATCCCTACAAAGTGTGATGTGACAATTTGTCAAAACATAGGGTGCCTGTTTACCAAATTCCCATACTGTGTCAATTTCACCCAGAAGTTAGGGAAAACAACAACCACAAAAAAGCCACAACTAAAAGACAGAGTTGTTTTAGAGGTTGGAGGTAAGCAGTACAGAATATTCAGGATAAGACTGCTGTCAACAATGTTATAAGATACGGAGAGTTCAAAAAGGACAAGGATTTAAGAAACATTATCAGATTTGGCAACTAAATATTGTGGGTAACTTTGTAGTGAGGAATTTCAGTTTAGTGGAAATCAAATTGCAAAGGGTTAAAAGTGAGTAAAAGAAAAAGAAGTGGTCTTCTTCCTTTTTCCTGCTTTCTCTCCCCTTCTGGTTCTTCTCCACTTGACTTACTCCTTCTCCTTCGCCCCCGCTTCTTTTCCTTCTCTTCCTCCTTTTCCCTCTCCTTCTGTGATGCTTGTCTCAGAAAAGTAAGAATAATATAGGATTCTAGCTTGAAGACATGGTATGAGCCAGTAAGAGCAACCCTTTTCTTAGGATGGAAAACACGTGGGCATGTATGAAGGCAGACAGGAAGGAATAGGACAGAGAAAGCTCTAAAATCGGAGAGAGAGGTTATGATTGATGAGGCTTTCTGCTGGAGATGGGGACGGGAGAGGATGAGATGAAATTAAGGACACATGCAGAGGGCTAGCCTTGGCAAGGAGAAGGGGCACCTCATTGTCTGACACTGGAGATGGGAATGGGAGAAGTTGATATATAGTGTTATGGTGAAAAGAAGGGAAAAAGTATGAGATCATAATGAAAGTCCTCAGTTTTTGTTTTTTCCTCTAAGTAAGTGTCAGGATCCCCAGCTGAGACAGTGTGGAAAAGAAGTGTGAGAGATCTGAATTGAAAACAGAGTAATTTTCCTCACAACAACCCTAAGAAGTGATGATTGCAATGACTACTTTCCTTATTTTGCAGCTGAGCACACTGAAGGGTAGAGAGATTAAGTGCCCAACCTGAGATTATTAGTAAGAGGTAGAACAGGGACTTAACCTGTCAAACCAGCAGTCCTTCTACTTACAGGGGTGGGGAACCTGCAGCCTCAAGGCCACATGTGGCCTTCTAGATCCTCAAATGAAGCCCTTTGACTGAATTCAGTTTGTTCTGTGAAGTCTGGATTCAGTCAAAGGGCCACACTTGAGGACCTAGAGGGCCCCATGTGACCTCGAGGCTCCAAGTTCCCCACACCTGTAACTATATCACATCTCTGTCCCTTAGTAAAGCTAATTTATTCAAATGGAGCTTTTTCAGTACTCAGAGAATTATGTCTTTAAATGTTGTTATAATCCACTGCTTTAGGGGATGATATCAATTCCACCCCTCAGTATTCTCAGCTGTTCTCCAGTTAAAAACAAATGAAGTTATTTGAGATTATCCATGGAGTTGGCAGTCATAAAATAAGGTAGCTCCTTGTAAGGCTTTTGGTTCACATCAGTTTAAGATGGAATGGATATAGAAGAAAGATTTACTTTCTTGTCATTTTAATGTGTCTTTTTTCTTTATGAAAAGATGATGATAACAGGAAGCTGATGTAACTTCTTATAATTATGTGGTCCCCTCTAATGACAATTCATTATGTACTCTTTGGTTCCATTAAAAGTTGATGTTGATTGTTTTAGGGGCAGTTCATTTCTTTGTTTAATGAGCTGGCCTTTATTTGAGAAGACCAAATTGTTCAAAACTCTGATGCTATTAAGGAACTATGTATTTCCAGATTCATACACCATAAATTACTCCTTCCTGAAGCAGGAAATGAGAATATTAGAAATTCAAGTAAGTGAGAAAATGTTAAATTCCCATTAATCTTCCAAAGTGGGTTAGCATCCTTAAGTACCTCTAATTATTATATCAAAATAACTCATAGATACTAATTGCTCAATGATGATGGGCTAGGTGTGGAAATTCTAATGGTTTTCAGAAGACAGCCTCAGTCTCAGCTAGCTCATATAGGAATACTTGAAAGATCTGTAATTTTGTCATCAAAGGAAATTCAACAAAGATTTGATAGTTAAACCCTAGAGATTTCTATATTTCTTAATATTTTATTGTACAATGTTAGTTTGCTGTTATCTCATTGTTGTTATATTTTGTTTCTTCTTTTTAAAACGGTGTTTAAATAGAAATGACCCAGGAACATTTCTATCCTGTTACTATTCTTTTTTTCAATACTCAGTTCAATGTTGTACAGGTAGACAAATTATTTTTGATATTTTTGTTGAATAAATATGTGTTTTATATATGCAAATATGTAGGTGTATCTACATAGAGAGATTGAGAGACAAGACAGATACAGAAATAGATGTGTGTGTGTTCATCCTTCGTTGCCGAAGAAGACCATGCCATCAGAGAAATGATGACATGACTTGCACTTGACTTTGTTTTGAGTGAGGGAGGCCTGACAGAAACAGATAAAATGAAGACAAGTAGCCACTCAGAGACAGAGAGACAAATACAAAGAGAGATAAAAGAGAGAAACTAGACTCATCACATCAATAATATTGGTTTACAGATACAGCTGTTGGTATCTTGTCTGCAACATACAGTCTTGAAAGTTTCCAGGAGCACACATTCTGTGTCTTTCTCTCTGTGTGTGTCTCTGTCTCTGTCTGTCTGTCTTTCTCTTTCAGTGTGTCTCTTTCTGTCTTTGTCTCTCTCTTTGTCTCTCTATGTCTGTTTAACTGTCTTTCCCTGTCTCTTTTTCTCTCTCCCCTCCATCTCACTTCTTTCTCTATCTCTGGTTTCATTATTGAGATTTCAACCAATGTCTTCCTTGCTCTAAACCCAGTAATCTGTCCATTTACCCAAACTACTTCTTGTCAAGTGTTCTTATAAAAAAGGGATGGTGAATCCTATTCATATAATGCAGAACACGTCCGAGTCAACATCAACAAAGCTATCAATCTCCTGGGGTTGTTTAACGGTTAATTCCACATGTGACCTTATCTTTTTATAAGATTCTGATTTCATTTACCAGAGACATACATGTTAAAAGGATGTTACTTAAAAGCCACTAGTAATGAGAAATTGACCCCCTGCAGGGGTAGTTACATTAAAAGATGACAAAAGAGAGAACAGAAATAGCTTTCAGATTATACAAAGAAAAACTCTTTGTCATTTCACCATGCAAGATATGGAAAAGGCCTGCCTATTTAATATATCTATTTTGCAACATAAGATAAATGCAATTTTAAATCTCAATTTGTATTTCCTGGGCCGAAAATGAATTTCATATCACATTCTAGAACTCAGTGAAATTCACCAAGAGACCTGGTGAAAATGCTGAGTCTGAAATGAAAGACTAATAAGGTTCCTGGGCACAGCCAGAACCATAGCTGTCCCTCTTGACGACGTGAAGGCCATTTAACTCAAATCCCACGTGGTTGGCAATACAGCCCTAGAGCAGGCAAGGTTTTAATTAACTGTCTGCCAAAGCTGGCTATAAATAAATAAATAAATAGAGAATCTGTCTGCCTCCTGCTGCTCTTCTGTAGAAATAATAAAAGTCTCCAACTTCCTTCCCAAGGGGAATGAAAGTTCTTAGAGTCATATCAGATACACTCGTCACCAGATTTATTTCCCAAGAAAACAGAAATCTGAGTGATGATATTAAAAAGAAAATAAAGAAAAAAGCAGATGTTGAAGAAACCCATATGTTTAATTAATCTTGAATTAGAATCAAAAAAAGAATGTTTCTGTGCAATAATGTTTGTGTGTTGCCTTCTGTAAGAAAAAAAAAGCTATGCATTGCACTGTATTGTTTCTCCTTATTGCCATCACCAATACTTACTACTACTGCGGCTGTTACTGCTATCACTACATACTTTGTCTAAGACTCCAGGAAAATTTCAAACCACATATACAGGGCTCAGTTTATCTCAGAGGGAAGAAATTCTCTCTATTTATTTAGATGGTGTCTTTTCTATCTTTGTTCCTCAAATTATGATTGCATATTATGTCCAAACTGTAAGTCACTACCCCTTTGGTAAGAGGAAAAGGGTTAAAAATTCAATTTTGTGAAATATGTTTCAATCAAACTCCTAAGGTTAGTATCAGAAATGCCCAATGTGACACAGAAAATTTAAGAACTCTGGGTTTCAACGCTGTTTTTGATACTATCTATGTGATCTTAAGTAAGGCAGTTTCTTGCAATGTAGAATGGAGATTATAATACTCTTGACACCTATCTTAAAAGGGATATTGTGAGGAAAGAGCTTGGGAAATATAAATGGGAGATTTTATACATATATGTGTGTATACATGTATGTATGTATGTATTTATACATACATTTTATGTATACATGTATGCATATGTGTACAGTATTATATATGACAGAATATTGTGTGTGTATATATATTTATATATGAAACAGGCTCAGTTATAAGGCTGGAAGAGATTTAGATTATCAATAATGATAAGAAAAGCATTTAAGCTATTAAAGCTCAAGCTATTAAAATCTGAAGACAAAAAAAAGTTGAAGAATTTGAGGTCATTCAAAAGTATCACTTAACACAAATTCCAGAAATTATACGTAATACCTAAATGGATGGCAACATTAATAATGATGGTGCAAAAGACTAGTTTGTTTAGATTGGATTCTCAAAAAACCTTTTTTGAATTTGAATATGAGTTCAAGTAGCAAGCCCAATTATACAGAGACAGTATTACAAAAGAGTTGGTATTTGCCATAGTTATAGGGTGAATTAAGTGAGGGAGGGATGTGCAAAGTCACTGGCCTCACTTTCTCCTCTAGAGTCATCTGGGTCCAGAATGAGAACATTTTCCAAAAAAAGTTTTTCCTTTTTTTCTTAGCTTCCCTATTACTGTGGAGGGTCTCCCTATCTTCAGTCACCTAGTTTTGTGACCTAGGTGTCATCAAAAACTCCACATTCTTTTTTTATTCCCAATATCCAATCAGCTACTAAGTCCTTTCCTTTTTCACCTGCTAAGTATCTCTCACATATGTTTCCTTCTTCCCTCTGTCATTGCCACCCTTCTGGTACAGCCTTCATCATATGACACCTGGATTAATCAAACAGCTGGCTGTGTAGTCCCGAGTTTCAGTTGATCCTCCACTCAACTGTCACAAAATAAACCCAAATGACTACGCCCTTTTCTCAGGTACTTTTATTAAGTTCACCTGGTGCTTCCACATAAAAAGTACTTAGATTTCATTTTTGGATTTAGCATTTTCTCTGACTTTTTTAACCTCCAGAACCTCTCCTATAGGGATTATGAACAAGAGATAGGGCAATTTCAGAAGCCTCCATGGTCTAGGTCACCAAGAACTCAAATGAGGTAAAAATGCAATCCATAATGCCCACTCAGCACCCCCTTCCTCAATGTCCAGTGAGTTACCATTGTGGTAGCAGGACTGAAAAAGTCTACTTATGGGCTCACAGCAGAGACTCAACAAGCAGAAGTTTGCTCAGGCTGCTACAATAGTGAGGAGCTCTACAACAGATTGGAACTGGAGCACTCTGTGCCTTAACAGAACTCAGGCAGAGAACTGGGGAAACTGGGCCTTGAGACCTGTGTGAGAATGGGAGACACTTGACTAAGCTTGGGGAAGAGAGTTTATAATTCAAATGGGGATATTCCCCCAGCCCCTCTCATCCCCACTGAAATTATGTCACTCACATAATTTATGGCAGAGACCAAGTCTGTAAATCTTGACTTGCCCAGCTAGGAAGAAGACTGAGACAGATTGGAAATCAAGCCCCCAGGGAACATTAAAGGGAAAGGTGTCAGAAAGTAAGCAATATGGAGAAAAAAGGAAGAAAAAAGATTATAATTATCAAATATCTCAGAAGGAAAAAAATTCAATTAAATACTTGAAACAAAAGAAGAATGAACAATAGGGTATGTGAGTGTATGTATACACAAATATGCATGCATGTATATGTGTGTACATATGCAGACATACATATATATGAACACATATCTATATAATCTAGATGTTTCAGCATATTTAACTCTTCATGATCCAAAGATACTGATGGGGTTTGCATTTCCTTCTCTAGCTCATTTTATAAATGAGGAACTGAGATAAACAGAGCTAAGTGACTTGCACAGGGTCACATACCTAGTAAGTAAAAGTGTCAGAGGGCAGATCTGAATTCACATCTTCCTGACTTCGGGTCTGGCACTCTATACACTGCACCACCTAACTGAATGCATGCAGACATATATGTATATATGTGTACATAGGTCACCTAGCTGCCTGTTATATGTGTGTATGTGTATGTTTGTATAACAGAAGGGAATATTTCCTACTGATTTGGTAAAAAAAAAAAAATCAGACATCCATGAATAAATATTTCAAGAAAAAGGAAAATAGGTAAAAACCTAATGATTCACAAGACCATGTAGATTCTGAAGAGAGCATGGACTCTAAATGATTTAAAAGGGAAATAAAAATATTGAAAGCAAAATTTATGACCGGAACAGCAAAAAATAATTGGCAGAGTAGAAAATCTTGAATATACAGGAGCAAATCTTACTAAAGAAACAAAAGAAAGTAACTTATCATGAATGCAAATTCATAGAGGTAAAGGACAAATTGGACGAAAGAAAAGTAAAAATAATAATATCAATAACAAAACAATATATGAAGAAAACATGACCTAAATTTAAGCAAAATATTGATTTTCAAGACAATTCATAGAAACAGCTTAAGGTTTATAGGACTCCCAGAACCACACAGCAAGTCCAAAGCCAACTTCATAATTAAAGCAATGATACAAATTTCTGAACACAAAAAGCGATGTCCAATAAAAAATTAAATAGAATACTTTTAGAAAACAATTATGCTGAAAACCCAAAAACATAAAGTGGTAAAATTTAACAATTACATTGACAAACAGAACATTCTGTAAGTGACCAGGACAGAGAGGTTCATTCATAAAGGAAATGAAATGAATATTACACAAGACTCTTCTGCACTCACCACAAACCAAAAGAATGAATGGTATTCCAAACAATAAAGAAGTATGAGATTCAATTCAAAGTGACTTATCTATCGAATATGATTTTAACAATATTCATGAAAAATTAGATATTCCATGGAAATGTTTGAAACAGTTTTAGAAAGAAAACCAAACTTTGAGCAATCAATTGCTCCTCAAACATCAAAGACAACAGCAAAAACAATGAAAAGATACACAAATGAATCAACCAAGACCAACGAAAATAAAGAAACCAGAGAGAACATTAAGAGTGATTTCTTTCTAAATACATATGAGACAAAGGGGGTGGAAGCAGAAGTGAAAATGAAGAAATGGGCTTGAAACACTGGGGGCTAAAGCAACACTCCTCTTACAGTGATTGTTGGTGTTATTGTTATGGGATATGATTTCTGAATGTGATGAAGGTGCGTAAAAAGAAGACAGGAGAAGGAAGACAGAAGGGAATATGTGATGTTCCCTAATGACATGAAAGTTTAACAATAAAGGGGGAAGGGAGAAAAGAAATCTCCTATAGTGTCTCTATAGAGTAGACAGAGAAGATCAGGTGAAGACACACAGAAATGATTTGGAATAAAGGGAAAAGTAATGAAGAAATATTGTCTTGATGATGGGAAAGTTTAGCACAGTGAGTATAACTCTAGACCTGGAGTTTAGAAATGAGTTCAATTTGGTCTGTGACATGTACTGGCTGTGTGACCCTAGGCAAGTCATTTAACCACTATCTGCCAAAGTTTTCACAACTGTAAAATGGGAATAAGGATAGCGACTATCTCACTGACTCAAATGAGATAATAATTTTAAAATGCTTAGTTAGCATTATGCCCAGAGAAAAATGAATTGTTAATACATGTTTATTCCCTTCCCTCTTCCTTCCCATGGGACAAGAGAGATATTTTATAAAAGGTGATGGAGATTTTACACTGAGTACAATCTTCTGTGGTATGCTACTAGAGAGACCCCACTCCTTCAAACTCAAGGGAAAGGGAATCAATTCCTGGTGACAATCAACAAAAAAGAGTTGAAAGGCATAGACTCAAGGAAGAAATTTTGAGAAAAATGGGAAAAAATGACCAAGGGAAAGACAAAAGTCAGTAAGGAATTGCACAATCAGAAACAGACACAGGAAAATTCCTACCACAGGGCAAAAATTCTCTCTATCACCAGCAGGAATTGGCATTTCTAATATTGGGACATATTAATAAAAAAAAAGATGAACAAGATCTACAAAACAATGATTAATAAGAAAGAACTTAAAGTAGAAGATTAAAGAACTAAATAGACATTTAATGCTTAGGACGCCAAAAAAAAAACTAACCCTAAAATAATAAAATTTAAAAGACAAAATTTCTATAAACTTTATAGAAATAATGAACTAAAAACTGTTTCTTCAAAATGACCAAAAATGATCAATCAAAGCCTTTTAATCAATCTTATAAAAATATGAGTGCAGAAAAATCAAATAAAATAGCAAATGAACAAGGTGAAATCATAATATAAGCAAAATAAAGAAAATAAGTTTTATAAATGGTTGCATGCTAATAAAACAAAGAACAAAAGCAAAAAGAATAATATTTTCAAAATATAAAATTGCCAAATGGATCAAAAAGGAACTGCAATCTGTTTTTAGGAAAGGAAAAAGAGGCAGTTTTATAAGAATTATCAAAGGGGAATAAAAAAGGACACTTCCAAAACTTGCTGGATTCACAGAATACTATCAGGTTTTAAAGGACAATTGCTCACCAACTGAGAAATAAAACAACTTATTTATTTATTTTTTTGTTTTAATGACAGTCTTAATAACTAAGCCATATGATGAAAAAGCATATGGGAACTATGGAAGAAAATGATTACTAAATGCAAATTTAAAAAAAAAAACTTTAAAGAGATCTTATAAAGTATCTCAATACAAAAATAGTCCAAAAGGCTACCACAGACAATATCTGTATGGATTTAGTCAATAATATATTGACATAAATGCATGACTGAAACATATAGCTTTGATTAATGGAAAGCAACAACTTAAAACCAAGCCACTGACACAAGAAATAACAGAAGAGGTTACTCTGAAGGTGCCTCTACTTATTTATGAAAGTCATTAATTAAATTTAATCTCATTGATGTCAATGCTTCTTTTTTTGTTTGTTTTTATATACCTAACACCTATTGAACAGTGTCTCATACCTATTAAGTGTTCTCGTTGTTCGATCATTTTATTTATGACTGAGATGCTTTTGTTTTTTGGCAGTGGAGCAGAGGGAACAATTCTTGGCAAAAATACTGTACTGGTCTGCCATTTCCTTCTCCAGTTCATTTTACAGAAAAGGAAACAGGCAAACTGGGTTAAGTGACTTGCCTAGGGTCACGTAGTTTTAGTAAGTGTGTGAGGATAGAATTGAACTTGGTTCTTACGGACTTCAGACCCAGCACTCTACCCACTATTCCACCTAGCTGCCTCAAAATACATGTTTAATAAATGATTTTTTTATTACATAGCAAAATTTATTACATAGCAAAACAATAGCTGGTAACTAGAATTTTATACATATATATATATATATGTAAACTATCTTCTATGGACTTTCAGGTGATTAATCACAATAGAACAAATACAAACAAATATTATTTTTGGAAATTCAACCAATATACTCTGCTTGTACTAGATCATTAATGCCAGAAAGAATATATGTAAACAATTACCAAGACATAACAGTGTTCCTAAGGATTTTTACTGTGGGAGATAATAACATGTCAACTATCCACAATCTCCAAACTACACAGAACAAAAACTTTCAAAACATAAAGATCTAGAAGAGGAAGATTAAATTATAATCATGTGGGGAAAGAATGAGGCAATGTATTCCTTATGTCTCTAATAGTAGCTGTACCAAAGAAGCTTTTAGTGTGCCTTATAGACTATGATAAATGTTTAAAATGACAAAAAAGGATATTTATGTTATCTGTCTCTGCCATAGTGCAATTAACAATTAAAAATAATAACAAGTTAATGGATTATTAAGATCCTTTATAAATGAACACCAGTAAAAGATTAATCAACATCACTCCCACCACTACCATCACCACCACCATCATCATCACCATTATCACCATCATTATTATAACATACCATAATTATATTTCACTTCAAGAAATGCAATGAACTCGATATGCATTACCCCATGCCATTCCCAACAATTCTTTAGTTAAGTGCTATATTTGGCCCATTGCATTTCTGAAATAACAGACTCAGAGAGGCTACTTAACTTTCTGAGTGTCCTGCTTGCCCCAGGTTTGTTGAAAAGATCTATCTAAAGGGAAATACACAAAGGGATACACAAAAAGATTTGCTAATTAGCTGTAGATAGTTGGAAATCTGCATCTCATAATGGGAAAGCAAATAATCATTGTTCTTTGATAATATTAATTCGAATGATGACAAATGATGTTGTGATATATCAGTTCAACATACTTCACAAAGTTAGTGTTAGGAATTTAATCCTGACAACTAGCATCATGACCTTATCTAGAAATACTAAATTGATGGGCTGCAGGAATGCTCCAAAGGATTTAGAGAATCTCATTACTTTTGAATGCTAAAATGTTGAATCTGAATTTAAACTCATTCTCCTATTTCATTGAAATTTTTCTAATAGTGATCCATAAAAATTGGAGAAAATAGTTTTCATAGTGGATTGGGAGTAGGAAATAGGAAATAGGGAGATAATAATTTAAAAATTGAGGAGTTTTTTGGGGGGAATGGGATAAAATGGGAATGAGATAAAAGCAACTTAAATAAGAATTTTGGAGCTGATCATTTTTTAAAATCCATACAAACAGTTGCACTTAGTTCGAAGATACTCAAACAATAGTCCCTCTTCCACCAAGTCTTAAAAAGAAAACAAGAAATGTTTATAGTCAAGAATTGCTTTGCTGACTTTCCATTCCACTTGGAGACAATATTCAGCTGTCTTGCCTGCCATCACTGCCAGAGAGAAGATCTCATTTACTACAAACTAATGTGGGAATATTTTTTTGATAATGAAATTTCTTTGGTAGGCTTCCACCTAGTAAGCTTTCAAGCACCAACACCTATGATTAAATCTCAGTGGATGTATTCAGTAGCCCTTCTTTGTAATTCATGTGTGATTGTTTAAATTTTATTTTCCTCATGACGAAAAAAAATCAAATTAAAAATTAAGAGATTTCTGAATAAGGCTGTTTTTCATCTTCACAATAGAACAAAGGTAACCTTCATTTCCCTCTCACCCCAAATGTCCATCTTTGTAAACTGGTAGCCCTTTCATTTCAATAATTTTTTATCATTTTTAGCAGAGAATAAAATACCCCCTTGAATCAGGAATCCAATTCTGTGAGGGAGGAGGAGAGTACATTTACAGAAACCTGAAGTGTGATCTGAATTGCTCAAAACCTTACAACCCAGGGCACATAAATTCAGAGTATTTTTGAAGATTTTTTTTCAAAATATCTATTTTCTTAATACTCTAATTCAATTTGTATGTGTCATAAACACAGAAATCCAGAAATAAGTGTTAATGGATTTTAATCCACGGACAAAAGAAGGATCATCAACCCTAGTCTCTGTTTGGCAAATCTGCTCAGCATCCTTGCTCTGTTAAGTAACAAAACAAAGGGATTTGCTTATGGTGTTAATCACTATCCCTTCATAGCCTTCCCATCATCTTCACACAGACTCATTATGCAAGAGCTCTAAGCAAAGTCAATTTTATACAAGCCTAATCACACTATCTCCAAAAAGGCTCATTCTCATTCATTCATTCATCTTAAGACTATAAATATGAAAAATAATTCTTCATACTCGTTGGCTATCTGAAATGGAGGAATACTTGAGATTATAGTCTCCCAGCAAGATGTCTGAATAATCTGTTAACTCTTGGATCCCATCTGCCCACCCACACTTCTTCCTGTCAGAACTCCCAGTTATTCTGTTTTCATGATACTCAATGAAATCATGGGAGGTTGGGGGAGTGGGATAAATAAATGAGGAAATTGTGAAAGAAAAAGGAGGTGTAGGAGGGCAGAATCAATCCTTTTGCAATGTTTTGTGGTCAAAAGATCTGGGACACTGAGCCTAGGAAGAAGTAAACAAGTCCAAGAGTGATACAAGCCAGAGCAGTGACTCACAAAGCAACCACAGAAGATGGAATGAAAAGAGGCCAACAATCCAGTCATCAGAAATTATTAAGAGAGAATGCATGAAGGTTAAGATTATTTCTCATTCATTCATTTTAAGGAGCATTTTACTAAGGGCTTTCTGATTTGCAATGCACTTATATCACAACTCTGTGAGATAGACATCTATGAAACTCCTCTCCCACCACTATCAGAATCATGAATTCCCATAGATTGTTTCCTTCTGTGCACCAAGTAATGGCTAGGCATTAAAGATGAGTTATTAGAAACAAACAGTTCTTTCCCTCAAAGAGGTTCCATTAGCTGGAGGAACACCATATATACATATACTAGATAAGTTACTACAAACTATGAACAAATCTTAAACAGGGTGACCCAAAGGGCACTTATGAAGATACGGGCCTAGGATAAGAAGTGGCATTTGAATTGAGTCTTCTAAATGACAGAAGTGAGGAGGGACATTTGAGTCAACAGAGATAGTCTGTGAAAAGGTATAGGTAGAGGTGGGAGCTGTAAGATGGAATGTCAGTAATAGAGATCAGCAAGTAGACCAGTTAGCCTTAAATATAGAGAGTATAAATAGAAGTAATGTGCAAAAGGTCTAGAAATGTACAATAAGGTCACATTGTGTAGGCCTTTACATGGCAGACATTTAAGGCAAACATTATCTCCTAGGAAGCAATCAGATTGCTACACCCTCTGTGGACCCTATTATGATAAGGAAATTGTGTCTGTCACCCTCTTCAACCTTTATCCCAAAATATTAAAGGAAACAACACACATGTATTCATGGAACTGATAGTTGTGGTAGGGGACTTTGTTGACACCAATGTCACAGAGTTATTGTGAAGCAAGTGCTTAGTAAATCATAAGAGTTATGTAAAGTTGAGCAAGTATTGGTATTTATTACCTCTCATAAAATTTAAACTGATTGAAATGCCACTTTCATTTAAGATGGTCACATATTGAATGCAGTTCAGCCATCAGGACAAATAAGTTCAAAAGTCCAGGAATACCAGAGAAGTTTGGTTCTTATTCTACCTGTGATATTTCTGTTTCTTGTATGGAGCAAGTCCCTTAACAATTGTGGGCCTTAGACGTGTCCAGTGCAAAATGAGGTGTTTGGATTAGATGATCTCTTATGTTCTTTCCAGCTCAAGATCCATTATACTATAATTAGTATTAATCAATCTATAAAATACTTAATGAACACTTCTATAAGCTTAGCAAGGTATCACCAGCAAAGTATTAACATAGTCATAGGTTTTAACCACTTTTTCTGCAATATCTCCAAGACAAACAGGTTAGACATATTCCTACATGACATTGTTTCCCAAGAACTTTCTCTCAATCTAAAACTTTTTTTCAGTGAAAAGTTCCATTTCTTGCTATCCACTATTATAGGGAGTAACAAGGTCCCATTAGACAAAATTTGAAAATATCTAAGAAAACATTTTTCTTTATCAAAATCTCAAAGTATTTCCCAAATGTTAGATATAAAAATTTTTGGATACAAGAAAAAAATAGAAACACAAAATGAGCTTTTAGGAAGTAAGTAATTTCAATCAATGAAAAGTTTCTTTATTTTATTTTACTTTATTTTTCTGTTTCTTTTCCTTCCCCAAGTCATTTATTAGGGCCTGATATAATGTCTATCATTTATTCAATGGTCTTTCAGATCATCTTAATATGTAGGATTAAGTTAATTGCCAGGTTTTAGCTAGCTTCCTTTGCTGGAATAATTCAAGACAAAGACCAAGGATTTTTTGTTTAATAATACCTAGTATTTTCTTCTCTGTTTTTCATCAACCCCACAGTTCACTGAATATTTACCCTTTACCCTATTTGTTGCTCATCTTCCTTTTTTTTTCCTCTTTGTATTACTTTGTATGACTCGTTCCTCTGACCCATTGGGAAGTAGTTCCCAAATAGAGAATAGCAAGTTTAGCTATCACAGATTTGCTTCATTGTTACAAAATTTATGCAGGCCTCACTGATTTTCAGTGTTCTACAATTTTAAAATGTAATTGCAGTTAATGTGTGTGTGAAAGATCCCAAATTTGTATTGTAATATATTGGAAACAAATTTCTTAGCATATATATATACATATATACATATATGTATATATATATGTATAATTTTGGTGGGAAGGGGGACAAGCATAGTATAAATATATTTGGAAGCTAAAAATTCAAAAGGTTCTTAACTATTTAGAGCTTGAAGGAACATTTGAGGGCATCTAATCCAATGACCTGATTTTCCATGCATATACATCTATCTATCTGTCTATCAATCTATCCATCTATCTATCTATCTATAGATATATAATCATATATATGTGTGTGTAGACAGATATATGTAGATGATATATATGACTTATTCTACGATTCCATTGGTATAAGGGTGTCCCCATTAAGAATGTCCATCAAGGAATTCAGGTCAGCAACCTATTCTGCAACTTATAGTCTCAGACTCTTGTTTGGGGCACCAAGATGTTAGGTGACCTGGTAGGGTCAGACAGCCTATGTATGTCAAAGATGGGATTTATACCCAGAATATGATGCATTTCAGATAGGCTTGCTACTGACTGGGCAATGTTATTTGATAATAACTTCATCTTTGGTGATTCCGATACTTGAAGTAGATTTCACTAATTAAATTAGGCTCCTCCTCATGTCACCAACTATTGAAAAAAAATGTTGACATGTGAAAGTACTAGTTCATTTAAGATTGGAGTTAACATCCTACTTTCCATCAGTCAAATAATAATCATCCTGTAAATGCCTACCATGTCAGGAAAAAATCTGAGCAATAAAGAGCCAAAAGGACAAATGAAAATGTCGTGCTTTCATAGAATTTTCATTCTATCAACACTAAGAATATGTACAACCCATGATTGTATACAAAATACTTCCAAAGTAAATACAAAGTCATTTGAGGAGGAGTATTAACATCTGACATTATCAGGGAAGACCACATAAGGGACACTTGCAGAGAGCTTTGAATGAAGTCAGAGGATGGGAGTGGGAAGACGACATTCCAGACCTGGGGCCAACCTGTGCAAAGGCATGAAAAGGGGAGGTGGACAATTACACGTGAGGATTGACAAGGATTTCCACTTAGTTGGACAGAAAAGTATGTGAAGGGAAATCATATGTAATTCTGAAAAATTAGACTGGAATCAAGTTGTGTAGCATTTTAAATGTCAAATAAAAGTTTTAGTGTTTGATTCTTGAGTTTACTAAACAGGGAGTAATGATCCTAAAATATGTATCTAGCCATGTCATTTTGGCAACTGTATAGAAGTTCTGCTGGGGAAAGAGAGACCAGTAGGAGGGAGAAAAATGAGAATACAATTGGACTAAATGTGAGTCATTAGGAGGGCTAGAGATGGGGAAGTAGCTAAATGATTGGAATAAAAGAGATTCACATATGGAAAATAGGAGCTGGAAGCTTCAAGTTGTAGAGCCAGAAATAAAAGTATTTGGTAACTCATTGGATGTATATGATGAGGGAAAGTAAGGAATCCAGGATAAAATCAAGGCTGGGAATCTGAAAGACTGAGAGTGGTACACTCTCTGATAAGTAATAAACTGAAGAATGGTAAGTTTGTGGGGAGAAAACAAAGAGTTCTATTTTGAAAAATTGAATATGAGATGCCTAAGAAACATCCAATTTCAAATGTCCATGTGGAACTTGGTGATGCGATAATGGAGTTCAAGAGAGACCAGGACTGGATTTATATAGCTGGAATCCTCTGCATGGAAACAATAAATGAACCTAGGATGAGGATGAGATGACCAAGGATAGTGATAAATAGGCAGACAGAAACAAAGACACAGAGATAGTGACAAAGATGGAGACAGAGTCAGAGACAGAAAGACACACAGAGAAAGAAACAGATAGAGACCGTGATATAGTGAGATACACAAATATACATAGAGACAGACAAAGACAGAGAAAAGAGGACCCAGGACAGAGCCTTGACACTTACCCACAATACTACCTTTGTTGCCCTTTGTGCACTCGTACCATGAGGTCTCCTTTTCATCTACCACAGCTGCCTTTTTGTCTGTGTTCCTTTCCATGCACTTCAGGGGCTGTTAAATCATCTTACCACATATTCACCACACATGACTTCCCCTGCCTTTTCCCAAGTTGCCTCGGATGTACGTCCTCCTTATTCCTTTCTCTTTGGCTCTCTGCTGTACTTCAAAGTATAACTAATGTTGTACTTCTTCCACAAGGCCTTTCGTGAATCTCATCCCTCTTCCTTGATACCAATGATTAACACTCCTTCCTTTTTCACATTCTCTGGTATATATTTTCATTTTTCTTCACTTTTGTGCCTGCTGCATTCCTCCAGTAAAGATACGATACAGAGGACAGAGACTGATTCATATTCATCCTCAAGGGTTTTAAATATACATTAACTTAAAAAATGTTTGTTGAGTTGAAGTTTGTATTCAATTATATCTTCTGTCATTGTTTATTTAGATATGGGACTTTCCTAGTCTTCTCCCATATTTTCACACATACACCCACAAAAAGGAAAAAAAGAAATCTTAGCAGCTTATTTTATGTGGGCAGAAAAAACATAAAACAAATAAATGTTATGGTTTTTTTCTTAAAACTAATGTGTATAGTATGATTCCTTTGCCAATTTTTAGCCTTTTAGTTTTTTTCCAATTTCTTTTGAAATAATTTGTAACACTCATTTTTGAAAAACTTTGAATTATGAAATTTTTCTATTCTTCCTTGCCCACCTCTTCCTTGAGAAGGCAAGTAATTTGTTAAAGATTATCTATGAGGAGTCATGCAAAACATATTTCCATATTAGCCATGTTGCAGAAGAAAACAGGGCAAAAAAACAAAGAAAATAAAAAGTGCACTCAGGCTCTATCAGTTCTTTCTCTGGAAGTGGACAGTATTTTTCATCATAACTTCTTCAAAATTATCTTGGATAATGTTGGTAAATATTGCTGAGAACAGCTAAGTCACTAACAGTTGATCATTGTACAATATTGTTGTTATTGTGTACAATGTTTTCCTTGTTCTAATCACTTCATTTTGTATCAGTTCATATAAACCTTCTTAGGTTTTTCTGAAAGCATCCTGCTCATTATTTCTTATAGCATAATAGCATTTCATCAGAATCATAAACCACAACATGTCCATCCAATCCCCAATTAATTGGCATTCCCTCAATGTCAAATTCTTTGCCACCAAAAAGGAGCTGCTATAAATATTTTTTTGCACATAAAGGATCTTTTCTTTTTTCTTTGATCTCTTTGGTAAATAGATCAAATATTACTGAGTCAAAGGGTATGAGTGGTTTGATAGCCCTTTGGGTATAGTTCCAAATTGCTCTACAGAATGGTTGGATCAATTCACAACTCCACAAAGTGTCTCTGCTTTTTTTTTTAGCTGCAGTAAAACAGATTCTGCTCTAGCCATTTATTTTTACTTTGTGCATGTCTCTCTTTTTAAATACCGTTCTTGTAAACAACAGATTGTTGGATTGTGGTTTTTAATCTATTCTGCCATTTATTTTCAATTTATGGGTGAATTCATCCTATTCACATTCACAGTTATAATTACTAGCTGTGCATTTTCCTGCACCCTATCCACCCATCTCTCTCTCTCTCTCTCTCTCTCTCTCTCTCTCTCTCTCTCTCTCTCTCTCTCTCTCTCTCTCTCTCTCACACACACACACACACACACACACACACACACACAAACATATACCTGTCCCTCCTCAAAAGTCTGTTTTTTCTTCTGACCACTTCCTACCTTAATGCAAACTCCCTTCTATCACCCCTCTTCCCCTTCTTTTACTTTTCTTTCAGGGAAGACAGATTTTTATACCCAACTAAGTACATATGTTATTCCCTCTTTGAGCCATTATGATGAGAGTAAGGATCAAGTATTGCCTGTGAATCAGTCTTCTCCTCCACTCTAAAAGCTCTTCCTTCCACATCTCTGTGTGTGTGCATATGTTTGTCTGTATGTGAGAGAGACAAATGGGAAATTCTTCCTCTCCCTACCCCACAGTGGATCCCTCTTTTCTCACCTCTTAATTTTATTTTTTTAATCATCCCACCAGAGCTAACTGAAACTCAACTAAATGCCAACTATCTATGTTTACGCCTTCTAACTGCTCTAACGTAAAGAGTTTAACCTTATTTATTCCCTTATTATTTCTCTTCCATTTTTATCCCTCTATGTTTCTCTTGAGTCTTGTATTTAAAAGTCAGTTTTCTATTTAGGTTTAGTATTTTCATCAGGAATGCTTGAAAGTCTTTTATTTCATTAAATACTCACTTTCCTCCTGAATTACTATACTCAGGTTTAAGGGATAAGTAATTCTTGGACGTAATCATAGCTTCTTTACCTTCTAGACTATTATATAGCAACTCCCCTGATAATTTAATATGGAAGGTACTAAATTTTGTGCGATCCTGCTGGACTCAGATGGTTCCAGAGGAGAAAATGAGGCTTATGACTTTGCATAGTCTTCCCTCACTTAAATCCAATTCACTTACAAGTTATGGCATAACTTTTCTTATGTCATGGTCCTTTTCAAGAATCAAGGACTAACGGCAACAATAACAATGATATTTGCATTTCTTTTTCCTTGACTTGGAAGTCCTGGAATTTGGCTATAATATTCCAGAAAGTTTTCATCTGGGAATCTCTGAAGGTGATCAATGGATTCCTTCAATTTCTATTTTACTCCCTGATTCCAGGATATTAGTGCAATTTTCTTTGAAAATTTCTTGAAATATGATATCTAGATTTGTTTTTTGATCATAGATTTCAGGTAGCTCAATAATTCTTAAAATATTTCTCCTTGATATGTTTTTAAAGTCAGTTTTCTTTTTCTCCAGTGGGATATTTCACATTTTCTTTTTTTTTTCTTTTAAGTTTCTTTTAATTTTTTTTTCTTGATGTCTCATGGAGCTTCCATTTGCCTAATTCAAATTTTGAAGGAATTATTTTCTTCAGTAAATTTTTATAAATGTATTCAATTTGGTCAGTTCTGATTTTTAGGTATTATTTTCTTTAGTATATTATACCAATCTGTTGACCCTTTTCATAATTTACTTGCATCATTTTAATTTTTCCTCAATTTTCCTATATCTCTCTTTTTTTGATTTAAAAAAAAAATTAGCTCTTCATTATTGAGCTCTTCCAGGAATTATTTTTGGGGCTTTTCTCTCTGAGACCTTACATATAGCAGTTTTGACTTCATTGTCATTTTCTATGTTGTATCTTCATCTTCCCTGTCATCCTAATAACTTTTCATGGTCAGGTATCATTCTTTCATTTTTCAAACCTATTTCTTCACTTTTAACTTTATGTTAAAGTTGGGCTCTGCTCCTGAAATAGAGAGGACACTGTCCCAAGTTTCAGGTTTCATGCTTCTGTTTTCGTGAGCTAGTTCTAGGGGTCTAGGAGTTGTCCATTCTCCAAGGTGGTTTGATCTAAGGAGAGGTATTGTCCCCAGTCTCCTGGTTTGTGCTGTGGTTTGTGAGTGACCATGATCACTCCTCTCCACATTGTAACTGTGACTGTCAACACCCCTGCTCCCACATGAGTAACCAGAAATACTTCTCTATCCTGGAACTGTGAACAGCCTATGCTCTTCTGTGATCCCAAGTGCTAGTGAGCTAGTGCTTCTCTTTGCCCTGGGAATGTGACCTGGGACTGCAACCTAGGACTGCATATGGACAGTGCAACAGGGTCCTCTACTTAGTGCTACCAAATGTTAGCACTGTAATCTCCTTCTGATCAGTTGACTGACTTCCATATTATCTGTGGGCTGAGAGCTCCTGAGGCTACTACTGTCACTAATGAAGCCACCTCTAATACCTGCTGAGACAAACCTTTCCTGCCGGACTTCTAAGTTATCTTTAACTAGAAAGTTGTTTCACCCCACCTTTTGTTGATTCTGCCACTACAGAATTGTTTTTGAGGCATTATTTTAAAATTGTTTGGAGGGGAATTTGAGAGGACTCTTGTGAGTTCTTACATTTACTCCACCATCTTGGTTCTACCTTTTGTTAAGTCTTTAAATGACATAATATTAATTAATAAATCAATTGTAATTAAAATGATCTGTTAATTATAATAGAAAGAATTTATATAGCTCTTTATGGTTTATGAAGCACTTTACAAATATGTATCTTCATAACAACTCTGGGAAATAGAGTTATTAGTCTATTAGATGTAGCTATTAGATAAGGAAACTTAGGCAGACAGGTTAACTGTCTAGCCCAGGATCATGTGGCTAGTATCACACCATTAGTAAGCCGGGAATCAAAATTTGTTCTTCCTAAAGTCAAGTTCTATTAGAAACATTTAATTATGAATACATCTCTATTGATATTATGGAACATCTCATTACAACATTGCATAATATAAGCATCTCATATTTCATTATATCATTTATTTCATATATCATTATCATTATATCATATTATATTATATCATTATATCATATATTTCATTATACCTCCATGTATGTATGTACATTATGTATATTATGCCATCACTGAGTTTTAGAAAGTACTTTTTATGAGTGCCACAACCAAAAAACAAAACCAAAAAAGGAAAAAAAGAAACAACCCCTCCCCCAAATCTGGGATCAACCTCTGTGACTGAGCCTTTCTGAAATTCACTGAGCTGTCCCATGACTCAAAGCTTTTCCAGGTGGTTGTACCTTCTAGTCAGTAACTGAATAAACACACATTGAGTGCCTTCTAGAATTCACATCCTATTGGAATTCCAGTATGACCATAAACACTAGGATAACATGTTTAAGGAAACAAAAATTCAAGTCATACAAATACATCAGACCAAAGATTTTTCAAGTTGCTTTATTAAATATTTTCAGGAAAAGCTATATAAGTTCCATTTTTTTTTCCTGAAGACTATTTAAAGGATCCACATATGTGGTTCTGGGGCATAGTATAACATATAATCTCTTTAAACCTAATCCTAAAAAGGGAACCTAATGAATTCTGAATATAAATAGCAGACTATGATGTCAGTTTACTTAAGGGCATTTATAAGAACCTTTATTTTCTTGTGTTGTCTGTTCTGCTTTGATGATCGCATTACAATTGAAATATTTGATTTTGCACTTATCTTCTAAGGAGCTGAATTGACATATAAATCTTGGCAAAGACCTCTATGTCAAAAACTTTTCACGGTCTTTAATATTTTTTCCCTTTTTCCATGAATGAGAAACAAGATTTGTCTGGAATCTTCAGGTTTTATTTAGTTCTGGATTAATCACCTCCTTTCACTTGACATAATAATTACACATTTATGACTGCCTTTGCTTCAACTAACATAAACTTTGACTTACAGAGTCATTCAAAAAATAATATGTAAACTGAATACAGTTAGGCCTTGATTAGTACAAATAATGAATCTCCTCAAGTGATCTCCTGAATTGATCACATATATTCACATTCACACTATACAGAGATTAATATTTAAAATAGGCTAGAGTTCCAGTTCAATGAAAATATGCAGTGTTAATTCAAATAATTCTACCACTCCAAAGGTAAGTAACCAATTAGTAAATGTTTATTGACTGAATGATTAAACTGAAGAACCAAGTGAGGTATTTAGAGGAAGGAAGTGGGGAGAGAATAGGGGAACAGGAAAAGGACCTTGTGGTCTTACTGCAGTCAGTATACTAACCAGCACAGTGTCCATTCTAGACTAGGTTCATCTAGACTGGGTTGTCAAACCAGCATATCTTTAGAATTCCAGATACTTCAATATTTCAACAGCCTTCAATTTCGCTCATTGAGTCCATGCTCCACTGACAGAGATCACAACCTCTGTATAACATACTGGGTTGTATTTCAGAGTTATTGTGGCTAAAAACATCATCAACCTATGGCAAACACGATGGTAATCTCTGTCATGTTTGAATTATGACACAACTTATAAGTTATTAGGGCAAACAAGCTACAAAGAACTGACATTGTACTATATTTTTTTCAGTTGAACTGTTGTAAATCAATACTAATTATGGTTTAGCCAAGGTTAATGAATTTTTCTTGAATTAAACTAAGATTTCTTCCTCTTGCAAAGACTGGACTTGGACTTGAGAACTCAAAAGATCATTCATGCTACTAACAAGCCATTAGCCAAAACAAATAGTGGTGAGGGGGAAAAAAATCTGTTTTTAACAATTGCTGAGATCCTTTTCTCAATCTGAAAACAAACAAACAAAAAACAATTCAATGAAGTCATAGAGAAAAGAAATAAAATTAATGGAAGAACAAGATTGTTTTCAGACAGGATTTATCAAGGCTATTATTGACAAGTATTTAAAATATAAATAAGTGTAATGTAGTATATTCTGATAAGAAGACTAGTAAGAGTCAGGGAGGCTATTCTTATGCCATAATTATTATCCGACTACAGCGGCTGGTTCCTATTGTAAGGTAATGAAGCATTCTTCAGAGGGAGTGATTTTAACAGCAGGGCTTCTGTACTCACTCCTCACATTTTTAACTAGACAATACTGACTCACATAAAACAGCTATTTAATTACACATGAACAGGTCTTATAAGTAGCTGAAAACAGCTATTATTGTTGATTGCTTCATTATATGCTGATGGAGCTCAAAAATGGCTTGTATCTCAGGGAAATGAGGATGGAAGTGGTGGATGTCATATTTGGTTGTTATTGGCTTTTTATGGTTGGGAATAAAAATGGTAGAAATGAATGATCTGGGGCATAGAGAATTCTTCATTTCAATTTTCTAAGAGATCTAGTTACATAAGAGAGGAATTAGTGGGAATCTCAAGTCACCTTCTTAGCTTTTCAGTAGCACTAGTCATCCAAATAAACTATATATTTGAGTAAATAGAATCAGAAGAGACAAAAGAGAGTTGTACTGAATATACCCAGAGAACCAAGAGTTGATTTTTAGGATCACCAGAGGATCCTAGGACAATATGCAAGTCACCAAGTCCTAACCAAAGCAATTTGCAGATTAGAAAACTGAGATCCTGAGAGGAAACTGGGTTTGGAAATAACTCATTCAGATTAAAAAGCATAATTGGCAGAGGTTAAATTTGACTATTCGTCCTTCTAGTGAAAAATCCAACAGTAGCTAGTCCTTTGATTTTTTTTTACTCTAAACTCAATGATGTTCACCATTTGTTTTGGGATTTTTAAAAATAGTTTTGGATATTGGTAATTTAGGTCTGAATGGTAGATAGATGAAAAGGAGAATATCACATGAGTGGGAGAAAACAAACACATGATGTTCCTGAATTAAAATATGCCTGAGCTTAACAGTGCATATAAATTTAAGTCAATCACTGTGACATATATTTAACTGCCTCCAGTTGCAAACACGTTAGCTACAGATACCATGTTGGGGAGAAACCCTATTAAATATCACAGTCATCCTTGCTCATTTCCCAGCTTACTTTTCCCTTTATTGTCACAACCTCTGAAAACAGAGAACAGAACTAGACCAATTTGTCCCTTAATTCATAAATCTCATTCAAGTGTCAATGCAATCAGAGAGGAGGAACAGGAGACTCATCCTCCCCACTCTAATACATTCTGCCTCAGTAGGTCTTATGGCTCAAGTAAAGGCAACATCCAAGGGTCTGACATGTGCTTTGAACTCTAATCTAAGTGGTGTTAATATTTACAAGTGCACTAGCCCACTGAGATGACCCAGGTAACATTCCCAGTGTCTCAGTAAGGCATTCACCATATTAAAACCAATATGGTCTCTTTGAGCTAATCAGGATGCTTTTTTTTATGTTTTGCAGAGATGAAGAAAGGTATGAACTTCCTGTGAATCCCAGGAAAGCTTAAGGTCAGATCTTCTCCATGAGACATAATGCAAGACAAGAATATCGATGCAAAATGGTAGTTGAAGAGTTTTATCAGAACAAGCACTATTGTACTATGAAGCATTTGCAGATTACTGAATATTTCTTTGATCTCTCCCAGCAATATATAAGGCATTCTATGACATTTTTTCAAAATATATACTAGTCTTTGTGAAGGAAGATTATTATGCTGATCCTGTGATAGCAGGGTATACTTGAAAGATTTAGTAACCATTGAGAAATTGACTGGTTCTAATTTTCTCTGTTCTTTTTAGTAGAAATATGTATGCAGGTATTTGTGTGTGTATGATTGCATGCACATGAATGTACATACCTGTAAAAGGTTTTGATTTAGTGTTCATTTATTATAGGACAAGATAAAATGAGGAAAAGAAAGGGAAGCACTCATGTCCAAAGATTTATATTTTTGGGTGGAGGAAGAAGGTAAAAACTAGGAGGCAAAACAAGTGTTGGATAAGTAGGTAAAACATTGGGAGAAGGGATAGAGGTTGTTCAGGGACTATTACTTATCTGACATATTTGGGACTTAAGGATAGATAGGTACATAGATAAATAGATGGATAGATGGATAGATAGATGGACAGACAGACAGATAAAACATAAATATTATATATGTATTAAGCACAGCATGCCTGTTGTCATTGCTTAGTTATCAATTATGTGTGACTTTCCCTGACTTATTTTGTTGGGGAATTTCTTGGTAAAGTCACTGGAATGATTTTCTACTTCCATCTCTGGTTCATTTTACATGTGAAGAAACTGAGATAAACAGCCTTAAGTGACTTGTCCAGGGTAACATAGCTATTAAGTGTTTGAGGTCAAATTTGAACTCAGGTCTTTGTGGCTCCAGGTCTGGTGCTCTATCCACTTGACAGCCTAGGTGCCCAAGTATATTGTTATTGTTCAATCATTTTTCAATTGTGTTCAATTCTTCATGACCCCATATGGGATTTTCTTGGCAGAAATATTGGAGTGGTTTGGCATTCTTTTCTCTAGTTCATTTTACAGATGAGGAAACTGAGGTAAATAGGGTTAAGGGACTCACCCAGTGTCAAACAGCTAAGGAGTGACTGAGACCAGACTCGAATTCAGGAAGATGAGTCCTCCTGACTGTAGTCCAAGCACTCTATTTACTGTCCGCCTAGGGTTGTAGTTCTTGCCTTGACATAGATACAACATTAGAATGGTAGTATTAATGAGATAGACAATTACCTTTATGGGAAACTATCACTAATTGAACATTAAAATTTGTGTGTGCTCATTCAACCCACTTTATTCCTCAACTCTGCCCAATTCTTGTCAATCTTTATATATGTATGTGTGTATGTATGTATATATGTATGTATGTGTGTGTATACACACAAGCTCTATAGGCCATTGATCCAAATGCTTATTGAAATACACACAATAATTATTCTTTCAACTATCTGGTCTTTTTCTGTGTGGATGATCATATCTAATTCCTTTGAGGAAGTATAACTCTCTTCCAGACAAGAGACATTGAAATAATAAGTATTGGTAGAGGACAAAATCATTCCTAGTTACACATGATATGATAGTTAACTTAATTGAAAAACCACAATATCTAATAGCTTTAGCAAAGTATCTAGATACAAATGCAACAATGCAACACATACACACATATGTATACACATACAACTATAAATAGTTTTATTGGAAAAAGAATGTGTTTTGGGTTGGGCTCTCCTAATACAGCAAAAATGCAAGTTCTGTCCAAAATACTCCACAGATTTAATATAGCAGACACATTAACAAAGGAACAAATTTAAGAATTGGTAAAACATTTAAAAAAATAATTTGTGGTAATATGTGTGTACATACATATATATATGTATGTATATGTTTCTGTGTGTGTATATATACACGCATATATGTGTGTGTATGTATGTACATAGATAGATAGATAGATTCAATTAACTAAGAAGAAAAGGAACTTGGAAATACCAGATGATAATTTTCCTATAAAGGAGTAATTACCAAATTGTTTTTGTTTTACATAAGAATAGATAAGTTCACCAATGGTATCATACTACCACAGATAGACAAATTTTAACAATAAAAGCATAGTTGATTCTAATGTAGGATCACATGAATGGTAAGATAAAGTAGTAGCTCCTGTCCCCAGAAGAAAATACCCTCAAAACCTCAGGGAGAAAAAAAACATAAATTATTAACAAATATCAAGTGATATAATTGAATCCACTAGACAATATAAATCTGACCAAGTATTTTTTTTTACCTCAAAAGCCCCATGAAAAACCATAGGGATAAAAAATATGTAGGAGTTCCTACCGAGCATCCCAATCCCCAGTCCACTCAATATGACACACAGGGGGTACAATCTAATTCCCTAGCTTATGACTCAGTTGCTGACTGTGGGGCCTCCTATTGTGTCTTGATACAAAACTCTCCCTAATCCCCAAAGAGGTGGCAAACACTGAGATATTGATTCTGCCCAGACAAGCAAGGAAAAAACAAAAAAAATTACTCTAATTGGCAGACTTGAAGACATTGCAAGGTTGGCAAGTATGCATGGTATATGAAGTCATGGGCCACAGGAAAAATAGCCTCAGTCATGAGGGATAGTGAATTGTTCATAGTAGTAGTAGCAGCAGCAGCAGCAGCAGCAACAAGGGACATATAAAAGAAAAAAAATCTAAATTTTTAATATGTTTGATCCAGAGATTCCACTATTTGGACTATACTTCAAGGACCTTATTGTCAGTAAAAATAATACCCTCAAATGGTCATTTCCACATTATTTGTGATAGTAAAACCAAACAAACAAACCTTTAAATAATTATATGTGCCCAGGGAATGAATAATGGCTATACAAATTATGGCATATAAATGCAATGGGATGTTTCTGCCCATTAAGAAATGGTGGTTATAAATGATTTATGGAAGCATAGGAAGAATTGCCCAAACTGATGCAGTTTGAAGAAAGAAGGGCCAAAAAAAAATTATATACAAAGTGATCAAAATAATCTAAATAGAGTCAACTTGATTAGGTAATAAAATAAAATAATTAAATGTCAATAATAGTCATGAGATTGATTTAATATTTCTCCCTATCCTCCCCACCCTCTCCTTGAACATGTATTGTGAAGTCAATGGTCTAAGGAACTTCCAGTGAGGGAATTTTTGTCTGTCAATGCAATTTGGCAACTATTGTATACATTTGTACAGTTGCTTGGGGGTACTGAGAATTGCTATGGTTAGGAAAGTGTCAGATGCAGGACCAGCATCTGGTTACTTATGTGAAAGAACAGGCATATTCTGTCTTTTTGTGGGCAATCATTCTTTCCAAAGTCATCTCACTACCAAAGATTCTATTTTTGCTAACAACACATCCATCCTGCTAATCGGTAAAAAAAAAAAAAAAAAAAAAAAAAAAATCTAGCTTTTCAAATTAGGTCCTATTCTCCACTCTTGATTTTCCCTCTCCCTCTACCCCCCATGTATCCAACCAGTTCTGACATCTTGTAATTTCCACCTACATAACATCTCCCACATCTGTCCCTTCAGAATGGTGCAGTGATTTACCACTGCCTTTCCCTTCAATTATTGAAATAGTCATCTAATTGGTCTTATTTCAAACCTCACTATAACTTTTTTTGCCACATTGTCAAAATGATTTTCTTCAAGTACACATGAATCATATCGTTCCTCTGTTCACCAAACCCCAGTGGTTTTCTATTAACTCTAATGTAAACTATACATTTTCTGTTTGTCAATTAAAGTCCTTTGAAAACTGCTTCAGCTTACTTATCCAGCCTGATTACATACCACTCCCTTTGACAAATACATGGTTCAACCCAAAAGACTTTCTCATGACTCTTCATACATGACACCCCATCTTCCAATTCGGTGCCTGATCACAGACTGTCTATCATATCTGGAATAAATTCGCTCCTCATCTCTACCTCTTAGGATCCCAATTTCCTTCGATACTCAGCTCAGTTATCATCTTAACTTATGAACATCCTTTGATCTACCTAGATGCTAGTGTCCCTCCCTATTCCCATTCATCTTGTGTCCATTTATAAAATTTTATTTTATTCTAAATTTAAGAAATAAAGCATTTCCATAACATAGTAAAATAGAAAAAAGATTGTACATGAAACTGCAAATCTATTATGTACTACTTCTTATTCATTTTAAATATATAAAAGTTATCATGTAACTTTCTTTTCTTTTTTTCTCTTTCTTCTCCTTGCCATAAAGATGCCCATTAGAGACAGACATGCATACATACATATAAAATCATTCTATATATACTTTTGTTTATCAGTTTTTTCCTCTGGATGCAAACAATGTCTCCCTTTATTTGTCCTTTTTATTTAATTTGTTTCTATTTTGTATATAATATACATACACAGATAGAAAGATACACATACATACATACATATTGTTTCCCTCAGCTACACTGTAACCTCCTCAGGGAAGGATTGTTTCACCTTTTCACTTTGTAGATTCATTGTCTAACTTGGTGGCTTGGTGATTGACTGACAAATAGTTAATTATCTTTTTTTCTGAGAAAATATATTTGGTAAGCAGTTTAGATTGCTTTTTGAGAAATACAGATTGTGTCAAAAGAAAATGCTTCAAGATCTTAAAGTCTACTTTATTCAGTTTCTTTGCTATATACACATCAACAATGGATGAATAGTCCTTGTTACTGGGCCTAGAAAGTAAAAAAAGAAATATGCATTTAATCTGCTTTATACTATTCCTAATTGTAAATTATCCAAATTGTATATTCAAGGACCAAAGGTAGGTTTGTCATATTGAAATAGAAAGATAGATAGATAGATGTAGATATTAGACATATCTGCTTGTCTCCATTTATCCATATATGCATGTGTATGTGCTTACATACATGTACATATACACACATATGCATATACATATGGCTACCTTTTAAAATGAGTTACTGTACCCAAAGGCTTGGTGAATGGAAAGCTAAAAGACAACAAAGCAATCTTTCCAAAGTCAAAAGCCACGTATTAACATAAATCAGTACTGTCTTTCTCTGCAGTGCTTTTAGACACTTTTTGAAGATCTGTCATTCTTTGGGTATTATTTTCAGCATGTCCTATACACAGATCTTCCTTTCCATACAGTGCTTTCTCTCCTATGTCAAAGAGCAGTTTATGCTGAAACAGCTTCTACTTTCCTGCTAACTGAAAAATCAATTAAATATTGCACGCTGTTCAGACATTTTCTACCTCTGTTCCTGTAAGAGAAGCAAATCTGGACTTTTACCTATTTCTATCTTGAAAACTTCCTTTCCTCTCTTCAAACTCACCCCATTGCCTGGTTGGCTCTACTTTGTGTGTGTTCGTCCCTCATTGCCGAAGAATAATGACATGACTTGCACTTGACTTTGTTTTGAGTGAGGGAGGGCTGTGCAGATCACCAGCCTCACTTCTCCTCCAGAGCCATCTGGGTCCAGTGACCAGATATTCATCAGGATGACTGGAGGTGACCCCAGGATGAGGCAATTGGGGTTAAGTGACTCTGTCCAAGGTCACACACAGCTAGTGAGTGTCAAGTGTCTGAGGTAAGATTTGAACTCATGTCCTCCTGACTCCTGCACTGGTGCTCTATCCACTGCACCACCTGGCTGTGATATAGCAAAGAAAGAAAGATCATTTTTTGGATTTGAAAACTGCCATAATCAGGGTCTATGTTCACAATACCCAAGTACACAAAAGCAAATTAAAAATTCCTAAATGATACATTCAGTATTTTCTAAGATGTATAAAACATTTTCCTCAAAAAAGACTTATGAAGAAAATAATAAAATTATTATTATTATTAAGTACTTCACAGATGAGAAATCTCGGGCTCAGAAATGAAGCTGGAAATGACTTTCCAGTCATTAGTTTCATTGTTCACATGAAAAAACTGAGTTCTAGAGCGGACATAGATTAATAGCAAGAAAGAATTTCAGTGTATTAGTTCAGATGCCTCATTGTGCAAGTGAGAAAACTGAGGCCCAAGGAGATGAAATACTTGGCCCCAAGTCACTTGAATTTGAAACCTGTTTCACTAACACCAAATTCAACCATCTTTACTACAGTGCTTTAGTAACCATCTTCTAACTTACAGCATCTCTATCAGTTCTTCCCCAGGCCTGAAATATTTTTCCTTCTCATCTGTATCTCCTGGTTTCCTTCAAATCACAGCTAAAGTATTACTCTCTGCAAGAAGCCTTTTCCAATCCTCCTTAATCTTAATTCTTTTCCTATATAAATCTCTTATATAAATTTCCAATTTATCTGGCATATATGTATGTATCTTGCCTGTTTGTAACTATTTGCATGTTGTCTCTCCCATTAGATTGTGAACTCTTTGAGGGCAGGAAAACTTTCTTTATATTTACAGCCCTTACACAGTGTCTGACATATTTTAGAAATGTTTCTTGAGTGACTGACTTACCCATAGAGATAGGTACTAGACCAATGATTCCATCGGTATGAAGAAATTCCCCCAACCGAAGTAAGTCAGTACCTTCTCTGCAACATTTACTCTAAGTCTAAGTGGAGACCCCTAGGTCTTAGGGGTGGAGAAACTGTGGCCATGGGTTTCAGTCAAAGAGCCCCATGCAATGACCTAGAGGGCCACACGTTCCCTACCTCTGGTAAGAGTTGCCTAAAGCAGAAGTTTCAGACACAAGGCTCACAGGCCAGTTGGGGCCCATAGTACCACCCAAAGTGACCCAAATCAGACTAAAATATAATTGGAAAATATTTATCATAATTAATAAAAATACAATAAAATACAAATAATATTTACATGTGATTTCCTAAGTCAATATGAGGCTCCTCAGGGATCATTATGTATAATCCCAATTTCTATTTGAGTTTAATAGTACTGGCCTCGAGCACTGAGAGATAACTTGACTTTCCCAGAGTCACAAAGCCAATTCATGTCAGAGTTGAAATTTGAATTCATGTCTTCCAGACTCTGAGGCTGTTTTTTTAATCCAGTACTTCATGCTATCTTTAACTTGTTCATAGTAGTGTAGAAAGAACTGACTTTAAAGTGATAAGTCCTGGATTCAAGTCAAAAATCCTCAGTCTTTAAGTCTTTCTGACATTCCATTGTTGAAGGAAAGACTTAGAAGAGTCTCTAGAAGCTTTCTTCCAGATCCAAATGAGGATTAAAGGTGGGAATCAAAGCTAGATCTGGCCCATAGAAAATGTTTCATAAATGATTGTTGACCAATCTCTTCAACCCTTTGATTTTTCCATTTTACCATAATATGCTCTCTCAGCTTAAAATGATAAGCTCATTTTCTCATTGCCATTGCCAAAATTAATATTCATAGGAGGAGAAAATGGATTAGAAGGAGGAATGAGGATGATTAGCAATAATTGACACATTTCAGTATCACAGATATCTATGGCATTATTATGACTATATTTTACACTCCTGCTGAAAGGCTACTGATAGGTCAATTTCCTGATATTCTGCTTTAACAGAAATATTGAAACACTAATTGGAAAACAGGCCATCACTAGACTCTAATGCTTATAGAGGTTCAATATAACTTGAACATTGGTCACTAAAAATCGTACAGTGCCTCAGAATCATTCTGAACATGGTACGTGTACATAGTAAGAATTCTAAATTTGGAAAGTGTAGGTACTATGGATGGTATTTCATTGACTTTAGGGAATATCCTAAATGAGTGTATATATGCGTCTATGTTTGTCTGTCTATATGATTTTATTTTTTGAAGGGAAGCAGAACACAGGAGAGGCAAAAACAAACAAACAAAAACTGAATTTGGGGTCATAGGACCTGAGTTTAAATCTTGGTTCTTATCTTGACAAATCACTTTACTGCTCTGGGCACCAGTCTCCTTATGGATAAAAAGGGGGCCTTAGACAAGAGGACTTCAAAGGCTCGTTCACCTCTAGAGCTGAGATCCTATGATTCTTACTCATATAAAGAAAATGCAGAAAAACAAATCAATCTGAGAATGGATGTTAATGTATAATCACAATTTTTGTCCTCTCTGTTTTGAGTGAAAGAATACAGCAAAAGTACATACATGACATTTTAAAAAATACATTCAATATTAGTTAATTCTTCAATAAACGTCAAAGTGTTTTACAGTTACTGACACAACTCAGTCTTTAATCATGGCAGACAACAGTTTCCTCTATGCTCATGAATCAGGTCGATAGGAATTCTGAATATCCACTGGCATCTCACTGGGAAGTGATGTTTTTTGACCAACAGATGAACACGCTCTGGTTCTTAACACCACAACTGTCATTTAATTTTCAAAAAGCTAATTAACAGCACAAATATGGAATGAAATCAAATTAAAAAGTTCTCAGTAACTATATGTACCCAGTGGATTTCATAGCAATAAGATTCTATCAATAATCACATTTTATTACCAATATTGTTATCATTATTATGAAACAATGTTAGCAATTACAGTTTTTCTTATGTTGCTAATAATTCTCATATGTCAAAAATTCCTTATGGAATAGGTACAGTCACATGTCATTTAGCTATAAAGTGACGATTTTAAATATAGTTTAAAGATATCTGCAATTAGTTTTTAAGATGTCATTGATAATGTTGAGAGCCTATTGAGAGATGAAATAGCAACGAAAAAAGGAAGAGTTGAAAATGATGGAAAACTAGATAGGTCATCCTGGGGATGAGAAGGTTAGATTCTAGAGAGTTTTGTTGTAATTCTTGTTTTATTATGCACATGTTTCAGTTGTTATTACAGTTGTGTGTAGTCCTCAGTATGTGTGGCTGTCTGTGTGAATGTTGTTTTTTGTTGTGGTAGCTGTTTGTGATTGTCAGTTTGTTATACTTTTGGTGGCTGTCGTATTTATTTATTTGCTTGCTTGTTTTCCCAGTTAGGGTAGATTCTGAAAGAAAGGCGTCAATTCCAAGGTTTTGAATAAATTTTTTACTTAAATTGCAATATTCCAAAGCTTACAAAGTTCCATCTCTAAAGTGAACTGGGAAGTAATGCCTCCCTGGTGAGATATAGAGTATAACCAGAGTAACTGAGGTATTCTGCAAAAATAGTTTTTCTAGCTCCTGGCCTGACCTAAAGTTCACTAAAGTTACTGCCACTCATTCTGATAAAACATAAGCCAAATACTACTGAAAATATTGCTAGGATGATACAAGTCAAGTGAAAACCAAAACACAGTATTCTGACTATTCAAAATCTCTTTTTAGGGAGGATAAATTTTATATTTATTCACAATCTAAGATTTCAAAGTGTTTACATTTTTTAACACGTCTAATCATTAGTGATTTAATTATTTAAATCTACACTTTCCATCTATGAAGTTGAAGATAATCAGATAAATGAAGGAATATGCGTTATTTTCCATTTACTCTGGGCATATCATTATTAAGAGAAGAGATAGGTAGACTAAATGAAAACATCACTTGAGTAAGGTAATTTCATTCACCACTGTTTGTGATTCAATTGCATTCTAAGTAAATAGAATATAAGATTCTCAAGAGTAGGAAATTTTCAGCATTTAGAACATATTGGGAACTTTTTTTCATTGATTATTTGATAAGTACACACATGTCTATGCAACTCTACATATATATTGTTTGTTGTGATTGTTGAATTGTTTCAGTCATGTTTGAATCTTCATGATCCTTTTTGGAGTTTTCTTGGCAAAGACACTGGAGTGATTTGACATTTCATTCTCCAGCTCATTTTACGAATGAGAAACTGAGGCAAAGAGGTTTAAGTGACTTGCCCAGGGTCACACAGGTAGTAAATGTCTAAGCCCAGATTTGAACTCAGAAAGATAAGTTTTCATGACTTCAGGCAAAGCACTCCATCCACTGTGTCACCTAGCTTCCTCAGTGAATGCTTAATGAATGTTTGTCCCTTTTCCCTTCAGTATTTGTTGGTCATTATTTTTATTTGTTTAGTTTCGTTTGTTTTATGTAATAGCCACATCTACCCTCTTACCTATCCCTCATTAAACCTGTTATGGTACTGAAAACCAATTAATTAAATCGGTTAAAATAAACTAAACAAACTGAATCAATTAAAATAAATTAAACAAAAGAAAATAACAATAATTGCATCTGGCATCCTACATGGTATTCTATGCCTGTAAACTGCCACTTCCCATAAAAGAGGTGCATATCTCCATCTTGGGGGCAAAGACCATTCAAATCCATATCTTTCCGTTTGGTTTTGGTGTCTTTTTCATTTAAAGTGTAGTTATCATTTATATAATATCAAATATATACAATCTGATCTGCACAACAACCATTTTATGGATGAGAACCCTGAGGCAGAGTGCTTAAATGACATGCCCGATGTCATATAACTAGCAAATATCTGAAGGAGTATTCAAACTCCTCTTCTTAGTAACTCTAAGGGCAGTGATCTATCCACTAAGCCACCAAGGTGTTACATGTGCTTATTGTGTTTTTGTATATTTTTCCCGATGGGGTAGCTAGGTGGTGCAGTGGATAGAGCACCAGTGCAGGAGTCAGGAGGACTTGAGTTCAAATCTCACCTCAGACACTTGACATTCACTAGCTGTGTGACCTTGGGCAAGTCACTTAGCCCCAACTGCCTCATCCTGGGTCATCTCCAGTCATCCTGATGAATATCTGGTCACTGGATTCAGATGGCTCTGGAGGAGAAGTGAGGCTGGTGACCTGTACAGCTCTCCCTCACTCAAAACAAAGTCAAGTGCAAGTCATGTCATTATTTCTCTGATGGCATGGCCTTCTTCAGCAATGAAGGACAAACACATTTTTCCTCGTAATACATAATCCTGTAATTGAGTACATTGTGAACAACATGATCTTATTAGACACATTTGCGTGTCAATTTCTATGTGATTTTAAATTATTCTCTAAACATATTGGGTCAGTTTTCTTCATTGAGAATGAAGAGATAGAAATCTATAAAGTGAAACTAACATCTTCAATTGGCTTATAAGGAGATAAAGGTATATCCCCTGTTTCCATATATGAAATAGATATAAATCCAATGTTTCTACTTAACTTTTGTAGCCTTTTTCAGTACAAAAATGGTGTTTGGAGAGCTTAAATCTGCATTACAAGACTAAGAGAAATTTGAGAATTAAGTAACACATTATTTTAAATAGCCATTCCAAATTGAATGAGTCAAATTTTATTCTTCTTAGGTGAATAAAAATGACATGTAGTTTTTAACAAGCACTTCTTTCTCTTCAAAGTGCCATGTAAACATTAATCTCCATGACTTCCCTGTGAATGGGATATCAGCAGGAGCTTTTACAAGCAGAAAAACACGATTAAGTAAGAAAGAGCAAAATAAGAGCTAATTCTCTTTGTTCCCTTACCTAGAACTGAAAGCCACTAGGTTGCACATTTTCCTGAAATTCAGTTTATTTTGTATATTTGCCAGTTCTCCAGTGGATGTGATAATGAATTGTAAAATATCCAAAAGAAATACTGTAGGCAAATGAAAGGATAATCTAAAAACCCCATTCCATCAGAGATCAAAACCCAGCTGCAGCTTATATGGCTACCTGCAGGAAACCTTTTCTGTTCCTCTTCCTCCACCCCAACCCTTCCTCCATCATTACTGTTGGTATTTATTTGTATTCTACTTATGCTGTATATATTTCTTATCTCTCTTAGGAGTTGTTTCACTTTTGGTATTTGTATCCCCAGAGCCCAGCACTTAGTAGTCTGGCACATAGTAGGCATTTAATAAATACCTGATGATTTGTTAGTTGCCATAGACCTTAAGAAATAAGTTGATAAAAACTCCATTAAAAATAATCAGTACAATGTCACCATGAAAGTCCTGCCCTCAATCCAATTCAAAAAAGCACTGGTTAAGCGAGACACTAAGCTAGACACTAGGATGTTAAGAACAAAATCCTCCCTACCTGTAGTGAAATTGCTTACTTTTATGATACGTTATTAAGCAAATTTCTAAGTGTAAAACAAGAAAGGAGAAAGCACTAATAGGTGAGAACCGGGTGGACTTAGAGGAGGAGTTTTCAGTAGAAGTCTATACTTGTATTGATCCTTAAAGGAAGCTAAGAATTGTGAAAGGAGGCTATGAAGCAGTAGTATCTTCTAGGAGTGTGGTCAGACTTGGTCAAATCACAGTGGGAAACTGATGGAATGCCAAGTTCAGAGAATAGCCAAGTGTGTATTCAGGTGTCTTAATAACTGTACAAATGGAGCTTAATCTCTGGCAAGTGCTACCAAGGCAGGGTAACTTTGGGAAAAGAACAGTCACAAAAGAAAAAGTGACAAAATATTAACTGGAATTCATGTAGCACTTTAGGATTTATAAAGCACTTTATATGAAGTATCTCATTAAATAGTCACAACAATTCTAGAAGATAGGTCCTATAGACAGAAGTTTAAGCAGGAATTTTTGAGCCTCAAGCAAATCCATTTATAGATAAGGTAATGTGATGGGGAGGGGAAAGAATACCACATTAGTCCAGAGCACAGTACAAAATAACCGGGACAAATCACTTAGGAAGCTCTAGAAATTGTTTTGTAAATTTTAATACTTACAATAAATTAGGGAAATACATTAGCAAAATTAATAGTGGAATTGATAAGGTTAAAATATTGTTGTTTGCAAATGACATGAGAATGTATTTAGAAAATCCCATAGTTTCAACCAAAAATTTTAAGAAGGATAATGAATGAATTCAAGAAGGTCAAATGATACAAGATTAAGCCACAAATATGATTTTTTTCTCATTTATTTGTAATAAAGATCAAGAAACAAAACAATCATAAATATAAGCCTCATTTATTGTAAAAGCTAACAGACAAATATCTGACAATTATCCATGACCTATGTGTGAAGACAATTTTTACAACTATAATGTTTGAAAAAAGATATTCATATAATCGAAGGGGTGTTCTGTGTTTTTGGAAGTGTAAGATAAATATAATAAAAGTCATAATATTTTGAAATGACCTACATATTCATATTACACAAATTAAAATGTCGAGTTTTCCTTGTGGAAATAAATAAGAACATAAATTTACATTAACGAAAATATATACAAGAATATAATATTTAGAATTACACTGGAAAATATAGTTATCAGACTTTAAAATATTAGAGAAAAGTTATCAAAATTATCTTTCTCTAGGGAAATAATAGAAAAGATTAGATCAATGTAATAATATAGAGATACATCATCAACCAAATATATAAAAAGTGTCATCAATAAGCTTTACAAAACAAGGCACATGGAGATAAATCACTATATTAATTGTTATGTTACATAATATTATAATGTTGTTTATATGCATTTATAAATATGGATGATGCAGATCTAGATATAGATGATAGAAATATAGAAATAGATGCAGAAATATAAAATATTATACATATGTATGTATACATACAGATTTAGAAATTTTGTTAAAATTTTGGCAAGAAGTAGTTTTTGATCAACATCTTACTGCAGACAACTTAATTGGATAACAGACTCAAACGTTAAAAATAAATATTACAGAAGGAAGAAAATGGAAGAATGGTTATCATAGTTATGGATAGGAGTTTTATATCCTATTTAGTAAAAATAATTACATTGTACTTCATTATATTTTGAAATTCTGCACAATGAAATCAAAAGAATTAAAAGGAAAGAGTAGAATGAGAAATATTTATGTCAAATGTGACAGATTAAAAACTTGACATTTAGAGTAATTAAGCAATATTTAAATTCAACAAAGTTGGCTACCAATCCACAAAGAATACATGGTTTAAAGATGCATATTTTTCTAAAATAGAAACCAGAAGTATCGATAAACACTTGAAACAGATATTCAATTTCACTCTTAGTCAATTAAATGCAAAATAAATCAACTTTGTGTTATAAAATGATCATCACATTGGCAACTTAACGAAAAATAAATGAAACCATGCTGGTGAGGCTGCAGAAAGGCAGGTGAATTCCTAAGACTTTGGAATTAGAAATCACAGGATTTTCACGGGGAGAACAATGTGACAATATGTAGTAAAAGTTAGAAAAGTGTTCATCTTATTAGAAGTAACAATTCATTTGTTTGAGATATACCTGAAAGTACAATCAAAAAACACTATCCTTCAAAAAAGTTATTCCTTCAAAGACATTCACAGAAACATTATTTGCATTGCAAAAAGCTGAAAGCAAGCACTATATCTAACAATAGGAGAATGATTGAATAAACTTTGGTACACTAATGTAATGGAATACTGAAATACAATTAAGAATGGCAAGGGTGAATATTACAGAAAAATAATCTTTATGAAAAGATCTTTATGGGGAAAAATGGGGGGAGGGGCAGAATAACAAGAACAGATTAATTGATAAATGTCAAGAAAATGATAAATAATACTGATGGAGATAGACTTCAGATCAGTGGTACATTTCCTAGGACCATCAATTAAAAGCTTCTTGAAAGTGACCATATATCTTGATATCCTTTCCAAGCCTGGATACTCTTCCCCTCCTCCCCCCACACCGCACACTTGGACTTGAAGTGCAAGTCCAAGAGTTGGAGCTGATATATTCTTTCTTCCCACTTAGCATAGTGACTAACACATAGTAGATGCTTAATAAATATTCGCTGACTAACTTTACAACCTTCCTTTGACCATCATCACTCAGTAACTACCTGTCTTCCTTTAAAGATCCATCTAGATTCTTTTTGCTGTCATTTGAGGACCTCTAGGTTATCTCCCTTTTCTTCAGTAAGTTCCCAAGTTAGCTCAGCATTCTTTTCTACCCTAACAGTCTACCCTTCAAGCAATTAAGCTTCCCATGTCCTCAGCTTCCTAATTTCCCTTGCCTCAGTCTGCAGCCTACCCTAACCCAGAAGGTTTCATTACTGAGGTACCATTTCTTAAAGTATTCACCTCCCAACTGGATTTTTCCTAAGTTTTAGAACTCCTAGGATCAGTTCTTCAATGTGCAGTGAGACTATTAGGCATTCCACTTCTAGACAGCCTATCTATTCATACCTATGAGACTACTATAATATAATGGATTATGAAGAATGATAGAGCTAGAAAAGACTAGAAGAAATCATCCAGTCTGGCCCTCTGCTGTGACTTAAACATGCCACGGCTAAGCCAGTTCAGTATTTATATCCAGTTTCAGCTCAGCAAACCCACTACAGTATGGATATTTTGGTGGAATATTATTTACCAAAAGACTTTCCTAAAATCATTCATTCCTCCCTAACCTCACTTCATGAGATACAGTGACTTCAGAAGCTTGACTGTCAGATTTCCGCTAATAGCCCCCAAAACTAATGACGCTTTCCTCTAATGAAAACATTTGCTTATTTTGTATTTCTGCAATGCTGTTCCTGAAAGAGTCATTTTCAACAAGATGCTTAACTTGCTTTTCCAGCTTTGACATGTTTCAAAACCTAACATAAGGTTTAAAAGGTAAAACAAAGATGTGTTTTGTAGTGCACTAATCTAATTAATGTGTCATTGTTTTCATCCACCACAGCGAGCTTTTCTGGGCAAGCATGTGAACCTGTTTAAAAAAATAATCAGGCTCTGATTAGAGGGAGCATGATGTGTAAAAGTAGATTTGGAGGGAGAATACTTGCTTGAGAATCAGGTTTCTGTAACTTATTACTCATGTGATATTGGGCAAATCACTTATACTACCAATAATAACAACCTTTCAATAGTTTTTTAAGGATTGTAAAGCACTTCACATATGTCATTCATTTGATTCCATGTAGGAGGAAGGTGTTGTTATTATTGCCATTTTACAGATGAGAAAATTTTAAGGCAGAGGTTATGTGTTTTGTCCATTAGTCACAAGGCTGGAAGCGTCTAAGGTAGAATTGAAGCTTATATCTTCCTGACCTCAAGGCGGTACAGTGGATTGAGTGCGAATCCTTGAATCTGGAAAAGCTGAGTTCAGATCCAACCATAGACTCTTACTGAGTGTGATCTTGGCTAGGCAAGTCATTTAAAACTTCATCTGTCTCAATTTCCTCCTTTGTAAATTGGTGATAACAAACTACAGGGTTGATGTGAGAATCAAATATGATATTTGTAAAGCAATTAAATCAATACCTGGCATATAGCAGACAGTTAATAAATACTTATTTCCTTCCATTCTTCCTTCTATCATCTATATTATTTAGCTTCCAGTTCTCAGCTTCAGTTTCCCCACTCTATAAAAAAAGAGGCTTCACTTAATGATCCCCAAATTCTCTTCCACCTCTTTGTCAATGATCTTATGTACTCATTTGTGCACATGCAAAATAATTTAACTATACCCTCAAATAATTAAAAAGACCCTAAGATATCTAGTTTCCTCCTTTTACAAACAAGGAAATTGAGGTCCAAAGAAGAGAAACCATTTAACCAAGTCACTACCAAGTGGCAGAGGTAAAACCAAAAAAATAAAAGAGTTCTCTTCTTTAGCATGTTCTTTCATGTAAGCTATTTTATTTGGATATAAAACTTGCACACTACAGTGATACAAGCATCAGGAACAAGACTCTGAACACTTAAGCAGGATTAATGATGCCCGTGCATACATTCCATTAAGTTCTGTTTTCCTTTGAACTCCCCCAGGCCAGGTTCTCAAAGCTTGGATGTGCCTTCTAATGGATTTCATTTTTTTACTCAGTCTACTTATCAGGAATCTCTGTAATATTACAAATCTAATTTGACTAGCCTTTCCTCAAAATCCATTCCACTGGATTTGGCTTTCTGAAAATTACAATACACTTGCCTCTTTGGAAGAGTATAAATTCAGATGAAACTAAAAAAAAAAGCAGTAATGAGAATGATACAAAAAATCACAAATTTATTTCATTATTTGTAGTCTAGTTACTGTAGAGTCCAACCTAGCTGGTACATTTCCCATTAAACCTTCCCATTTTTTGTTGAAGTCAATCAAGTAAGTTACTCTGTAAAAAAGCAAGGTTGTCATGTCTATGGTGAAAAGATTCAAAAGAAACTTGTATTGTGAACCACATCCTTTCTGACAGTTGCTTTTTCTTCTCTTTACTTCCGTCATATCACTGTCTCCTGGTTTTTCTTTTATGTGACTACTTATTATCTGCCTGCTTTGTTGCTTCACCATCTATCTCCCGTTTCCTAAGGCATAGTAAAATTCTGTGTCTTGGCCCCTTCTCTCCCTTTCTCTCTCTTCCTCTTCTTCTGAATCTATACTTACTGTCTGATACTCCTGTTATTTTAATTACCATCTCTGTGTATTTCTCTCAAAACCATATATTTCTAATTCCCTACAATGCCTACTCCCACATCAGCAGTCATCTGATGATGTCCAATTATCATCTCAAACTCAAGTCCTAAATCTTTGTCATTTTTTCTCTCCCTCTAAACAAATGAGCAAACAACAAAAGCACATAGAACCTTTTTCTCCTTTCAAACATCCACATTTCTCATGAAACTTTAGATTCTTCTGCTCACCAAGGCTCCCAGCTAAGCCATAATTCTTACTTTTCCCCCTTTTCTCACTCCTTTTCAATCATCAATCAGTTGACAAGTTTTAGCCATCTCATTACCACATTGCATGGATACCCTTTTCCCATTCTTATGGCACCTAATCTAGTTCAAGTCCTGATCAACTTCCTGATGGACTATCATAATATCCTCCTGACTGCTCTGTTTCCAGTAAGTCTATTTTTCTCCTTCTCCCAACAACTGCCATATTAACATTCCTAAAATGTAGGTGCGATTATTTTATCATCATGCTCAAAGGTCTTCAAAGACTCCCTATGGCCTTTTGGATAAAATACAAATCCCCCAACTTGGCATTTAAAACTCATTTGAATCTGGCTCCAACCCACCTTTTCAGACTCCCTCCATCCCCCAACTGGACTTTATGTTCCAGATACATTCTCTTACCTTCTGTTCCCCCAATTCCTCATTCCGTATCCCACTTCTAGGCTTTTACAAAATCTGTTGCTCCATGAAGAATGGAATGTTCTCCCTCCTCACCTTTGGCTCTTAAAATCTTTAGCTTTTATTCATTTAATTATAATAATCTATTGTAGCAATCCTTACCAAAACTTCACAGGGTGAGAACTACTTCTAAGAATCTGCTCTGCTACAGGAAATCTGACTTTATCCTACCTTACTTATAATCTACTATTCAAGAAATTTAACATTTTGGAAAAAAAAGGATTCTTCTATTTTATAAGATTACATGTATTTCAGGTTGCAAAAAATACTCCAGATTAAAGGCATTCTTATATAGCTTCTCCTTAAAAGGAAAACAAACAAAAAAATTTGGGTTTCATCTTCTATACTAAGTATTAATCAAGTCAAGCTTCTTTTAAGTATTTCATCTGTTCCTAAGGTGAACTGTTTATCAGTTCATGCTTCTCTGTTTCCTGGGCTATGCTATTTTGTGCTCAGATTATGTTTACCCAGCTTCCCCCAGAGTCTCTCAATCATCATGGCTTTCCTACTCTCTGAATGCAGCAGTCATCAATTTCTATGCTCATAGTACAGAAACTAATGTTTACATTTTCAAAGGAAATTCACTGAATAATATGGAGTATTCAAGAAATGCCGAGAACAAAAAAAAAATGATTATTCTGCAATTCAAATGGAAAATGACTTTGACAATGCCATTTTGATGTATGGTAGAACTCTGAGTGATTACAGCAAGGAAAAAAAATAATCTAGCCCTCATCTAGAGCCTCCATCATTTTTAATTATAGTAACTCATAAATCTAAGGAATATTTGTCTGAACACAAGGGATAGAAAGAATGAATGAAACTACCTTCAATTAAATATTAAAATGAAAATTACTAAGTATTTTCTAATATTGAATGAACATATTTATACTTACTTATTTGATTTTATGATACACTGACCTACTTTTAGAACACAGTATTTGCAGACCTTATTATTAATGCTCATTTTCTCTGAAAAGCCACAAAAGATGATGCTAAAAGGCAACACAGATTTCACAACTTTCAAAAGATGACCAGAAAGTCAGGGAAAATTTAGTAGTAGATTCGAATAATTCTTATATCCAGTCCTATCACAGGGATGTGATTTTCAGATTTTTTCTTTCAGCAATGTACCCTTGGACTATCTCATTCAATTCAGCAAAAATGTCCAAAGCTTCCATTCCATTACAATTCAAGTTCTTTAAAGGCAAAGATTGCCATATACATACATACATACATACATACATACATACATACATACACACACACACATAATTATATTCTCAGAGCCAATCACTATGCTTGGCCCACAGTAGGCCTTCATGAATTTCTTCTTGATTGATTTTAAATCATCTGCTATGATCTAGACACTAGTGGGGACACAAAAATAAAAGGGAAAAATAATTTTTGCTCTCAAAAACATTAAATCTGAATTAGTGTATATATATTTAGTGCCTGCTAGACAATTTGTTAAGTATTATGGACACAGATATAATCAATGAAAAACTCTTTACTCACAAACTCTACATTCTTACAAGGAAGGCAAGTACAAATATAAGAATACATAGAAATAATATAAGCAGAATATATTTATGAAAAATATGAGGAAAACATGGCAGTCATTTAAAGAAAAAGAATACTCCCAATTTCTTTTTTGCAGAAAATAGTGATTGTCTCTTGAAGGAAGATAATTTAGTCTAGGAGGCAGAAGTGAGGAAGTAGAAAATTTCAGTGATGGAAGATGACTGGTATAAAGGCAGAGAAATAAGAGGTGGAGTGTTGTGTACAAACAAAAGAGAGAACATCAGTTTAGTTGAATCATAGGGTACAGGAGGAAGAGTGATTTTCAATGAGGCTGGAAAGCTAGTTTGAATGAAGCCAGATTGTGAGGTTGGTACTCAGGTTGTGGCGCCAAGTTTTACTTAGTTTAAATTTGATTTTAGAGTCACTAGATTATATGTGTGCTTGTCTTCCTTGTAAGAATATAGAGTTTGTGAGTAGGGATTTTTTCATTGATTATGTCTGTGTCCATAATACTTACAGAGTCACTTTAAGATATGTGCTCAAGAAAAATTACCTTGGCCTCCATGTTGAAGGTGAACTGAAGTTGGAAGACACATACAAGGAAGGGAGATGAGTTAGGAAGCTGTTGCAATGATACAAGAAGTTGACAGCTGTGTAAATATGCAGAAGTATTCAGATCCAAGATATGTTTTTAAATTAGAAATAGTAAGATTTGACAGCTGATTGGACACACAGAATGAGGACAAGAGTGGAGTTAAGAATGAGCTTCTGAACCTAAGAGACATGAAAGATAGTGTTCCCTTCAACAGAAAGAAGCAAGTTTCCCACAAGGGAGTATTTAGGGAAGATGGAACAATGAGCTCACTTTTGAACATCTTCGTTTTGAGGTGTCTCCAGGATATACAGGTTAAAGTGTCCAGCAGGCATTTGGTGACATGAAACTGAATCTCAAGTGAGAGAATACTGATGAATATTCCTTCCAAGTTTTGTTTCTCTGGGTCCAACTATCCTTATCTACAGAGATGAAAGATTTAGTTTAAATAATCTCCAAGGTCTCTTTCAATAGAAATATTATGTAGTTCTAAAATGGAATAAAAAATATAATTTAGTTTCTTGTCAGAGATGTATGTTCTGTCACTCCAAATCTATATAGTGCCACTGTTTTGTTTTGTTTTTGTTTTTTTCAGAAATGTGTTTCTACTTAAAAGTACTTCTAAGGTTGCTCATTATTTCTTAAAAATGACAATAAGTTGCTATGGGATACAATTTACTCTCATCCATTTTTTGATCATTTTTTGTACTGGGAAACTAATGTAGGAAACAGGTTATTTTTATGCCTATCTGAAAACCTGGTGACAGGTGTCACCATATGTTATGACACATTTTTCTGGCCATGGGTCATTGCTTCCAAAGGATCTAATGAATAGTTTGTGGTATTGTGACACTGTGAAAGATCCCCTGGGATCTCATGCAAGATCTCCTGACAGGTACAAAATTAACTCATGTCATCACAGTAGTTCCCAAACATGACAGCTCCCAGGTCTGTTAGCACTTAGTGCCACAGTGCTTGTGTGGAGAATTAGATCATCCAATGACTGATTTCAATAAAATTTTTCACAGGTCACAAAGAAAACTAGCACAAGAGTGACCTCAATGATTGTGATATAAGCAACATAAAAGGGTGACATTTGAATGATTTTGAAAGTTCAACACTTTGTACTATGATTTTCAATTACATATGTATGTGTTCCAATTATATGTTTTTCTATATATCTTAACTGTTAAAATTTGCTTCTTGGCCAGATTTCAGAAATAGCAGTACGATAACTAAACAAAATGTTCATTGGTATAGTTGAAGCATTAAGGACACACAGAACAGTTGACGACTCTCAAAAAAAATCCAGTAATCTCATTTCCCAAAGAAAGTCCTTCGATCAAGTTAAAGCACAAATCTCCAAAGAATAACATAATAAATTGGGTACACATCACAAAGTTATATTATAAAACATAAAAATATTGTTGGCTTATGCAATTAAATTAAAATTTTAAAGTAAACATATTTATAGTATAAGCTAAATTAATGTGTTCTATGTCTACTGATTTATGTGATTAATGCTCTTTCTTATATGATAAATGAAAGAAAGAAGAAAGGAGACAGGAAGAAAGAAAGAAGAAAAGAAAGGAGGAAGAAAGTAAAGAAAAAAATTTACTAAGTATGTATTATATCCTAAACTTTATGCTGGAATATAAGTAAAAGAGGTAGACAAATTCCTACCCTCATGGAGATTACATTCTAATATGGAAAGAAAATATAAAATCAAAATCATTTCAATAAACATTTATTAAGCACTTACAAGGTGCCAGGCACTGTAGCTAGGAGCATTACTCACTGGGGATACAACACATATAGAATGGTGGTCAGGGAATTAAGCTTTGGTCTGAATGTCACAGTGATGGTGTATGGGATCAAAGCTTGTTGGAATGCATCTTTCTAGGAGGCAATATTTATTTTATGTGATCACAGCTCCCAGAACAAGAGGTAGAAAGGAGTTACTAGCATGATGCTTGGGAAAATGGCAAGAAGGTGAGTAGGTTTTATGATTAGATGATATGTGAAGACTTGTCTGATATGGAATGGGAATGGGTACAGCAAGCTACAAGATTTTTTGTTTACTCATTCACCAGTCAGAATAGCAAGAAATGTTTTAGAGCTCTAGTTCTAGAGCTGAGTGAATGAAATCCCTCCAGATGTCATCTGTTGGAGGGGAGGGATATAAAAGAAAATGGTCTTGGCTTCAGGGGTTTCCACTACTACTAGCTTTATAACTCTAAAAAAGCTCTGTGCTTTAGTAACATAGTTTCTTATCATTGATTCCAAAACTAATTATTTTATTACACAAAATTATTATGATTTTATTTAAATACTATACTACAGCATCTTCAATTTATACAAAATCAAGAGTAATTATTTCACGTTGTTTTTTCCTGAGAACTGTGTTATTTTTATATAAGAAATCATTATGAGAGACATAGCATCAAGAACACAGAGGGTAATATTTTCACCCTACTTTGTCCTGGTAAGACCACATGTGTCGCATTAGGTTCTATCTGGATGACACTATTAAGCAAGCAAATATATTGAGAAACCAACACTAACCCAGAGCAAGGGGACTAGGATGCTGAGGAGCTACAAGACCATATTTCAAGGATATGCTAAAGAAATTTGGGGTTCCACACCCATCAAAGAGAAGACTTAGGGTATTGGGGGGGGTCTGTTGGGGTGGGGATAATAGTTGACTACAAGTATTTGTAGAAAAGGATTCTACTTGTTTTTTTTTAATTAGTCAATTGATTAGCACTTATTAAGCACCTCCAATGTGGCAGGCACTGGGCTAACTTCTGAGGATACAAAGGTAGGCAAAAAATAAACAAACAAAAAAACCCCAAGCAAACAACAACAGTCATTACTCTCAAGGAGCTGAAGTTTAATGGAGAGACAACATAGGAACAACTGTGTACAAACAAGATACAAGCAGAAACACCTGCAGATAAAAAGTAAGGGTACTAGCATTAAGTGGAATGAGGAAAAGGGGACTTCAGCTAGGACTTGAAAGAAGTCAAGAATGCCGGAAGATGGAAATTAACAGCAAGAGAATTCCAGGCACAAAGGACAGTTAGTAAAAATGCCCAAAGTTAGGAGCTGGAATATCATAGGGAAGGTGAAGGTAGAAAGCAGTTATCAAGGGATCACAGACTATGTGTAGGGGGAGAAGGTTTAAGAAGCTGGATAGATAGGAAGGAGGCAGTTTATGAAAGTCTTTAAAAATCCCCAACAAAGAAAGGATTTTATATATGATCTTGGAAGTAATAGAAATCTACTGAAGTTTACTTAATGGAGGAGGGGAAATATGGTCAGATTTGCATTTTAGAAAGAAATATTTGATGGGTGGATGGAGTATTGATTTGAGTGGGGGAAGATGTGTAGCAGATGTATCAACCATCAAGTTTCTACAGTAGCTCAGAATGAAGGTTACGAAATTCTGGATCAGGGTGGCTTCAGAGTCAAATTAGAGGCAGGGATGTGTATGAGATACGATATGACAATTGGAGAAAATGGTTCCCAAATGATTAGATATGGTGAGTAAGAGAGTTGTGAATGACATATAGCTTACAAGCTTGGATGACTAGATTAATGGTGGTATCCCTGATAGTAAGTAGGTAAGCTAGGAAGAGGGGATATAAAATAATGAGTCTGGTTTTAGACATCATGAGTTTATGAGATTATAGAGACTATAGAGACCATAGAGTAACAGAAATTTAAATATAATCAACTGAAAGATTAAGTAACTCTGATTAATAAAATGATACAGCACAATTTCATAGGACAAAAATGCTCACCCTAGAAAGAGAATATTTAGAATGCATATTGAAGCAATTTTTTCCTCTTTTTTTATGCTTTTTTTTCTGAACATGGCTAATGCCAAAATATGCTTAACACGGCTTTATTATGTATAGTGGCTACTATCTTCCTTGCCTCTCACTGAGTGAGAAAGGGGTAAAGGAAGGGCAAGAGACAATTTTAAACTGAAAATATTTTTTTAAAAAGCCTATGGGAAATTTAATCCAAGATGCTTAACACATAGTTGGAGATGAGAGAGTGAAAGTTGTCAGGGGGCACGTTAGAGATGGACAAATAAATCTGAGAGTCATCTGCAAAGAGACAGTTATTGAAACCATGGGAAATGATGAGAACATCAAGTGAAATAGACTAGAGAGAGAAAAGAAGAGGGTTAAAGACAAAGCAATAGAGGACTGTCAAAGTTAATAGGTATAATGCATATGAAGATCCTGCAATGGAGATAGGAGAGTGGTCATGCAGATGGAAAGGAAATAAAGAGAGAACAAAGTCAAAAAAGCCTAGCGAGAAGAGACTAGCAAGGAAAAGAGGGTGACTGATAGAGTCAAAGACAAGAAAAATGAGGATTAAGAAAAAGTCATTAGATTTGGCAACTAAGAGCTCATTAATGACTTTAGGAAGAACAGTTTCATTTGAATAAGCTCAGAAGTAATAGTGCAGAGTTAAGAAGAGAAAAAGAAAGGAACCACAATAGAGAGCAGAAATAAAGGACAATAACTAAAAGGGATGGATGGATAAAGTGAAGGTCTGAGGATGGAGGAGACATGAGCTTGTTGAAAGGAAGTAGGAAAGCAGCTGATAGGGAGTAATTGAAGATTAGTGGGGAAGTAGAGATGAGAGGAGGGAAATGCTGGAGAAGACAGGAGGGAATGGGATCACTTGTGCAAGTACAGAGATTTGCCTTGAAAAGACGGATGACAATTACATCATTTGAGACAGGGATGAAGGAGCTAGTATCAGAAGGAAGGGGAGGAAGAGAGAAGAGGGAGCATTTAGCAAATGGTCTCAATTTTTTCAGTGCAATATGAAGAAATATTCTCAGGTAGGAATCTGAGTGGGAGGGAAATTTAAGGGAAGATTAAAAGGTTCAGAAAAGCATCAATGATTCTAAGTCAAATAGGGGGTTGTAAAAGGCTTCCCTTGTCACAACTTGTTTATGTGTTAGTAAGAATGCTGAATGCTGAAGTTGCTACTGTTCTCTCATGAGAATTTTTCTTTTGTTGAAACTGGAAATTGGAAATATCCTTTTCAAAATATGTTTCTCAGCCTGAGTGGAATTCACAGAATTATAGAATTTCAGAGTTGACAGGAACTATTAAGTCTTTTTGTAACATAAAACTTAGTAGAAATCAGCAAGAATTTGTGATTTTTTTTTCTCTAGTTTTATACAACAGCATGTATGATTACCAGAAAAGGTAGAGCTAGAAAAATAGGATGTAAATCATAGATGGATACTTCTGGGTCAATGCAAAGAAATTCAGAGTTATGAAAAAGTGGAAAAATCAGTCTTGGAGTAGAGTGGGTCCTTCTTGTTGGGAGGTCTTCAAGCAGAATTTAGAAATTCAAGCACAAATGAGATAACTCTTTACTGGGCGTATCTTGGAAAAAATATATATCTATATCTATATCCATATCTATATAGATATAGATATATATACTATACTCACCTGGGTTGGAATCATCAGATTTAAATTTAAGTTCGTGCCAACTCTGAAATTCTATAATTCTGTGAATTCCACTCAGAATGAGAAACATATTTTGAAAAGGTTATTTCCAATTTCAACAAAAGAAAAATCCTCATGAGAGAACAGTGACAACTTCAGTATTCAGCATTCTTACTAGTACATAAACAAGCTCAACCACTCTAAAACATCAAGAATCAACAATGACTCTCTAAGTGCCCACTGTTCTCTGCCCATGACATCATACGGACTATCTGCCAGCTTTCTTTGCAGTGGAGAAATAAATATTTCACTACAGATGGCAATTTGTAGTCTTTCCAGATGGGAATTCAATCACTTCCAACACATTCTCTTCAATTTACAAATGAGCCAAACAGAGTTTAGAGGGCAGCAGGTATCTTGATCACCAAAAGCCAGCCTCCCCACCCTTCCACCCCACTAATTAGTTTTGTTTCAATGATACAAGGAAATTAAAATTGAAATGCATTATTGGCCTAGCCAAGAGCCACCACAAATTGGAGGTTGGATGAGGGCAAAGCGAAAGAAACATACCAGCGTAGTTTCAAGGGACAATCTCTGTTTAAATATGAAGAAACTGAGAACTCAGTGAGTGGAAGCAACTTGCCAAAAGTTGTACATACCTGCTTTATTTGCACGTAATAACTGAGTTTTAGCACCCTTTCTAGTATGAAATCACTCACAACTATAAAGGAGATAACTGACACCATTCTGACAAGGATCAATGAAATTTTGAAGGGGTTAGTATAGTGCCTAACACATAGTAAGAACTTGATAAATGTTGCTTTTCCCCTCACCTAGGGCCACCCTATTTCAGACTGTCACTAGCTATTATAATACCTATTTTCTGTTTGCTTCCAGGCTTCCCATTCTCCAGTTGACCCTCCACAGAGCTGACAAAATAATCTTCCTAAACGGTAACTTCCTGTCACTCCCCTAATCGTGAAATTTCATTAATGTTTTTGTTGTCATTAGCATATAATACAAACATTTCAACCTAATGACTAACATTGCAAAATCTGACTCCAGGAAGCTTTTGAAATGACTTTTTAAAAATTTCTTTTCATAAATTTTTATTATTTGCTTCAGAGCCATTCTTCCTGCGACTTTTGTTCATCTAAAAGCCTGTCTTCTGTTGATATTAACCTCACCTGAGCACAACCTGCCTCAAAGATGTGAAAATTTATTTAAGTTCTTAAATATTCCTTAGATAAGATGTCAGAGGAAGAATACAACTGTCCCTGATTCTTTGGAAATACGTAAATCTTTGCCCTCAATCAGCCTATTTGTGAACCTTCTAAATATAGTTTAATCTGTAACCTGACAACTTACCTTTAGGGTCTGTTTAACTAAGTTTGCTTAGGTATAAGATTATGACTCTAATTAAGTTTGTTCAAGTTTTATGACATTGAAGGATGCATAGCATGTCTTTTCTTTGAACTTTTATGACCTAAGAGGAATGTACAAGATTGCAACATGTAAAAGAATTATTTCTCTGTTGCTCTTATGTAATTTGTCTATAAAAGGCCTTGTTAGAATCCTAATATCTCCTTAGATTTTCATTTTGTCTCAGATATGATCCTGTGCTTAAGCATAAGGATGGAATCTAAGGTTTTCTTCCTCTATAGTTCGTGCATTTGGGTAGATAACTTTGGGCAGCAGTTGCCTACCATATGAATTCAGAAACAGTATCTTAACACTTTGCAGACTTAGTTCATTCACATGAGCCTTTCTTCTACATTCCAGCTAAGCCTGACATTCTCTCGCATTCCCATGATGTTCTAGCAATTGAGTTTCCTGCACCAGCAAAGCCTGAACTGAACGCATGGTTTCCTCACCCCGTTTCCTTGGAATTTTCTACTTCCTTCAAAGAACTCTTCAGGTTCTTTCTCTGAAGTGAAACCTTACCTGAGCCAAGCCCCACCCTCAGCTAGTAGGGCTTTCTTTGGAATTACCTGGTATTTGCTTATCTGCTTACATTTTGCTTCGTCCCTGAAGAAAGCAAACTTCTTAGAAACAGAGATTGTTTTAAGCTGTTCCTTCACTTTGTACTTATGCCGAGTGTTATGCCTTAAGTGCCTTTTCAATGCTTGTTGAATTGAATGGTTGATTTCATTAAAAAAAGTCAACTCTAACATTTCTTAAAGCTTTCATTATGGATGACACAGAGATCAGCATAGATTTAAAGCTGGAAAGGATTTCATTTGTTGCCCAGTATAATTTATTTTACAGATGAGGAAACTGAGTCCCAGAGAGGTTAAGTGATTTGCCTGAGTTCAAAGAGGTAGAAAGTGACAGTCAGGATTTGAAGTCTCTAAATAAAAAATTTTAATGTGAGTATATCAGATAGATAGATATACACACATGTATGTCTATATATGCATATGTGTCTATATGCTCACTGTACATGTATATGCATACATACACATAAACTTATATGCATATATAAGTGTAATCACATATATCACACTCATATGCATTTATACAAAATGATATTGGAATAAAAGAACATGCAGTTCTCAGAGCATATATTAGGATCATGACATTCTCTCAATTCAGGGGTGGGCTCCTCATATGTACATTCTATTAGTTTGTCTGGTCCTTGAAGTCAAGGATTAAATTTCTTATTTCCTTATGTTTCCTTTAATGCCTTAGTAAAGGGTTAGTGTTTCTACTGAGAAGTGCAGGGAGAGGAAGGCACATGTGAGTAAGGTCATTGCCATTTGCCTGGCAGTATGACATAGCCTTTACTGGGAATCTTTGTGACTGAACAGTAATTGAGTAAGTGGGAGGATACAGGAGGGGGAAAGAGTCTGATATCTAGTTTGCCAGAGTAATCATGGTTTGGAGTTTCTGATGGGGTATAGTAAGAGGCAGGAGGGGGAGGAGAAGGGGGGGGGAGGGAGCAAGGTGGCACAGTCGATAATGTGCTATCAGAAAAAAGAGATTTGAGTTCTAACACTCCTATTGGTGTTCTATACCCTAAGACTGAGTATGTGTTGGATTCTAGAGCTCTCTCCTGAGAAATCTCCAGCTTCTGAGACTTCATTCACCGCCACAACTCCAGCTATCATTTCAATCAATTAATTAACAAACATTTATTGTCTGTTGTTCAGTTATTTCAGTCAGTCCTGACGATGCATGACCTCAATTGGGATTTTCTTAGCAAAGGTGCTAATAGGTTTTTCTATTTCCTTCTCCAGCTCATTCTACAGATGAGAACACTGAAGCAAATAGAGTTAAGTGATTTGCCCAGGTCCATATAGTAACTAAGTGTCTAAGGACATATTTAAATTCAGGAAGATGAATGTTCTTGACTCCAGGCCAAGTACTCTGTCCACTGAACCACCTGGCTGCTGCCAGTGTCTGTTTTATGTCAAGAATATCCTGTCATGCCCTTGCTTAGGATCACATATTTTGAAGGGTAACCATAGTCATCTGGTCCAACTTCTCATTTTTCAGAAGAAATCAAGCTCAGAAAATGTAAAATGATATGTAAAAAATCATACAAATGGTCAATAATTTCTGACACTCTCTAAAAAACATGCTCAACTTTATGTTCCAGGAGTGCCACAAACTCAACATTTTCCAAAACACATTTACTCTATTTAAGCCACAACTTATTTCCTCTGCAAGTTCCCTAACTTTATGACTCCATTTCCTCCCCCACCATTTGTGTCAATAACATTATCATCCCCATGTTTAAATATTTGTGTCATCTTTGATTCATCCTTCTCTTTTCCCATCAAGTTAATTGTGACATCCTACAAATTTACCTCCATTTGATATCCAGAATACACACTCCTATGTTCACATCATCCCTACTTCTTAAAACATTTTCCTTCCTTTTCCATTTCTGTTTATGTTATTTCTTTGCTCAAAATACTTCAATGAATACTTAATGAACAATGAAAGACTATGAGAAAAAATATATCATATAAAAATAGTATATTTCTCAAAAAAAGTAAATGATCTGGACAGACAGAGATAGGTATAGGGATAAAGATTAAGAATGAGAATTCGTTAATATAGGGAATTCCCAGGTGAGTTAAGTATCTCTATCACTGTAGGTTAATGCCTTCCCTGTCCTTAGTAGTCCTAGGAGATTGCCTAAAACTTAGAGTAGCTAGTACTGGAACACAAGAATACTTTCAAGGACCAAGCTACACCAACTGTTACATAGTCTTATCCATAAATAAAATAGAGATAGTAGGATGAAAATGTTTGCTTTTAAATATCTTTTTGTATCACTTGACACATCTGAACCTTCCTAATAAGACTGCACCAAGGCTCATAAAAATAGTTTGTGTCAGAGATAGGATAAGAAGTCAATAACACAAGAAAAGTTTCTTCCCATACATTGCAAAAAGAAGAAAAAAAATTATAACAGCACTTCTCATCGCAGCTAAAAGCTGGGAGGGTGTTTATTGATTGGAGAATGACTGAACAAAATGGGTATGGATGGAAGAGAGCATCATATTGCAAGGAACTGGGATTCTGAGGCATCCATAAAAATATGGGAAGACAGTAAAGACATCAGAACCAGAACAATATAATAATAGTAGATGAAATGACAAATTGTGGTTCCAGATGATTAATTACTCAATCAATAAAGATTTTTAGGTGCCTACTTATGTCAGGCACTGAGCTAGGCACTGGGAATTAAAAGAGAAAAGTGAGATAGCTAAAAGTCTAAATTTTATTGATTTTTCAAATATACAACCTCTCTAATAAGAAATGGTGAACTATGTGCTAAATGTTAGATATCCTGTTACTGGAGAGTATAGTTTCAGGCATTTGTAGTGAGTGTATGTACATGTAATTCTATTTAAGGGAAGTTAGGAAACTGTATTGAGAAGTGACTATGAAAAGCAATGTATCAGGGTTATTTTTGTAGACTGGTGATACTCAATTTTACACATGTAATTATTTCCATCATCCAAGACTCATAAGTTTTTGCAAGAAAAAAAGAGAAAAGACATTCAAATTTACTTCAATTAGTAAGAACCATATATTCATAGGACTAATTGCAAAAAAAAACCAAAACAAAACAAAATAAAATCTAGAAGGTTTGACCTCTGGGAATTAAAAAAAATGATTACATGAACTCAATATACACAGGCTATGCTGGAAATGACTGTGTGATAATTATGTCAAAGCAGTAAAGAGTCTTATGTCCTAGGAAGATAACAGCTAAGCTGCATCATTTTTTCCCCAATAGTCAGTCTCCACAAATGAAGTCAAGAATGTTCTGAAGGCACAAACCTCTATTACACCTAAAGTACGCCATTTATCAGATGGTTATATAACTTTACCCAATGATGCCTTGTAGTATGAAGAGTTAACCAGATTAAAAAATCCCTAATTTACTCTTAGGGAGTAGTTTATGCTCAATTGGTTAAGACAGGGGTTGGCAACTTCGGATAGAAACACCTTTAATTGCACAGATGAAAATTCTGAGTGACATAATGCCAAAAGGGGGGATGGGAGGGAGAGAGAAATCATTAAAATTTATTCCTGGCACACAAAACCTTAATTAGACTAGAATGAATACATGAAGACTTGGCATGCCACTTCTGAAAGGCTGCCAACCCCTGGGTTAGAATATGATCTTAATGAAGCCATGGTTGTGGCTTTCTCCATCTCCGTATGTCTTTTTTCTCTTCTATAACCACAAGATGTATCTGGCTGATCAACATATGCTATGAGAAAAAGGGAGAGGAAATCAAAGTGAGATGAGAAAGGTCACTACATATCTCTTACTACTATCAACACACAAATAATTCACAGCAAATGCACTACTAGTGATAGATCATTAGCGAAACTTTATCATTAAGTATAACTTTTAGAAAATTGTGTTTCACTACAAATAAGACTGAGAAAATGATATTAGAGGATACTGTGTATTAAAGGTCTTATAGAAAGAAATAGTAATTAGGAAACGTTTCCTGAAAATTTTTAATACTAAGTATTGATTTACCTATACCCCTACTTTTACCCTTCAAAAATGACTACTATGAATATACCACCTTCAGTAAATTTACACAATGGAAGGGAAAAAGGAAAAGAGATAAGCTGTGATTTGAACAATTTAGAGACTCTCACTGAGATAATCAGAAGTCCTTAAAAGTACTGTACTATCTAGAAAGATTAAGTGGGATGTTAATTGACACATAGTATTATCAAGGCATTTAAAAACTGCTAATTTTTTCTTCCAAACACTTACTTTACATAAAAAGCCATCATTGTATTCGTAGATGTTGTTGAATATTACATTACTCTGACTATTATTTGAGAAAATAGATGTTCTTTTCATGCCTAATTATGTTGAAATATTACATTACAGAAAGTGCCTCATGCTTGTGATTTCAGGGATGGCATATATCACAACACTACTTTACCTAGGATGATCATTTTCATAAATAAGCCTGCCAAATGGAATTGTTACAAAAGCATGATCTCTGATTAAGAAATCTGAAAACCTTTCCATAATAGCAATTCACATATAGCACATATATTAAGTCAAAGAGGCAAAATTCTCTATCAAAGAATTCTCATTCACACATTCACCAATTTCTGTTTTGATTTTCTGATTTACCTCTACTGATGCTCTGCTTGTCAAATAAGCAAATCCCAGATTTCCTTTGATATGAAGTCTTAACATGAATATATCAACTTTATTGGCCATACATCACTGACTCCTGATTCATATTGATGTTCACAGGAAAAAAAAAAAAAACATTTCCTTGTTTCCAAATTCTCTACAGATTCTCTTCAGGCTCACAGAGCACTCCATCCCACTCTCATTTCACAGAACCTGTTCTCTATACGTCATTGACATTTCTTGCTGTCTTGCTACAGAACCTGGTCATAAGAGGTGCTTATGACATCTGCAAGAGGCTTTGTTAATATTTTCACCCCATCAACCTTGTTCAGCAGTTCAAAGAGAGAAAATACCATTTTAGATTAAATTCCAGCTGGCTTCTCTTCTCACCTTGGGATTTGTTAGGATTTAGAAATAAGCTTTGAACCATGGAAGTATACTGGAAGTAGCATTTAAAGGGAGCTTTATAAATGGAGCAAAGGTTAGCATTAATACTTTTGGAGATATGTGACAATTTATAATCAATTTTATCTTAAGAACAGAATAACAATTTTGGTTAAAATATAAGATTTAGTCAAGATACAAACTGATAACATGATCAGTTTATTTCAGTGAACAATTGATTGGCTTAATAAATAAAACTTTATAATTTATTCTTTTAAATTGATGTTCTTTATGATCATAGTGGTGGAAGGGGTCAGCTAGTCCAGTCCCTTCCTTTCCATCTTATAGATGAGAAAACTGAAAACGAAAATGACTTGCCCAAGGTCACTTGAAATAAATGTTGATAAAAGTATACTAATAACTTTTCTTCCATTAACAATGATAAAATAACATTCTATGTATTCAAGAAATTATATGTTAAACTGAATTGAATAGCACATCTGTCCTCATGACAGTTTCTGGTATCTTGAGATTGCATTGTTTTTTGCACTAAGTCATATAGCAATCATCAGGGACAACAGATAAGGTATCACAGTTAGAGGCAAAAAGACCTAGTATCTCATTCCACATCTGACAATAGACAGGCCTTGTATTCTCCCATGACCCTAGTCCACTCTTTAAAACTCAGATGAGTCTTCAATTTACCTCAGTAGAGTGAGCTGGCACAGCTGGTATTCCACATAAATGAAATAATGAAACCATGTTTCAGTCTGCCCCTCCAAAAAAGAGACAAAGAATGAGAGACAGGCAGACAGGGATAGAGAGAGATATGCAGATATGAAGATCTGAGATTCAGAGTTGAGGAAAATAGTTGTGTGCCCTACCCTGTGCAGAAAATAGACACAATTGTTTTTTTCAGGTGGAGATCAAGAACAAAGAAGAGGGTGATTATTTTGTTGTTGTTTTTAATTTATATAAAGCAAACACCTTCCTTAGGTAATGAAGAAATAATTATTTAGTTTTAAAATGACCACCTCCCCAACCCAAGTACTTAATTAAAAATGTAAGAAGGGAACACAGAGCTAAGAGTAAGCAGGGACCTTTATAATATTAATAAAATAATCCAAGATCCTAAAAGCAAAACTATAGAGTTGGAAAGTACTGTAACAGGTTATTTGATTCCACCCCTTTATTTTACAGATGAGGAAACTGAGGTTCAGTATGGCTAAATGGCTTGCCCAAGATCACACAAGCAGTGTGTGAGGTGCAATTTAAACACAGTTCTTCCTGATTCTGATCAGTACTGCATCCACCCTACCATGCTGGAAAGTGATGATCAAACTTTCAGAACAATAAAATACTAGATTAATGGGAGATTTAAATTATGATATTAAAATAAATTAACTTTAAGAGACCTTGTGGAGATGAGTATATATGTCAGTAAGCAGATGATTGGCAGAAAACTGATAGGACATTAAAAATATTGTTATTATTAAATATCACATTAATAGAGAGGAAAAATGGTTTATTTCTAATTATTTGCTTAGAAGGTATTTAAAATACTCCCACTCGTATTCTTATCACATGCATTCAGACACTTCAGGAGGGAAAATGTTTGGGGCAATGCAATTTAAAACCTTACATTTCTATTGAATTGTATACAACATTTTAATGGAGTAAATTCATCTGTAGTTGCCTTCCTTGGTTCTGAGAATACCCAAGATAACATTATTTTTGACTTGGCTACATGCTAGCCCTTGTAAAGATTAATGAGATATCATTTGTATTGCTTTTAATTTTTCAAAAGAGGAAGTGACATTGAATATATGTATATATATGTATGTATGTAAGTATGTATGTATGTGTATGTTTGTTTTTCAGTTTCCAACATGTATTCTGAAGTATATCAGTGATGTTTCTTTCAGTGGGTAAAATACAAAATCTTTATCAAAATCCATCTCCCCTCCCTACTTTTCAAAGGACTTTTCACTATTCTAGTCCCAGGATGCTAGACTATTAAAAGGAAGAATTATTAAACATATCTCAATGGAGAAAATACAAAAATCTATAAAAAGGAAATTGAATATCAATAGATCTCAAAATATTATACCATAATAAGGGAAACGAAAGATTCTAATTTTCCTATGCTGATATATTGCTAAAACATATCCTTGTAGTAAATAAGAGGATAAAGCCAGGACTTGGCAGGAGGTTATAAAGATAAAATCAACCTGTGAGTTAGCACCATGGTACTCTAGAAATACCCCTGGCTTTTCCAATCACGGGACCTGACTTCAAAACCTGCCTTTGTTATTTCTTACTTGGTCATCTGGCCATTTCACATAATTTCTCATTTATAAAATGAGGGAGTGAGACTAGTTCATCTTTTAGGGTCCTTCCATGTCTGATTCTATAACCTTATGATTAATGAACACAAATTCCCACAGAAGTCTAAGGTCACACATATTCTATCGCCCTGCCTGAGGTGTGATCTCTCTGCCAGTGTGATCCTCAACAACATAGTTTACTAAACTATTCTTTCATCCATCTTTAGCACATGCCTCAGGTAGACACAAATTAGCAATAAAAACATGTCTAATATTACTCAGTAGATACTGGGCAAATTTATCCCAGAAGTTTGGGGACTTGGAAGAGATTTCACAGAATAATCATACCAGCAATTCATAAAGCAACAGGCTTTTTCATAATGAATCACCAAGTGTGCGAGTATGGGTGCTAGGGAAAATGTGAAGCACTATGGACAACCAGGGAGGATGTTTTAAGATTGCACTTGCGATAATCTTCATCATGACAGGTGGAAAGAATCAATGAGGGTCTTGTATAGAGATTGACCTCAGAATTAGTACACATATCTTTGCCAGCTCTCTAATCTCTTCTCCTAATTGATGTAGAAGACAGCTGGGTCCTCTGTCCCTTCACGACAGAGCATCTAGTCAAGCAAAGCAAGCGAAGGTCATGGCCTTTGTATGGATGGGGTCAAGTTCTCTGTCAAATACATCTGAATGGTTTCTCATATCACTTTACTAGAATATTAACACTGAGGGTGGGCAGGCTAGGTAGTTTTACAAGCACAGGATGTGGACATGTTTAACCACAAGTTGAAAAGTTTCATATTTAGGGATGACAGGAAGAAATGCATGGTAGGTCCAGTGTAAGACAATTTGCTGCAAATGAGTATACAAAGCAAGATTTACAAATAGTTATCATTCATTCTATTAATTCATTCAGTACCGAATACCCAGTAAGGGCAGAAATTAGTACGTAATGGTATCAATGTGACATTAAAAAAAAAAAAGAAACCAGTAGAATCAGAGGGCCTAAATCTAATTTCCATGTCTGACAGTTCTTAGTTATGTGTTAAGACCTGAGTGTGTTGGCACAGTGAAAACGGTGTATGACATAGAGTCTAGGAAGACTTGCATTCAAATCCTGTCTCATGCATATAAGCTGTGTGTCCTTGGACAAGGCGTTGAACTTATATGTGCATCAGTTTCCTCATCTGCATCATGGGAACGATATCAGAACCTAGCTCACCTGGTTGTTATGAGGGGTAAAGGTAACACATGTAAAACGTTCTGTAAACCTTAAAGCACTATATGAAGGCTCCATATCCATATGCGTATATACACACACCATATATGCATCGTATATGTCAATGTGTGGACAGATACATTCGTACCTTTATGGAATGTATATAGGTAGATTTATACACACAAAATTCCCTTAAAAGCCCAGACTCAATCTCCTAACGTATAAAATGGAGATAATGACGTTTACATTGCTTCCTTCACATAAAAAGCACATAAAATAGCACCGAATAAAATGAATTATTATTTGTAAAACTCTTTGAAAACCTTAAAGTTCTATAGGAATACTAGCTATGGATAATATTTTTTGTTATCATCATTTTGAAATACTGTTATAATGGGAAAAATGTTCTCTACATTAATATGAATGTGAACTGCTTGATTTATATGTGTTAGAGATTCAGAGGGTTTAACATTATAATCTCTGTCATTTTAAAGCAAGCTGTGCATTTGTGTAGGTAACATCATCCATGGAATTTGAAGAAACAATGAAGTAATTTATCACTGACTGCCAACTACAAGATTCCAGGAAAAGTGCAGACCAAGTAGGGAAGGATTAAGGGGATGTCATTCCCTTGTGATTAAGATGGCAAGTTTGACTCCATTTCTCTTAAGTTGCTTTTCAAAGGGCATCAGGGAGAGTAGTGGTTTTCCTTCAACTTTCAAATAAATCTAAAAGCTGCCTAAGTTGAAGATGAATCAATATAGAGAAGGGTCTGGCATTATCATCTCACACAATGTATCCCCACACTGGCCTCAGCTTACTCTGTGGTTGTATATGATCACTTCATATGTTATCTCCTAGAAGACATACCTTCCACACATGCCCTGGTCCAGGAGCTAATAAAAGCAATCACTTGACAATTTGAGCGTTCCCACTATAAGATGCAAACTTATTTCACTACAGAAGAAAGCCGTGGACAGGAAGCTGTCCAGCACGGTTACATTTTATTCCCATTAGTTTTCTGAGGCACTGTCATCAAATGCCAAAAGTAAAGGCTTCACCAGGTAAAGGAATCACAGCTTTAGGCAGAAACACTGATTGAAGGAGGAATGTTTACAGAGTACGGTAGATTTCCAAAGAACTGAGCAGTCCAAACTTTTGTGCAAATAGCCTATTAGGAAGAGGCAAGAGGTCTCTATTTGCCAGAATGATACATTTCTCCTATAATTCAAATTTATTTATTAATAAGAATGTTATTTATTATGGGCCCGGGCTCACAGGATCACAAATTGCAAGCTAGAGAAGTGCTTAGTCAGAATTTAATTCAGTGTGCTCTCTCCCTAAGCAGGTGAGGAAACATTCATAGGAAGTCACAAAGTTTAGATTCAGAATCCTCTGTCTCCAGTGTTCTCTTTCCCAAGTAACTGGAACTTTGAGGATCAAAGCACCAAAGTAGAGACAATATCAAGAGTTTTTCCTAGAACATGGTTCCGATTGAGTAAAGCTATATCAGACCTAATTCTCCATGTTTTCGACTCCTAAGCTCCATATGTTCATTTGGATTTGTAAATAAACATCACGGTTTCAAGAGAAGTGGATAAGAGTATTCCAGAGGGTGTCACGTAAAACATTTTCTAGTTTGTATGGGGGACATAATGAAGTGGAGAAATATAAAATACTCCAAAGAAATGGAGTCAAGCTCAAATAGAAGCAGGGTCATTTAACCAGTGAGTTGATCGACAAGTTAGTCAATAAATACCTGAATTATAATTACTGCCTACTCTTGTCCTTACAAAAGCTTGTTCAGGGATCAGAAATACATAGTTCTTGTCTTTCAAGTTTGAGATCAACATCCCATGAGTATTCAGATCTAGTCATTGTTGATGCTTTCTTTTCACCAAGGTACTACTGTCCCTAAGGGGCAGCTAGGTGGTGCAGTGGATAGAGCACCAGTGTAGGAGTCAAGAGGACCTGAGTTCAAATCTCACCTCAGACACTTGACACTCACTAGCTGTGTGACCTTGGGCAAGTCATTTAACCCCAATTGCCTCATCCTGGGTCCTCTCCAGTCATCCTGATGAATATCTGGTCACTGGATTCAGATGGCTCTGGAAGAGAAGTGAGGCTAATGACCTGCACAGTCAAGTGCAAGTCCTGTCATTATTTCTCTGATGGCATGGTCTTCTTCAGCAATGAAGGATGAACACACACTGTTCCTAACCACATCAGAAACTCCCAGGAGTCTAGATACTCAAAAGATTCACCTACTTCCTCATTTTCGTTTTGTGACCATAAGGACCTAAGGACTTACTAAAATTATCCAGGATATTTCCATAGCATTCAAGGTAAAAAGAATATTATTATATACTCAGTAGAGGAAAAGTCTTACATCTCAAAATTCTTTACTCCTTCCCCATTATCTTTTCATTAAACAAAACTAAAACACTGAGAATCTACTCATTTTCAATATTTCTATTGAAATGAAGAAAACAAAAAATATAGCTACTGCCACCAAAAAGATTCTTCAGTCCAAGTATATTGGAAAAGGCAGAAATTACACATGGTTATCTTTCACTATACTGACTTCTTGGAAAATATGTAAAGAAAGAATTCAATTTCCAGCTATTCATATGGTAATAAGTTTAATGCCCTTTTGATAGGATCCATAAAAATCAATTAAATTCATTTGACCATTAATTGGATATGCCTATAGTGAGACCTGAAGGACAAGCACATAGTAAATTACCTTAGCGAAGAGAGAACTCTGCAAGAAATGAAAAGCGTTTTGGGGAAGGTAACCTGAGACCATGAACACCACAAAAACCAACTTTTGCCATGATCCTCCATCTTGACCTAGAGAGGACCAGTTAAAACCTTCTCTCTTTTTTGTGATTTTCCTTGCTCTCTACTGCTTCTGGTCAGAATTAACTCTTTCCTTCCTGGAGTTCTCATAGCTAATTATTCTGTGACTTTTCATGCAGAGATCTCTCAAAGATCATCAAAAATGCATTAGCAAGATTTTTAAAAAATATTTGTTTAAAAGCAAGGGTCACTTGACAGGAGAGAGAAGAGGAACATATTTGGAAATGAATGCCATGTAAAAACAAAAAGTCTCAATAAAACTTGAAGAAAACAAAAGAAATATATATATATGTGAAAAAGAATATGCCTGGACACATGGTAAGGAAACATAGCTAACATGGGTTCCATATCCTTAGGGTTTAAAAAGAAAATGTGAAAGCCTCTTACCCTTAGTGTACTGGATAGAGTCGCTCTGATTAACTGATGAGAGAACATGGAAAAAATACACATTGCTTGATACTACAACCCTAGAGGTGTTGCAATATTGTAATATTATTCACTGGAGGAACTAGTCACATTGGCCAGTTCACTGTTGGCGTATATATGTGTGTGTGTGTGTGTGTGCATGTGTGTGTGTGCATGTGTGTTTCAGTATAGGTAGATACATACACATTCACATATATATACACATATGTGTATGTTTATATATGTATATACATGTATATGCATATGCATATGCCTAGCTTATCTCCCTATAACAATCTTAAAGAAGGAGCACAGTTGTCTTTTTCTTTTCATACTACTCATCAACTAACCTAGTGCCTTTACTGTATGCTCAAAAAATTTCATTAGATACTAAATTCACTTATATTCATGCTAACTCTTTATAATTAGAGCACTTTAAGAACTATTGCATATATCCAAAATGTAGCCATTATATACTTAAATCAAGAGAAATAAAATATTGTAAAACATGAGACTACTTCATTTATTTAAGTAGCTATTGGATATTTTCTGTATACAGGGGATTATATGAATCTAAAGGACATCTATCATATGTTCGTGGATCTTGGGAATTTTACATTCAGATTGGAGACACAAGGCATATGGCCCTGAAGCAACTCTAGTAGAGACACATGACAGCATATAAGGGAATGCTTAGAATTCATGAGACAAACTAAGTGCATAAGTTCTGGGGTAGGACAAAATGAAAGGCGATCATGATGTCAGAATATTCATACTCATTAAACTCTCTGTGGAAGATTAGGTGGGGTGGACTGTGAAATCCATCATGCACACTGCTAAAGCACTTAAGTGTAGAGCAATAATGGTACTTCACATCAGAGTAACTTCCAGATGACAAATTAATATTTTCCTGCCCCTTTACATTTTTTAAATGGCATCTTAATATAAGAGCAGTAATAGTTTGGATCTGGCTAAGGTCAGAAACATGAAAGTGGTTCTGTAAATGCAAGTTGTCCATCCAACAAGTCAATTGATACCAAGAGTCATATCCTCTCTGTCCATCAATTCAACAATGAGGAAGAGGCTAAATTAGTTCTTTCAGGTCAGTAATGGACTTCTTAATGAATTACTTTCACTATCTTAGGGAAATAAAACAGAAAAGGATCAATGCAGCATCCAAAAGGATATATTTCTATCAAGAGAGTTGACATGTCCTGGAATTATATGGATTCTAGTTTTTTGAAATTCATTTGGAAGGGAATATTTGAAAGGGCAAAACCTTTGCCTATTTTTTCCCTATTCATTCAAGTCATCATTTAAGTGCCTATTATGAGTTTAGCACTGGACCAGATGTTTTGTTCTGCATATTTTGAAACTATACCTGTGGTTCAGGGAAACTACAGTTTGGATTCAGTCAAAGGACCACAATTGAGGACCTCAAGGTGGCCTCAAGGCCACAGATTCCCCACCCCCAGTACAAAGTAAATCTAAAATTTGACGCCAACTTCATAAGAATTACAAGGGTAAAGTTTAGCTAGACAGGCATGCTTTAGAAAAATGATCTAAAGCTTATAAATAACTCTAAGATCAAAATAAGTCAATGATATGACATGATGGACAAGAAATGTCAATGCCATCTCTGGCTCTATTGAAAGGATTAATGTTCACTACTAGGGAAGTTATGTTTTATCTGTTCCTTGTCCTTGTCAGCTCATATCTAGCCATTTTTTTTAAAGTTCTGGACATCACAGTTTTGGAATAACATTGGTAAACAAGAAAGCATATCTGTGTCATGGAAGGTCTTCAGGTTGATGGGATATAGAGATCACTTAAAATCATCAGGGATATTTAACCTGGAGAAGAAAACTTTAGCCAGTCAACAAACTCTCCCCAGCTTGACCTCCCCTCCCCAATCCTTTATGTTTCATTTTTATATCAATATTTCTAATAAATTTTCACAGCCTAAACCACAGTGGTATCAATTGGATTATACTTCAGTGCCTTACTGAGTGTTGTTTGGTCAAGCACAGTTGTTAGCAACTGGTACAAGTAGGTGTCTCTGATTATTGTGAAAAAATGCTTTGGCAAGGTAAAGGGGTCTGGGGTAGTTTATTCATCCAAGAGGCTAATACACGTTGATTAAGCAGCATGTGCCAGGCCCTGAGCTAAGCACGGGAGATACAAAGAGAAGCAAAAGGCGGTTTCTGTCTTCAAAGAACTCATAATCCAATGCAGGAGGGGAGGAGAGAACCAGCAAAGATATCTGCAAAAACAGGCTTTATACAAGATAAATATAAAATATTTAAGAAAAGGAAGACACTAAAATTAAGAGGGAGAGAGAAAGGCATCCTGTAGAGAATAGGATTCTAGTCAAGACAGAGAGAGAGAGAGAGACAGAGAGACAGAGAGAGACAGAGAGAGAGAGAGAGAGAGACATTGAGAAAGAGACAGAGACAGAGACAAAGAGAGAAAGAGAGAGACAGAGACAGAGAGAGACAGAGACAGAGACAGAGAGACAGAGAGAGACAGAGAGAGAGAGAGAGAGACATTGAGAAAGAGACAGAGACAGAGACAAAGAGAGAAAGAGAGAGACAGAGACAGAGAGAGACAGAGACAGAGACAGAGAGAGACAGAGACAGAGACAGAGAGAGAGAGAGAATTCAGTAAGAGGCATAGAAGAGGTAGAGTGGACCAGGAGAGATGTCCAGCCAGAGAAAAAAAGCCCAAATCTGAGGGATGGAGTGTCTTGTTGGTGGACCACACAGGAGGCCAGTGTCACCGGATCAAGGGATATGTGACTGTAAATAAGGTGTAAGAAGACACAAAAGACAGCAATACAGAATAATACTAGCATCACCCTCACAGGGCTGTTCAAGTTGAATGAGCAAAAGTGCCTTGTAAATCTTGAATTGCTACATAAATGATAAACATTATTATTACTATTCTATACCACATGTTCACAAGGAAATGGTATTTCTAAAAATAAATTATGAAAAGAATTCTGAGAAAGGAATGAAAACAGGTGGGTTCTTTTCACAGATTTGTGACCAACAAGCTAAGTGACCTTGAGAAAATCAATTATACATTTTGTGCCTCATTACAAAATAAGGACATTAGATGAAACAATCTCTAAGATCTCTATCATGATACTAATTTGCCTCTGAATGTGACTCTTTTGTACAGCTTCATAAGTGTACTTTTATTCTGAATATTTTTTCAAATAAATATGTACTTCTTATTATACATACTTTGGGTAGGATTTGATCCTATCAAACAGTAATATAGACAGAGACTGGACAAAGCCATTGTCTAGCTGACCAGTATTCAGTATGAAATGATGGGGTTATTCTAACTTGCCATTTAAATGATTCCTGTTTCCTTTTGAAATAACAACAAATAAATGAATGCATGTCACCACTAATCCAATAGTCAATAAACTGGCTAGACAGGATTACGTGTCAGACAATCAAGAGTAAAGATGATTCCCAACAATCTGAGTTTTGTAGATCTGCTGACTCCTCACGGAAAAGTCTAAGAGAAATAATTCCATTGAAAAACCATTTCTGTTCCCATAATCATATTTCTTTATCATTTTCCTCCCATAATATTATGTTAGTACAGAAGTTTATAGGAAAAGAAGGGTTTCAATTTCCAGGATGGCTGTTTACATCTTCTCTCCTTAGCCTGATCTCCCCTCCCTAATCCTTCATGTTTCATTTTTTTATGTCAACATTTCCAATAAATTTTCACAGCCTAAACCATAATGGTATCAATTGAATTATATTCCAATGCCTTACTGAGTGTTATTTGGTCAAGCATGGTTGTTAGCAACTGGTGCAAGTAGGTGCCTCTGATTATTGTGAAACAAGATGCTTTAGCAAGATAAAGGAGTTTGGGGTAGCTTATTCATCCAAGAGGCTAAAATGTTTGAAATTTCCATTAAGCTTTAGAGTTTTCCCCAAGCAATTGTTTCATATATACCTCAAAACAAACAGGTGGAGTACTATAAATGTTACCATCCCTATTTTAAAACAAAGCAACAGAGCTTAAGTGAAGTGTCTTAATCAGACACAAAACTAGTAAGTATCTAAAGCAGGATGTGAAACAAGATGCTCCTGAAGCCCAGATCAGTGTTGTTCACTACACACACACACACACACACACACACACACACACACACACACACACACACACACACACACACACTTCCAAAAACTTTTTTGACCCTAGCCTTGGCATCATAGAACTATCTAGATTTAGAGCTGAAAGAACTCTAGAGGTCATCTAGTCCAACCCCTTTATTTCACAGAAGAAGAAACTGAGGCCCAAAGAATTTAACTGAGTTGTCTAAGGTCACACAGGTAAGTAATAAATCCCATGCTTTGGTAGGATGCCACAGTAAGATTAGCCAGTAAAAACTGGCTAAAATTGAAGGTGATAGAAATGTATGCTATTTCTTTCATTTAATCCAACAAATATTTATTAAATTAAATATGAAATACTATTAAACATCTATTACTACAGAGACTCCAGAAAATTACAAATCCTTTTTAATGATTTTAAATTTTCCTAACAAAGACCAGTCTTCTTAACACCAATATTCTAATGATGTTTTATTTACTGTGAGTTGTGGCAAATTGCAGCCTTTGAATAGTTCAAAATTTGTATCAACCATAGTGTGATGAAGAGGTACAAAGCAGGTGTAAATAGGCTGCAATATACAACAAAAAATGATATTAAATCAAAAACTAATGGAGGATATTGGAAAAATGTTTGA